>NC_063015.1:1271250-1589062 GCF_020509005.1 Fulvia fulva
CTAACACCACAACCCCTAGGACCTCAAACCCGACAACATCTTCCTCACTAGCCAAGACAAGGCGCCCAACGCCGCCTGGAGCACGACAAACTACCCCAAATGCCTCCTCGGTGACTTCGGCATAGCCTTCCAAACATTCCCCAACGACCACCGTAATCCGGACTCCTACCACACCGAAGGAACTCCCAGCTTCCTCGCGCCAGAACAGCACAACTACATCAACTTCCAGACTCTCGAATCCATGAATCCCCATAAGCTAGGGGAGAAGACAAATGTCTGGGGCATGGGAGCTATTCTGTGGTCTTTGGTCACGCTGAAGAATGGGCCTGACAACCCACCAGATTGGATCGGGAGGAATCCAGAGGGCGATATGACGTATCGCCTCGAGGACGACGAGGGTTATGCTACAGGAATGGGCAACGGCGACAATAGCGACGACGACGAGGAGGAGAAATCAAACGCATGGCGCTACACCCCCGCACTACGCCGCCTAATCGATTCCTGCCTCTCCCACAACCCCGACGACCGCCCTGATTTCGCAAGCATGCTAGCCACCATCCAAGCAGAAGGCGATGACCCGGGCGATGAGCCGCCGGATGATGAAATCGGGGAGGAGGAGTATGAGGGCACGTTTGCGACGAAGGGTATGAGGAGCGGGTGGGCGAGGGATGCGACGAAGGGGAAGTATGCGTTGAAGAATAAGGATGGGACGTTGTGGGGGCCGGTGGATCCGTATAGGGAGGGGTTGGAGAGGGGGGTGTTGGAGGTGGAGACGGAGAGGGATGGGGAGTTGAGGGAGGCGGACGAGGCGGATGGGGATGAGGGAGAGGAAGATGAGGATGAGGGGGAGGAGGAAGAGCAGCAGGATGAGACGGATATGGAGGAAGGTAACGAAGCAAACGGCGAGCAAGACGATGAAGAGATGGAAGATTGTGGGTAGCCTTGCTAGATCGACGAAAACTTCTCCCTCCGGCTCGTCAAGCCTGCCTCCGCGGGGTTTTGGCAACGCTGGCACGCATTCCACATCATGCATCGCCCCAGTGACGAGTCTGTTCTGGAGATTGCCGACTGACCGACATGCAGGAAGGAGCATGTAGGAAGGGGCATGCATGCTCTCGGCGATGGACAGAAATGGGAGGCGGCTGTGCACGCACTTTCGTGGTGCCATACCATCGAAATGACTCTTGTCATGAGGCTGGCTGGCAGTCTGCACTTGGGCCCCCAATCTCTGGACGACCATCTCAGTGCGAAACGATGCATAATGTCATGCATACCGCCATATGGCAACCTTATCAAGACTCGCAAGGAGACGACCGCTGTTGAGTTCCATGGCAAATATTCAACCCGAGCCTGACCGTCGCCGTGGAAGGTGGCCATGCAGAAATGGTGTTATGTACATACAGAAATACTATATTCTACTACTACTGCCGTAGTAAAGGGGCCGCGAAGCCATGCCATGCCTTAATTGTACCCTTGGCCTTACCCAAACGCCGCGCTCTTTGGCTGCTTCAAGATGAACCACGATAGACTCTGGATAGAATCCGAGTCTCCATCGCCACAAATTCACACCTACTTTCTCGCATTCGAAATACTCGACATTGCAAGATTCGCCGGTGCCTGAGGCGATCTAGGTCCAGGACTGCCCGCCCTGCTTGGCGCCGCCGTGGGTGCAGCGGAGCGGTTGTGGCTCATGTGAGCACGGACAAGGTGGCCTGCTGCAAGGGCTGAGCATAGTGAAAGTTCACCCGCCAGCACACCTGCGGCGACAACTTGGGCGAGCTGCTGGGAGTTCTTGCCGGGTGTTGTGGGGTGGGCACCTCGCACGCCGAGCATGTCGAGCATTGCTGCTTGTGGTTCGAGAACTGTGCCGCCACCGATTGTGCCGACCTCGATGCTGGGCATAGACACGGAGATTTGGAGGTTGCCGTTTAAGCTGTAAACATGTTAGTACTCTGCTCAGATCCCAGGCGCTGCCAGATGACTTACTTCTTCATGACAGTAATACAATTACTGCTCTCCACATTCTGCGCCGGATCCTGACCTGTGGCGAGGAAGATGGCAGTCACAATGTTGGCAGCATGTGCGTTGAAGCCACCTATACTTCCAGCCATAGCACTTCCGATCAAGTTCTTCGAGATGTTGAGCTCAACGAGAGCATCAACATTACTCTTGAGCACACTTTGTACAACGTCCTTGGGGATGATAGCCTCAGCGACGACACTCTTACCACGACCATCAATCCAGTTGATGGCAGCGGGCTTCTTGTCTGTACAGTAATTACCAGAAACGGAAATGATGGCCATGTCGGTGAAGCCAGCTTCTTGGGACATGACGCTAAGAGCCTTCTCGACACCCTTCGAGATCATGTTCATACCCATGGCGTCACCTGTTGTGGTCTTGAAGCGAACGTAGACGTATGTGCCTGCGATGGTCGACTTCAGCTCTTGAAGTCGTGCGAAGCGAGAGGTAGAGTTGAAGGCGTCCTTCATGACTTTCTGGCCATCGACACTGTCGAGCCAGACCTTGGCGGCAGCAGCACGGGTGAGAGTTTCAAAGCCAATGCAAGGTCCACGAGTCATACCATCGGCAGTAAGGACAGTTACAGCACCTCCACCAGCATTGATAGCTTTGCAGCCTCTGCTCGTGCTTGCAACAAGCACACCTTCGGTGGTGGCCATGGGCAAGAAGTAGCTTTGGCCGTTGATAACCAATGGTCCAGCAACACCAAGTGGAAGCGGCATGTATCCAATGACGTTTTCACAGCAAGCGCCGAAGACACGCTCGTAGTCGAAGTGCTCGTAAGGGAGCTTGGACTTCTCCAGCTTCAAGGTGAGGGCAGATGTGGCGGGTGTACGCGAGATGACGGATCTGCGGATCTTGACAGCACGAGTCTTGTCTTCAATCGTCTTCTCCAGAGCGTAGCCAGGAATCTTGCCACGAACAGCCAGATCTAGGAGTTCAGTGTCGTCAAGTATCGGTGCCTTCTTTGCGGCAAGGATCTTCTCGCACTCTTCTCTTGTGCGCTTGCCTTCCTTGTTGACCAGCTCTTCGACTTGTGCATCATCCGCCTCATGCTTCTCAGTCCTGATGGCTGCGGGCGCCACTGCATGTCCGTTCGCCTTTGGCTTGGGTGCGATCAGTTCAGTCTGAGCTACAGGTGTAGAAGGCTGACTCATTTCGTCCGGCGATTGGATGGTCCACCTCGCGGCGTTGAACAAGTATCCGTTGAGCACCAAGCTCAAGGCAAGAGCAATGATAACCCACTTGCTAAGCGTTGGATCCTCGAAACTCTTCAATAGACTTTCAACCACTCTGCCGCCCAACACGGAGAACATGCCACTTTGGTAGTCGCCGTCGAACAGTGTCCAGTCAGATGCCTCTTCAGGTGCTGCGTAGTGTACAGATGGGTACTGCAGCTCGTACTTGATCGGGTTGAAAACGGTGACACTAATTGGCTGTTGGCTCTTCTCAGCAGTGGCAAAGAGAAAGTCCAAACCATTGCCAGCAACCTTGAATGGATCCATCGGAGGTTGCGTCACCACACTCGACAGACCAGCGGTAGTGACAGGCGCATTGTTGCGATGGCCTCGGAAAGGCATGGTGCAGAGATTCAGCACATTGATGAGCAAGAAGCCGCTAACCATCAGGACCTTGAAACGTGGAATGCTGCCGTCGCGAGCCTTCTTGCCAAAGATGCTGTTTGCACTGTCGAGGTTGCCACTGGAGTAATCATTGCTGTTTGCGACATTCTCTGCTACACGTCGGCTCACACCATCGTCCTCCAGAGCTCTGCGCAGGTTGACGTGGCGCTTGATGCGGTTGATCTCGAGCTTGATTGTCAAGATCGATGTGTAGAACGTGAAAAGCAGGATGCAGTCGAAAAATAATGTCCAAGCAGCCAGGAAGCAGAATTGCTTGAGACCGCCTTGAATGCCAGAAGCCGCACCAATGCAGAGAATGGCGATCTCGATGGCGTAGTCGCGCACAATCTCGAAGCCGCGCTCGCGGACGGCAGTCACCACGGCGTTCTGGATGGTAAGCGGCGCATCTCCGTTGCCTCCAGGTGTTGTGTTGCCATTCCTTGCCTGGACCGATGCAGCCAGAACAGCCTGCGTGAGCATGATTGGTTTCTCAAACCCCACTGTGACGACCAAGAAAGGAACACCCTCGGAGAGCAAGACGACATTTTCCGGAACTCCGAGCTTGAGCGTGACCATCAGTCCGAACAAGAAAGCGAATGCGGATGAGAAGAGGGTAGTGGTCGCGAGCCAGAAGTTGGATCCGAGGCGGCGCATGCTCATGAAGAGCGAAGCAAAGGTCAGGTACATGGAGATGTAGCCCAAAGACATGATGACGATATCGAGAGTCTCGGCATTCTTGATGAGATCCAGGAAGGAGTCCCAGGCGTTTTGAGCCCACTCGAGCATGCCACCCGAGCCAGGAGCTCTCTTGGCCGTCTTCATCAGCCACTTTTGTTGTTCTGGTTCATCGTCCGAGCCATCGCCATCGTCCTCTTGTGGGAGGCGGGCAGGTGAAGCAGGGATCTCCTTGACAGTCTCGAAGAAGCGCGCGGTCTCTTCAAAAGGCATGGAGAAGGCGAGCATGGTGTCTGAGGACACAGCAGAGAGGATGTTCTCACTCGCTGGCAGTAGTTGCACAGATGAGCCCTGCGGTATAGGCACCTTCTGCGCGACTGGAGCAGCATTGGGAGAGTTGGTGCCCGAGTCCAAAAAGTCCAAGGTCACCAGCGCGATATCCTCTTCCTTGTCATTCTTCCTCCTGCTTGCGCCATTCTCCTCGACCTGCCACTTCCAAGCTGTTTCTGGTCCGAGGTGCAGGCTTCTGCTTCCTGTCGAGAGCGCAGTGAAGTCGACCTTGTTACCACTAACGGGCGAGGGTTGGAAGAAGCCCGTTTCTAGGAGATTGACGTAGAATACGCTGCTGAGCACTGTGATGAAGACGATGGTGCGGATTGGGTGTGTGCATGCCTTTACGGACACTGTCTGCAAGTGGGGAGTGATGGCGCTGCTGTACGTGCCAGGCTTTTTCGGGTCGGTGATGTCGTAGTTTCGTCGCCATCGGCTGGGAGTGAGTTGTGAGCCCAGCATGTTGAAGACGCTGGAGCAAAGTGTAGTGATACTACGCTGTCGCGCAGCACGGAATGGGGTGTTTTCAGGAGATATGCAGCGTGGGAGGTGGTTGCCAGAAAAATGGTACGACTCCGTTAGTTCTTGGAAGTCGCGTCTCGCATTCCGTGCTTGCCCGAAGATGTCACTGCCGCTGCTGTTGCGTTCCTGCCCTGTCGCTGTGTGGCCTTGGTGCCTGAGTCTGTACAATGCTTCACGAGGAAACAAATTCTGGTGCTCGGTTGCTGTCGATCAACGTGACCATGTGCTGCAGCTGGGGCAGTTTGAGGGATGCGATGCGATGCGATGCGATGCGATGCGATGCGATGCGATGCGATGCCATGCGACTTGGGCCTTGCAATTGTTCTTCCCACGCCTCCACCAATTTCTTTCCCACAAGGTCGAGAGACAAAGGGGAGCAACACACAAGTCGAAAAGCTCTCGAGACCCTTTCACACTCCGCTCGCTCTCTCTCTCCTCTCCTCAACGGCCGGTAGTACTGTATCTTTCACCCACTCACACCCACCCGCCACAGTCGGTGTGCACCGGGGGCTGCTGCTGCTAGAGCAAGTCGGCAAGTTTCCCGCCAGGGACACAACCAACCAGAGATCCAGAATCGGATGCCCTCCGCAAGTCTGTTTTATCGCGAGATGAGCTTTGAGATGTTATCTGATGGAAATGATTGTGAACACAATGCCGACACTGCGATCGTATACAGGACACGAAGATGGAGAGTGAAAGCCAGCGCAGTGCCACATCAACACTGGAAGCGCAGCAATGCCTTCATCACTTCTCGATCAGCTGTCAAACAGGAAATCAGATCATCTGCATCTGATAATGCGAGCGCCACAGCCAGCCAGCAGCATTCATTGCGTGGCTGTTTTGGCTGTGCAAAAGCTTTTGCGCCGAGCGACCGCCTGAACGACCATCTTCTCTCATGTTGGAACCAAGTTATGCGTATGCCCGAATCTCAGCGCAGCTGCAAGATTGCAGACCCTTTGCGTGTCATGTTTGACGTCTACGTATATGGCGGTGCTGTCGCATATCGCCATGGAAAAAGTATGCCGATCGGCAGGCCTCTGCAACGTTCGCGTGGACCTGCTCGTCCGAGGGCACGAGACCACATCGACATCGAATGTAACCACTGTCCACCGATGCTACACTCGAGCATCAACCACAGTCACAGATGTTGGAAGTTGGAACGGCGCCACCTGTCATCTCGAGCCCGAAAGGCCGGAATAAGCATCCTCGAGGTTCCTCGCGCTGTGCATGGAGTATGCCTGTACAATCGGGTACGAACTTCAAATTGCATCATCATCGCTGCCAGCGAGGCTGTCGAAGTCTTCAAGGTCAGACATCAGGTGGTTAACTTGATGCCTCCAACATCTCCCTCATATCGCCCTCCCTTCACCTCCCTGAACAGCGGCACATCACCACCCGTAATTCCCTCAACGAACTTAGGGTCCGGATCAAACAGCATAACGTGCAGATGTTCCACGGCATGCACACTCTTCAAACCCGCCCAATTCTTGAACCATATTACGTTTTCTCTGCCGCACTTACTCGCGAAAGTCTGCTCAACAAAGTCATCTACCAGTGCCCTGGTCTCTGAAGACATGTCGCCGATGTCTGACGAAGGGTCTGCGGGAAGATGGAACTTGGTCCAAACAACCAAATGTACAATCCTCTTGTCGATACCGTAAGGCCAGTCGTTGTAGAGGATCTTGTAGTCCTCGGGATTTGTGAAGGCTTCACCGGATGGAGAGAGATCGTTCCAGTGCAGTCGTTCACGCATGACGAAGTTCATGATACTACCATGCTCCCTCACGAGCTTTGCGCAGTATTCACGATAGAGGCGAAGCTCACTGGGCACTCTGTCGAAGTCGGCGAGGCGGTTTTCGAGGATGATGTTCTTGACTTGTTGCCATGATTGGCGGTGGTACTGAGAGTCGGGAGTGCTGAGGATGCCTCTGTCTTTCTCGTTGTCGAAGGCGTAGCGCAGAAACTCTGGACAATCTTCCGTCCAAGAGGCCTTGGGTACATTGACATTCCAGAACGGTACCGTCTCACAAGCCATGGCGGTCTGGTCATGCAAGTCAGTACACTCATCTACCGACGTCAAAATCCCCTCATCCGGTACGGCTTGCATCACGGCGCACGCCCTGTTGCTTACTTTGCGCCTCACGCAAACGTGGCAGGAAACTTCCGACGTCCTACGATACTCTGTCTCGGAATCTGTATCATGGTGGCCTCGAAAACGCAATCTTATGCCTCCGACCATTCACCACCGGTAGAGACGTCTTATCGCATGGTCTTGATGAACTGCCATGCAAATTACTGCATCATGCAGATCTACCCGCAAGAAGCAGGAGGTGGCCGAGGGTGCAAATGTTATCCGTCACAGCGCGTCGTGGCAGTTTCGCGTAAAGCGGGACTTCCAAGGTTTAGGGAGCAAATCTTGGTGCTCTGAATAGAAACGCGTTGACACGTACCGACTTGACAAGAGTGGCACTTTCGTCGACAAACGTTGTCGTTGGTTTCCGCTGGCTGTCACTTTGCAACTCGCCGGATAGCAGGCACGGCAGGGCCCTGGGCACGGACGCACAATTATCATTTTGTTCATCATCAGCTTGCATCGTCTCAACCGAAATCGCAGCTGGCTCCTATTGCCGTAAGCGTGGGTCGACGTGCAGATCAATGAATGCATGCAGTGCATGTTCAGAGCCGTTCTGGCCGCCGACTGGCTGTTGCTTCCACATGTGACATGCCCCTGACATACTCGGCGCTTGATTCTCTGAGCGCCATCCGGCATCGTCGTGCGTGCCAGGGCCCAGTTGTGCTAGCACAGACATCTCGTATCCTACACACTTCTCCACGATACAGAACTCACGGTCGTTACTGCTAGTCATAACATTCACACCTATTGCTACCTCCCGTAGTCACGACTGCCGAAAGACGAGGGCTGCGCCCGCGCCTGCGCCTGCGCCTTCGAGGAAACAAAACAGCGAAAAGACGCGGCGATCGAGCGAGAGCGACTCCTGAAACGAGCACGAGACTGGACATCCAGTCTGCCAGACACCGCGCACTTGCCTCGGATACTCCAGCATCCTTCTCCACGGCCTGAACTCCGGCGAACGACTGCCATCGGGCCAGCACCGCGACACCGAACGTCAACAGTCGATCGTCTTGATTGCCTCTGTCGCATGGTCTTCATTCCGCAGCCCTTCGAGTCCGGAGTTGAGGAGTGAGCGTCATGTCGCGGACGGACGTGGGCCCTTCACCTCTGTCACCCTTTTCTATGAGCAGCAACGCCTCGGACTCCGTTGTTGGACGATACGCCGGCGGAAGCATCAGTCACCCCGCGGGGACGCCCAACGACGTGCCATATAGTGGTGGACCGTATGGCGCCGCGAGACCAACCGGGAGCTCACCACCATCCTCGCAACACCCCAGCGGCTCGACCGATCTGTCGCGACCCTCGATGGTCGGCAGCAGCGTGAATGGCAACCGACCGCCTTCGACCGCCTCTTCCGTCGGCATGTCGAACGATGGTCGCATGGGCTTTGGGAGGCCACCGCCGGGGAATCGCGACAGCGGGAGGAGTACTTACAACCCAGATGGCGAAGAAGCCTTGTCAAGACACTACGCTGCGTTGAAGAACCACCTGGCGAAACACCTGCAAGATGAGACGGGCAACATCAGACCTAACAGGGCGCGAGACAAGCTGTTGCGGCTGTCTGTCACGCAGTTCATGGAGCTCAGTACAGATGTGTACGACGAGCTGATCCGCAGAGAGGACGAGCGAATGCAGCGAGTGGACAGTGTCCCACGATTTCTCCCCCCGAAGCAGAACTTCCACCCCAAACGGAATCAAGCACGGCAAAAGCTGTCCACTTTGCCCCTCGAGCGCTTTCGGCAGCTCGCGACAGACGTCTTCTACGAACTTGAGCGGAGGATACCTCGATTTGCTGGCGGCAACATAAGTCGACCTAGGAGCACGACCAGTAACGCTAGCAGCCGCAGTCAAGTGCCGAGTCAAGGTGGTCCGCGGCCGCCTCCTGGACAATACCGCTACCCTCCACCGGGAGGTCGAGGTCGTGGCTATCCACCTCCTAGTCCTTATGGTCCAGGTCCGGGTGGCATGATGTCGCCAGGTCCTCGAAGACCCAGCGAAGCAGGATCACTCGGTCGGCCACTTCCGAAACATTTTCAGAGCAGTACTATCATCCCGAACAAGAGCATCATGGTCGAAGACGATGAGGTGGAAGACGATGAAGATGCATTTGGCCTGGATCACATCTCGAATGGCATCAGCCAGCGACCAGATACAGGGTCAGCTGAGGACAGGGAGAAGATTCAGGCTCAAGAGATGGAGATATCCGAACTGAAGGAAAAGCTCGCGAGCCTAGAAACACAAAAAGGTTCATCAGAAGAAGAGCGTACAGCCTGGACGACTCTGCGGGAGGAGCTTGAGCAGAAGAATGTGGACGCTACAACTTTGGTCGACAGTCTACAGCAAGAGCTGGCCTCGTTCAGGTCCAAGTCGGAAGATGATGATGAGATTCGCGAACAACATAATCGTAATATGCAAGCACTGCAAGATCAGCTCGAGGAAATGCATGAGCGCCGAGAGGAGCTTGAGCAGATGCTGCAAACGCACCAGGAAGAGAATGACAACCTCCGCGATCAGCTTACCCACGTACCTCAGCACGACGACGATCTCAAGCTGCTGCAAGTACAAATCGAGACACACCAAGCGGAGAGTGAAGGACTGAAACGACAGCTGCAAGCCCGCAAAGATTCCATGCCTTCGGCAGATCACGAACAGCGGATACACGAGCTGGAGGAAGAGCTTAGCAGGCAAGAGAAGATATCTAATGAAGTCCGCGAAGAGGCTATGACCTACCTCCGAGAAATGCGCGAGCTCAGCAGGCGGAACGATGTAGCAATCGAGCAAGAAGAGAAGATGGCAGCCAAGATCTCGCAACTGGAGAAGGACAATGATGCATGGCGACAACGTTATGCTAAGATCAAGGCACAGAACAAGTCGCTACGAGCATCCACGATGGGTCTTGGTCTCCAGACCGGTCTTGATACTGGAAGTCTGGTACGACAGGAAGGCTTGATCTCGGAAGGCGGTCTGGTACGAGATACGGATGTCACCCGCTTCCAGCTATCTGTCGACGACCTGCTGAAGACCGCACGACAGCAAAGCACAGAAGCCATGCTGGAAAGTGTCAAGGCTGTAGTCGTCAGCGTACAGTCGATAACTTCAGCTGTGCGCACAGATGGCTACCCGTCGCCAGCGCCGTCACCATCAAGTCCCGAGACGAACATGCAGCAAGTACCAAGTGTCGGCAAGCTGAAAGCTAGAGTGACTGGCACAGCCAACAGCCTCATCACTGCGACAAAGCAGCACGCCGCTTCGCATGGTCTGTCGCCTGTCGCCCTACTTGACGCCGCTGCCAGCAACCTCACCGCCTCCATGGTGGAGCTCATCAAAGCCGCGAAGATCAGACCCTCGAACAAGTCCGAATTGGCGGATCTCGACGCTGTTGATGAGCTAGGTGCTTGCTACGATGACAGTCTCTCGCCGACTGGAGGTGCGGGCCCGCTTAGTCTGCAGGTCCCAACAATTGCCACGGCGACGACTACAACATCGACCGAGAAGACACTCCCCCAACCACCCCAAGCTGAAGCAAAGAAAGGCACCGGCGGCTGGTTTGGCTGGGCAGGCAAATGGAACGATGACCGCTCAGACGACAGCAGCGATAACGCAAAGGCAGGGCAGCAGACTCAGACACCAACCTCAGCAGCTGCGAAAACGAATGGCGAGCACGTCCGTGTCCAGCCTCCGGGCCGTGCGTCCACGACCTACACGGACGACAGCGACGGCGAATACGATCCATACCGGTAGTCTCAGTATGTGAAACGATGTCCGCCGCCGATGATTCCGCGGAGAACGACCTCGAGAAAGCACGGCAACACGCCACGATGATGGATGACGACGAAGAAGAAGAAGAAGAAGAAGAAGAAGAAGAAGAATATAATATTAGTGTGTAAAGCGGAGACTAGAAGTGTCTTGGATCCTGGGAGTCGGCGTTTGAGGTCTTTTCTTGGATAATTGGGCAAATAACCCTTTCTGTGGGATGGTCGTACATTTTCGTGGCGACCCTTTTTATACGGCACTATAACGGCATTTTCTTATCAACTGGCTTGGGATTTCAGATTCGACAGAGATGGACTCGAAAGCGAGAAAGGAAAGGAAGGGAGGGTGGGTTTTGGGATACGAGGGGCTTGGCTTTAATGTGATGAGTTTGGAATAGAAGAAGATTTCCATGGGCGGGTGGTATGGGTAGTTGGGTATATTGATATCAACCAAAAGCCATCAGAGAGTGCGATGGCTGGTAGGGGTTGAGATGTGGTAATGTAGATATTCTGCTGCCATGCAAAGAGGTTCGATCCGAGGGCCCACTTTCTTGAGTGTGGAATTCATCGATTCAACAGCCTGACGGCTTGCTTTCGAAGAGAAGGCCAATTCGATCCAATTGCAGTGTTGTCGGGTGGCAGGTACAGAAGAGAAGACTTGAGGTGATGGCAAACGCTTTGCCGGATCGGGGAACAAAGGACGACTTTTCCTTGGATATTGGTCATGAAGGGATCATTTCGTCTCCACCTTGCATTGCTGGAGAACGCAGCTCTTGATTTCGGCCGCTAACTTGAGTGACACAGTATCTGAGCCGTGCAAGAGAATATGGCGGCTCCGGCGGCTCAAGAATTTTGGAACGGCGATGCCTTACCAATCTATGGCGACTGGGACAACGATCAGGTTGTCAACAATCTTCGATACGGAAGCATGTTCAACAGCGCCGCAATTGCGAGCACAATCGTCTCTGGATCCAACGTGCCGGGCCCATGGCATGGGATAGAGTGTTTGGGAAGTGGTGGATCAGGTCAGGCTGTACTTTACGCACGCTTTGATGCTGCAAATGCGATAAGAGAGGTCAGTAACATCATCTCGAAGAGGCTGTACTGTCGCTAATCAATATCGGCAGCGATTGGTTGTGAAGAAAGTACAATGCGCAGCTTCGGACTGGTATACACCAATGAAATGGCCCGGGCCAACTGATGGGAATGACGACCGGAATTACAACGCTGGGATGAATCATTCTCAAAGTATGGAAACGCTGATACACCGAAAACTATCTCGACGGCGCTGCAACGCCTTATTGGAGTATATTGGTCACAGCCCAGTGGAGCAAAAGCATTGGCGCTACAGGCTGTTCACGCAATACGCTGACCAAGGGGCTCTCGATGAAGTTATAAGCTACTATCGCCAACACGTCCGCGAAGCGCCCGAATGGGGGAACCCTGAAGCGTTCATATGGTATTGCTTCCAGAATCTTGCCCGTGCCGCACGGGTTATGGAGTGCGGTGATGAGACCTTGCCCGAAGTTTCTGGCTGGAGGAGTGTCGTGCACCGCGGCATCAAGCCAGGGAATGTTTTGCTGCAGAGCCCGGCTACATACTGGACCTGCAGCACAGTGGCGGCTGTACCCGATACCTGTGAGTTCACATGTTCTTACGTATATATGGGATCGTCGTTATTGACCGTGGTTGCCAGAAACTCTCCGACATGGACCTCGCTGTGGAAACGTCTACAACCGATCCGAATAATCCGAGAGCATATCAGGATGCTGGAACACCAGGGGTTTTCGCTCCTGAGCAGATCCGTTGGATCAATAGTAATACCAGGAGTGTTCATGACACGCCACCTATGAAGTCCGCCACCAATGTATGTGGACATGTCGAGACGACGCAGAGCGATGACTGACATCGAGAATAGGTCTTCGCCATTGGTCTGACCATATATTGCGAGCTGTTCCTCATCCAATCGTTCTCGAGGATTTTAGCTGACTTTTATTTGCTGCTATAGGCCTTGTGTATAGAGTCCTCAGTCCGGGACTGGACTTCAGTGATGGTGAAAGTGTCCAGATGCCTCTTCCGCCGACTGGATTCCCAATAGGGGTAGGTACATAGGTCGCTCCAGGCGCTGCTCAGTTTCATGCTAAAGCGTCTCACAGGGTGCTAAGTACTCGGCCACATGGACCGATCTCATGAGGGAGTGCCTTCGCTACAACCCTTCGGAGCGCCCTTCGCTCAGCTACATTCTTGACACCATCGAGCCCAGGGGCCTGACGGCTGACGATATGCATTTCAAAGGGATGCGAACTGCTAAGCTGAGAGGGAACACACCTTGGTACGATATTGGGACCTCGATACACCATCTCAGGGGCTTCAACAACGATGTGTACCGCATAGGACTGGCTAGGGGCAACACTCAGCCACCTAGGGTGCCGCTGCCTTGGCGACTAAAATCGTGCCCACATGGGAGAAGATGAGAGCCTCTTGCTGCAGCGGAGTAACATGCGGACTTGGCTGCCGCTGCTTCCTGGGGTTTGCTAGGATACGCGCTGCGGGCAGACGCTATGGTGTTCCGATAAGTGCTGGTAATGCTGGTAAGGTCCAAATTGTTCTTGAGGAGCTGTAGTCTCATGATTGCCCTGGTATGATGTGCACCGGGCTGGAAAGAAATCGTACATCGAGACATCAATCCCGATAAGATCTTCCTCTACGACCCCACGCCAGGTCGAGATTGGCAGCTGTACCCATCACCAAAGCTAGAAGATTTTGATCGAGCCGTGGAGACCAGCCCGCAAGATCCCGCGACGAGCAACCCTCGAATGTTCCGAGACGTCGGTACGCCGGGGTTTTGTGCGCCAGAACAGTACCTGTAGTATCGTGAACTGCGAGGCAACTTCGATAAACCTCGGCTGAGCTCAGCTACCAATGTGAGCTCAGGATCCGCTACGAGTCGCATACTGACCCATGCTGACGAAGCGAGGACAGGTCTGGGCTCTTGATGTTGTCATATACTGCCTGGTACGCCGACTCGAGAAGCCCGAACAAATTGTGAATACGCGAGACACCGATTTGGATCTTCTTGAGCCAGAGGGACTACCTCTGGGCCCGCTTTCTCCGAAATTCGTTACATGTCTGATCACCTCTTAACCGAAACCGGGGTTCTCTGGGACACTGACCCTGCTCATGCGAGACTGCCTTCGGTTCAACCCCGAAGAGAGACGGTCGCTGGATGAGCTGAGTGCACGACTACAGTCACCTGATTCGAAACTGGACTATGATCGGTTGTACTATAAAGGCATGCGCGAGGAGGTTCCACGAGCTGGGGAGACATGGCAGCGAGCTAGCCAGAGGCCACCAGAAGGAATCCCGATGCGCTCTTGAGACAAGTACCGGGTGGGCATGGCCCGTGGCAGCTTACCTCCTCTGAACAGGATACCTTGAGCACTGCGCGGCAACATCGGAACTCCGACCTCGATTGCACAGGCTGGTACTCTGTCGCAGTCGTTTTATCCGTATCACCGGGCTCTCGAGTGAAGCGACTATTACCTGCTGGTCGGCAAGTTTATCAGTATCGAATGCTCAAGCCAGGCGTATTTGATTCGGTCGTAGAGACTGATCTGCGATCAATCTGCATAGTCTTGCCAGCTTTTTCATCAATCATGCGTGGCTGCCAGGAACAACGTGGACATCTTCTGCTACAAAGCACCAATCCCGTGCTGTATAAAGGCTTGTATTACGTATCCACATAAGGCATGCTTAAAGTTCAGCTGCCCAGTCCGGCTGCTATGGACCAAGCAACCCGTCAACAGGAGGAGTCTCTTTGTTCTTTAGGGGTATTTTCGTTCTCTAGAGGCGGAAAGGTTCTAGAGAAAGTGCCTCCCGCACAAATTAGCAAACAATTCCACCCCTAGAGTGCTGTCGAACGTCTAAGCGTCATCTACTGATCCTCTGGTCTGACATCGAATCATGGCTGGCCATTATATCCCAGGTTGGGGCGAGCTTGACGACGCACTTGTTGTTGTGCCAGAGGTCGCCAGAATGAATATCCAACGCTTCGTACAGAACGATACTGTCGGTTTGAGAATTGACCAGGAGCTTGAACGCCCGCGACCATGGAAGGCGTGAGAGGGTATACGGTATCTGGGAATAGGGGGTTCTGGTAAGGCTGCATTATTCGGACGCTTCGACGTATTGCAAGACGTACGTATAACCTCTGCGCAATTGAGCAGATTGCTGATGTCAGTTTTTAGCGTGTCGCTGTGAAGGAGGTTGAGTGTGATTGGTTTAACCCGCTCGCTTGGGCACCAAATGATGCGATCAACTATGACGCGAATGGCAATAGAGATTACAGCACCGGCATTGACCGTTATGAGAGTGCAGAGACATATCTTACATTCACCGAACACTCTCCGAGCAAGATACAAATGCAATTGTGGAATACCGCGGGAGAAGTGGTGTCCTCGCAGCTCAATGGCGATACAGACTCCTCACGGAGTACGGATGCCATGGAAGCTTGTTGAATGTCATCAAGCACTACAGGGACCCCGACAACTTCCCGGATGCCCGCGTGGGCGCTTCTGGTCTTCCCGAAGTCATGATACCATTGCCATTCATTTGGTACTGCCTTAGCTCGCGAAGGCCGCAAGGATCATGGAGCAAGGCACAGATGCGGGGGCTCCGGCGCCTGGGTGGAAAGAGATCATACACCGCGACATCAAGCCATCGAATATCTGGCTGTACGATCCTCCGACAGGACCGGCCGCCGGGTTGAGTCTACTTCGATAAGCACATGCACTCGTGACCCAGCTTGGTCATGTTTCGAGAGTCGGCTGCGCTTTCCTCGGCATGATCGGCACTGCGGCATGGTTGAAGTCGCAGGAGCGCACGATAAGAGACTCTTCACAACCGGCTGCTTCTTTACTGGGGGCTTTCGCTGACATCTCCATCATTCAGTGGCAATTATATCCTAAGCCGAAGCTTGGCGACATGGGCTCAGCCGTCGAGACGACGGCCGGTGAACCCAGCACGAACAATCCTCGTGCCTTTCGAGACGTTGGCACCCCAGGCTTCCTTGCACCCGAGATGCATCTATGGCACTCCAGCAATCATCGAGGGTGGCATGATAAGCCTCGTCTCAATGCTGCAACCAATGTGAGTGTCCAGTCCAATCCCTAGACTTGACGTCTCTTGACTGACTTTTGACGACTAGATCTATGGCATTGGCATGGTCATATACGTACGTTCTGGATTAAACATCACTAGCCCCATCTACAAGGGGAAATGCTGATTGTTCACAATGTGTCTGATCTTCAGAGTGGCTTTCCCTCCGATGGTACAGGTCAGTCACTATAACCTAGATCAGCCCCCTGCACCCAGGAATTTCCCCGAGGGGCCTCTGCCGCCAGGAGCGGTGAGTCCCCCAGAAATCATGTGGCAATGATCGAATCTAACACGATCGACAGCACACGGAGTCGGTATCGCTTACAATCTTGACATCACTGGTGAGTGGGAGCGCTGTACAGGCCATGCTAAGCCATGGAGCGCATAATCTTGTTTCTCAGTGGTCCCTGAACTTTGGCAAACACTCCAGACTGACTGAGCGTGTGTTCAGATGTGGCGATGTCTATCCTTCGCACCGGATGAGCGTCCTTCGCTGGACGACATCTTCAATACGTTCCTACGCAAATCAAAAGGACAACTAATTCCTAACGATGAATACTTCGCGAAAATGCATAAACTCGTCCCGAAAGTAGCACAGCCCTGGTTCGATGGTGATCGAGGTGCACCATACCTCTTGGACATTGACTTCCCCGACAACTACCGAATCGGACTGACCAGAAACAACTTGCCCCCCCAGTAGGACCACCTCCTCAATAAAGCTGGAAACTCGCGCTGTGCCCTCTACGCAACTTGGCCCACTACTACATGCGACCGACAGATAGAAGCGTATAACGGTTGACTACAAGACAACATAAATCGAAATTGTTATCGCTGCCTCATTCAGTGATGCTACATTTCGCTGTGTGGCTATGTAAGAGCGCTCCTTACCATCATTTGCCACCACCGTGAACAAATTAAGTTGCTTCCATGACCGCTCCTGTGCAAGTGCCGTACCGGAGGTCCCTCATCAAAAGCAATCAACGCCAGAAAAGATACACATGAGCGTGTAAAAGAAAGCATAAAGTCGGCATTAGCCTTTGACTCGGCTATGCTCAGCCTTCAGTTCATATCCAGGGGTACCTTTAGCGGATCTTCTTGCCTGGCAGCACCTTTGGTCGAATGAGCAGGATGTTCTTCAGACCATTAGGTGGAGTTGAGCTGGACTCCGCGGTGTTGGCCCCCACTCCGTTGGCCTTCGCGCTGCCTGCCTTCAATTTGCCGGTCTTTGCAGTCTGGGCCTCGCTGTCCTTCGCCTTGGGCCCACCAGTGACGGTCTCGTTGCCACGTTGAGCTAGAATGCTGGCGGTACTACGATTGGACGTGTTAGTCAGCCAGCGCTCTCCGGACTCAGCTACGACCTCGTACAGCGCGCCCTTGATTTTGCTGATGGTGATGCCTTTCCCAGCAGTAGTGCCGGTTTCGCTGTTAAGCGCTGGGTCGGAAGCACCGCTCATGGTACTGTTGCCGCCGAGCGGACCGTTGACCTTGGGTGGGTTGGGTGGAAGATACAAGCCGTTGCGTATGTCCACGAGGCCGTTGTTGTAGGTTTCGCCCACGGCCTTGCGTTCTGGCTGACCGGCGACCTTGAATGTGACGTTGGCTTGGGCGGCAAGGGTAAGGTGATGGCTTGGCGCCAATGACGATCTTGACGGCCTCCATGCTTATTGCAGTCTTCTTGCTCTGCTTGACCGGCTTCTTGGCGATTCTAGCCTTCTTGACCTTCTTGTCGCCGCGACTCAATGTCGCTCGTGGCCCGTCGTCGTCGCTGCTGTCATCACTGTCACCCGGCTGTGAGATCTCATGGTCACCCGGGTCCTCAGCGTCTTCTGGATCTTGCATGGCGTTGGTGGAACGAGCTTGGCTGAAAATCTTGCCAGAGTGATGGACTCCCTCCATTTCCGCAAGGGCGAAGTTCATGTTGTTCGTAGCCATTGTACTCTTGTTGAGCAGGCGGGATGTGCCGCGCATCTTCTCGACTTCGCCTCGCACCTCTCCCCTTATGCTATCAGCAGCCTTGTTGACGTCGGTCAGGGCGGTCTCGATATCCTTGAAATTGATGTAGCGAGAAATGTCGCCTGAGTCGATGATGACCTGGATGCTGTGGTTGAAGTTGCGCTTCTGTATCGCGCGATAGAGGAATCCGATTGCGAGCAGTGGGTCGCCTGGAAGCAACTCGAAGAGCTCAACAAACTTGTGAAGCTCGTGGGTCAGAAACTGGTGGAGTGGATCTACATTATACCACAGAGTCTCTCTAGGACGGTACAACTCGTGATGGATGTACTTGTCTGAGCGCTCGTCAGCCTGGAGGTTGAGATGTCCGCGAATGATCTCGACCAGGTCGCCCTTGTCGAGGTTCTTCTTGTTCTCCTTGTCAATCTTGGATTCGTTGCGCTTGCTGATGTCCGGCTTCTCGGCGATTTGACCTGTCTTCTTGTCGTCGATGTACTTGTGTTGGTTCGCACGTCGGTCCTCGGGTGTTGGTCCGTACTGTCATGGTGGTCAGTATTGCCATCCTCTTAGAGTATTTCTCGCAGGTCACATACCTTGGCAGTTTCCTTCTCAGCCGTACGAATGCGCTTTTGCCTGTCCTCCTCCATGTCTCGTTCATCCGGGAGCATGTCTTTCAGCTCTGCTTGGCTACCACGAAGTGCCGATGTCCCGCGGTTGTTGGCAGGAGTCTTGCGACTGCCAGATGTGGAACCGGTCGCCTCGGGGGCCTGCAGGTTGGTGGATTTGCGGTTGACCATCTTGACTCGTACCTCTACTGTAGGCAGAGGTAGAGGTGTTCCTGGGTGGTGTCGGAAATGTATGCTACACACTCGAGATGAAAGGGCGATGCCGCGTTGTGGTGTGTGAGAGTGTGTGGGTGTGGCAACTGTGTCGTGGTGGTGGGCGAGATTGGTGTTGAAGTTCAAGATTGAGCAGCGGGCGGTCGACTTTTTGAAGACGCTGAACGAGAGTGCAAAGGGTCTCGCGCTTGTAGATGTGATAAGGCCCGTGCCCCCGCTTTCTTGGAGGAGTCAGCCTGCGAGGGAAAACGTGCACCGATTTCCCAAAATGTCACTCGCACAAGCTGCGGGGACTCACTTCTAGTGGATGGGGAGTTTCGTGATTGGCTTCATTGACTCGGAGGGGCTGGCAGGTAGGCAGCGATGAGTGGGGACTCTATTCACATGTTAGTGCGAGATTCACTCGGCTCGCGATCTCGACATTCTGCGCGCGGAGCTCCTGTGGGGTATGCACACCCAGACACAATTCCGAACTACCTTCTTGGACCTTGCTACACCCTGGACTGTGCCACGGGAGGCTGTAGTGTTATTGCGCTCCAATATCTTGCCCACGCTTCTAGCTACGCTCATCTATTGCTCTCGAGAAAAGCTGAGAGAAGATACATAAGGCAGTAAGATGTTATTGCATCTACTTCTCAGGCTCTGCTTTTATGACCCATTCTTTCAAGCGAAGATAAGAGACGCAGAGCTGGAGACTGCCTCGAACGCCGACCTCGAGACCCGCTCAAGATCATCGTGGGCCAGCGCATACATCGATCGATTGACCGAAGTCGTTGGGGATCCCATGCAAATATTGTGCCCTATCAAGTTGTTGTACTACATCGTCCATCGGCAAAGGTACTGTCGAGGTTCCCTGGCGCTCAGCAGTGGTCCGCATGTCATTCAGTGCAAGATCTGGTCGGCAAGCCAGGAGGCAAGTCGTGGATCGATAGAGCAAGCAGGGACGGTCTGAGACGCCGCAAGGTCACTGTCAGTACAATATTGTCATCGCATGTACCCCATTCTAGCTGGGACACCTCCCCATCTGCGGAATAACTGGTAAGCCATTGCATTCCAAGGATGCTCCAGCGGGTGGAGCAGACTTCTGCCCAATCAAAGCAAAACTGTCGACTACTCAAGCTGTCTCAAGACACAAGACATTCGACAAGATAGGGTTCATCGTAAGTCTAGATGGTAGGCATGTATGGATGACATTATCGGTGGTACAGCGTATTCAAATGTCGTCGATTTGTGGTTTCGGGATGGTTTGCTCTTGAGTACGGCGTTGTACACATCACTCTGCTGGGCTGACAGTGAATGTTGAGGTTGTTGTCTTGCGCAAGTGAACGCAAGTGAATGCGTGGAGTCGTTCGGACCCTCCCAGGAAAGAGCACCCGCCGCGTGCCTGCACCCCAGATCTCAAAAACGCGCTAGTGAAGAAGAAGGTTCCGGCAGTCGCCGTGCCGGGACCGGCGTCAACAAACAAGTCTGTCAATCTGTCGCTGCCGTTGCAAGTCGTATTCACTGTCCGTACCAACCTTCTCTCTTACCTCTCTGCTTGTAGAGAACGGACACGACCATCACTCGTTACGACACGTACTCAGCGGCGCAGGATCTCATGCTGGCCCAGAGACTGCGCACAATCCTCACCTTGTACTAACCAACAGCAGCGCGCACGCGCTCACCTGTGCGGGATACGATGGACGACTCGATGGACGGCGACGCGTACGAGATGGACGCCTCAAGTGACTTTGAGCCTCAGCAAAAGCCTGTAAGTGGATCCTCACCGCTGCCCTCACGCGCACGCCCTCACATCTCACCTAGAAGGCCAAGGCGCCCGCAAAGAAGCCTACAGCAGCACCAAAACCAAAGGCCACCAAACAAACCACCCTCAAGACCACCAAGACTGCTCCGAAGGCAGCACCGAAGCCGAAGAAGCGCGCCAAGCCAGACTCGGACGACGAGAACGACATCGACCTGGACGACGACGACGAGAACACCGACGACTCGCTTCTGTCCAACACGCCGCCGAAGAAGGCAAAGAAGGCGCCAGCACCGAAGAAACCAGCCGGAAAGCCCTTGGCTGAGCTTGAGAACGAGAGCTTCAATATGGATGTGCCGGTGAATGAGGGCAAGTCGAAGAAGGGTGGTGGCTCCAGCGATCAGTACGAGAAGCTCACTCAGCTCGAGCACATCCTCAAGCGTCCAGATACCTACATTGGCTCTGTAGAGCAGACGACTGAACAGCTATGGATCTTCAACTCCGAGATTCAGTCGATGGAGAACCGCAAAGTCACATATGTACCTGGTCTGTACAAGATTTTCGATGAAATCCTGGTGAATGCAGCAGACAACAAGCAGCGTGATAAGAACATGGACGAGCTGCGTGTGTGGGTACACCCAGAACAAGGCGTCATTTCGGTGAAGAACAACGGCCGAGGCATCCCGATCGAGATACACGACAAGCATGGCATCTACATCCCCCAGATGATCTTCGGCGAATTGCTCACTTCGTCCAACTACAATGATGAAGAGGCAAAGACGACTGGTGGTCGAAACGGTTATGGTGCCAAGCTCACCAACATCTACAGTACCGAGTTCCAGCTCGATACCGTGGACCGAAAGACGAAGCAGCGGTATCGACAGACATGGCGCAACAACATGAGCACAATCGAGAAGGCCAAGATCGAAAAAGTCAAAGACATGCAGGATTACACGCAAATTACCTTCAAGCCCGACTTCGCGAAGTTCAACATGGATAGTATGGATAAGGACTTCGAGGGTCTGGTCAAGCGTCGAGTCTACGACATGGCCGGTACCGCCAAAGGTGTCAAGGTCTACCTTAATGGCGAGCGCATCAAGGTCAGCAAGTTCAAGCAGTACATGGAGATGTACACGAAGGCCATCAAGAGTGAGAACATTGCCAACGATGGTGCAGCACCAGAGCAGGTCATCCTGACTGACAACCCGCATGAGCGATGGGAAATCGGATTCGCCGTTTCTGACGGCTCCTTTCAGCAAGTCTCGTTCGTCAACTCGATTGCAACCACTTCTGGAGGAACTCACGTCAACTATATCGCCGACCAAATCTGCGACAAGCTCGAAGAGATTGTCAACAAGAAGAACAAGGGAGGTGTGAAGCTGAAGAAAGCTCAGATCAAGAATCACATCTTCTTGTTCGTCAACTGCTTGATCGTGAACCCAGCCTTCACATCACAGACGAAGGAGCAACTCACAACCAAAGTCAGCGCTTTTGGCAGTAAGCCAACAGTCTCTGAGAAGTTCTTGAAGGACATTGCGAAGACCGAAGCAGTCACCAATATCATACACTTTGCTCAGCAGAAGGCCGACAAAGTCCTCTCAAAATCTGATGGTAACCGCCGTCAGCGTATGAACAACTCGAAGCTCACAGACGCCAACAAGGCTGGCACGAAGGATGGCTACAAGTGCACGCTCATCTTGACAGAAGGTGACTCTGCCGCATTGCTTGCGCTCGCCGGTCGAGCTGTCGTCAACCCGGACTTGTTCGGTGTCTTCCCGCTCCGTGGTAAGATCCTCAACGTTCGCGATGCTTCGATCGACCAGATCTCCAAGAACGCAGAGATCCAGAACATCAAGAAGTTCTTGGGTCTGCAGCACAAGAAGGACTACACAGACACTAAGGGCTTGCGTTACGGCCATCTGATGATCATGACCGATCAGGATCACGATGGTTCCCATATCAAAGGCCTTCTCATCAACTTCTTGCAAGTACAATTCCCTTCGCTCCTCCGGATTCCTGGCTTCTTGATGGAATTCATCACGCCTATCGTCAAGGTCTGGAAAGGCGACGTGAAGAACCCCAGGCAGAAGCGTGATTTCTTCACCATGCCAGAATATGAAGCCTGGAGAGAGCTTCCCGGCAACTCCAAGGGCTGGGATCACAAGTACTACAAGGGATTGGGTACTTCAGACACCAGAGACGCGCAAGTGTACTTTGCCGATCTCGATACCCATCTCAAGCAGTTCCACGCCATGCAAGAAGGCGAGCCCGAGCTGATAGATCTTGCCTTCTCAAAGAAGAAAGCCGACGCCAGAAAGACATGGCTTGGGAACTTCGTGCCCGGCACCTACTTGGACACTTCCGGTTCGGCGGAGATCACATACAATGACTTCATCAACAAGGAGCTGATCCTCTTCTCCATGGCCGATAACATGCGATCGATTCCCTCGGTTGTCGATGGCTTGAAGCCCGGTCAGCGTAAGGTCATGTACACTTGTTTCCGGCGCAACTTGAAGAAAGATGTCAAGGTGGTGGAGCTGGCTGGTTCAGTCTCCGGTCTCACTGCATACCCATACGGCGAGGCCTCCCTTCAGCAGACTATCATTGGTCTGGCTCAGAACTTTGTGGGCTCCAACAACATGAACATCCTCGAGCCAAGTGGTAACTTCGGTTCCCGTTTGCAAGGTGGCAACGATGCGGCCAGTCCTCGTTACATTTACACGAGGCTGTCACCGCTCGCGAGGGCCATCTTCCATCAGAGCGACGAGGCTCTGCTTACCTACAACACTGATGATGGCAAGACTATCGAGCCAGAGATGTACGTTCCAATCCTGCCCATGATCTTGATCAACGGAGCCGACGGTATTGGCACGGGATGGAGCACTACAGTACCCAACTACCGCCCTGAAGATGTGATCGCCAACCTCATGCGCCGTATGGATGGTGACAAGGACTCGATGATGCCAATGAAGCCGTGGTTCCGCGGCTGGACCGGCGAGACCGAGCAGCTTAGCGATGATCGCTTCAAGTTCGGCGCCGCTATCAGCAAGACTGGAGATGGCGAAGTCCAAGTGACTGAACTTCCTGTGCGCTACTGGACGCAGGACTTCAAGGACAAGCTGGAAGAGATTTTGAAAGCCGAAAAGGTACCATCCTTCATCAAGGACTACACTGAGTACAACACGCCCGAGACGGTCAACTTCATCATCAAGATGGAGGAGAAGAAGCTGGCAGAGAATGAAGACAAGCTGGAGGAGCTGTTCAAGCTGTCCAGGACGCAAGCCACCACTAACCTGGTTGCGTTTGATCCTCAAGGACGCATCCACAAGTACGCTACCCCACTGGACATCATGGAAGAGTTCTACCAAGTTCGTCTCCAGAAGTATCACCAACGAAAGAGATACCTCATCAGCGAGATGGAGCGCGAACTGAGGAGATTTACAAACCAGGCCCGATTCATCAACATGATTATCAAAGGTGAGCTTGTTGTGAGCAAGAAGAAGAAAGCAGTACTTGTTGCCGAGCTCCAGAAGCTCAATTTCGACCGTTTCCCGAAGGTTGTGGATGCCAAGAAGCAGGGCGAGTTTGAGGCAGTGGTCGAAGACGATGCCGACGAGGCGGATGACGCGGATACCGCTGCTGGCGCGAGCGACTTCGACTATCTTCTCGGCATGGCCATTTGGTCTCTGACTCAAGAGCGGGTAGACAAGCTCAATCGCCAGATCCGTGACAAGGAAGACGAGATTACCGAGCTTACTGCTAAGACAGAGAAGGACCTTTGGCGAGCTGATTTGCAAGCTTTGGAGGAGGCGTGGAACATGATGCTGGACGAGGAACTGAAGCGCGAGAAGAAGGTCAAGGCCAAGGGTCGTCGTGCTTCAGCCAAGCTTGGCATAGCAGGCAAAGCTACGGCGAAGAAGCGGAAGGCTAATGACAGTGACGACTTCTCTGATGATGACTTTGCGCCTAAGAAGCCAAAGACAACCGCCAAATCGAAGGGCGTCGCAGGACTACTGGCTATGGATGCTGCTGCTCCAAAGACTGCTAAGGTCAATGGCATCGAGCAGAAGCCCGTCGCACCACCGCCGGCTGCGAAGCAGACAACGCTGGAGGCCTTCAAGCCGTCGCCTGCCGTCAACAAGGATCCTGTCGCAGATCCTTCCCGCGATACGACGCCTGCGGATGCAGGAACAGCCAAGAAGCGAGGCCGTCCGAAGAAGGTCGTTGATCCTGATGATAGTGATGTCAAGCCCAAGGCCGCCCCTGCGAAGAAGGTCAGTCGGCCAAAGAAGGTCGTGAGTCTGGATGATGATGAGAACATGGACGACAGTGAAGACCACTTTGCTGCTGTTGCCAAGGAAGCTCAACGCAAGCCTGCTCCGGCACCTGCTCGGGCTGGCAGAGCTGCTGCTCAAAAGGCGAAGTACGCAGAAGATTCCGACGACGCTTCTCTCGATGAAGGCAATGACCTTGGCGACTTCTCTACCATGGTCAAGGGCTTTGGCAGTGGCACAAACGAAGGTCAAACACGCCTCTTCCACGCCGCATCCACCTCGAGACCCACCAGCAGCGCCGGCTTGAAGTCCAAGCCAAGCAAGAGAACGCTCACAGCTGACGAGAACGACTCTGACAGTGAGACTGACTGGGCTGCTCTGGCACAGAACTCTCCACAGAAGACCACGCATACCACAATGCTTGACGACGACTCGATGGAAATCGACGAGCCGAAGATCGCGCCGAAGGCTCAACTCAAGGCAAAGCCTGCAGCTAAGCCGGTGCCAAAGAAGGCAGCCGCCGCCCCTGCACCCGCGCCCAAGCTGGCTCTGTCACCAGCGGCCAAGGCCTACGCAAAGAAGAAGTCAGGTGGAGTCCAAGCCAAAGCTGGTGCTTCCAAGCCGTCGAAGAAGCTGCCAGACTCGGAGGATGAGGAAGAGCAGGATGTGGACCAGATCGCGAACGACATCCTTAGCGATGAGGACGATGATAGTCCAGTCAAGCCCACCGCGAGACCTGGTCGGCGTGCAGCTGCGTCCAAAGCCAAGTCGAAGTATGTGGTTGACGACGATGATGAGGAAGATGAAGAGGACGATACTGCTGCTTTCATTGACGATGATGAGAGTGATTAGGCAGGTCATCGGGCGAGATCGTGTTCAGAGCGGACAATGGCGCTGTAGGGTATTGGGGGAGGCGCTGGGCTCCGGGGCAGGTCGCCGAGGTTGTTGCCTTTGTAATAAGGTCTTTTCGTATCTCGTATGAAGTCGAGTTGTTCTACTCCTGCTGTAAGGCACGAATAATGCTGTCTGTACAGAGACCGTCCAAGGCTTTGTTCCGACCAAACACAAACGTTCTACTGCAGCAAGGGTCCGCTTTCGAATGCTCGTAAGTGGAGAGGAGCAGCAGGCCACAGAAATCGTGGCGTGGATCAGATCTGGTCACTCTCCTCAGGCGGTCGTGAAAGCTATGAGAAGGGACGAGTCTGCTATTGCCACCCTGTCCGATCCTCGAAGGCTTGCGCTGGAGAATTGGTCCATCAACTTGGCCCACAGAGTGACACGGCTTGGAGGCCGAGTGATCTGAGGTTGTTGAATTCGAGTTTTCCGAATTCTGCGGATGTGGGCGTCGGGAGGGGTGGTGGTGGTGGGAATGAGAGGGTGATGACAGAGTTGTTGATGGGGTGGGAGAAGGTGGATATTTAGGGATGGGGTGGAAGTAGTGGGTATGCTGTTGCGGCCGGATGAGAGGAAGGTAGAGCACTATGTATATGCAGTCAGTTCATGTACGCGAAATGCAATGCTAACAATTGCCATCCGACGAGATAGGCACTCGGACGTCGATGAATGATTGCATCAACGTCATCAGCATTCGTATATTTCTCTACATACCCAACCCACTACTGCAAATAATCCCCGTTCGTCTCCTTATGAATTACATCAAACAACGGCTTCGCACTAAACCACCCACTCCTCGCCGTGCCCACAGTCCGATAAGTATACTGCGCCTCCTCCTCCCCAATCGCCACCGGCTTCTCCCCATTACTCGCCGCCGCCGCCTCCGCCATCAACTGACTATGACAACACTTCTCCAAACTCACAAACCAAAATACGGCCTCCTCAACCGTCTGTCCCGTCGTCAAGAGGCCGTGATTCTGCAGCAGGGCGGCTTTCTTATCACCCAAGCAAGCTGCGATGTCTTTGCCTTCTTTCTCGGCTAGCACGACGCCGTTGAAGGAATCGTAGACCACGTGGTCGTTGTGGAAGGCGCATGCGTCTTGTGTTAAGGTGTCGATTTTTCGTCCCAAGGAGCACCACGTCCTTCCATATATCGAATGAGAATGCGCAGCACAGATCACATCAGGTCGCGCTTTATGGATTGCTGAATGGATCATGTAGGCGGCTGTGTTGAGCAGTCTGCAGTCCCCGCCGTCGATTACTTGGCCGGAATGGTTGACGAGGATGAGGTCCGACTTGTTGATGAGGGAGAAGGCCACGCCGAACGGGTTCACCCAGAAACAGTGTGGGTCAACGGGGTCGCGGAGCGTGATGTGCCCGGCGACGCCTTCGTCGAAACCGTATTTGCCGAAGATGCGGAAGGCGGCCGCGAGACGGCCTTTGAGGTAGTCGCGTTCTTTGTAGGGGTCGTCGAATTTGGGCGGGCTTAGGGGAGGAGGCGGTGTTAGAGGGGTGGGCTGTGAGGTGTGGTGAGGGTGGACTTACCGAGGGAATTCAAGCATTTTGCCTTGGGCGATGTTCTTCTTGATACCTGGCTCGAGGGGAGCTTGGCCTTCGTTGACGGGGACAGTGTTGCCATAAGAGGCAACGCCGTTGGTTTCTTCTGCGTGTGGTGCCATTGTTGTTGAGTGAGTGTGTCTTCAGTGGTGTTGTAGTAGGCCTCAAGAAGTCAGAAGATGGTCCAGTTGAAGTACCTAGGTAAGATCAAACAAACTCTATTCACCCAGAGAACGACGTCAACAGCAGCAGAGCGTACACCGTCCAATATAGGAAAGCACAAGGTGGCAAACGAAGCGGCAATGCGGTAGATAGGCACATAGGGTACAAGTCCTACAGCAAATCGTCCCCAACACCCCGCACTGTCACAAGCGTCCTGCCGGTAGATCTTTCAGCCCCCGCGCTGTGTGTTGGCCTGTCAGACTTCTTTCCGCCAGTGACAGCGGGCAAGTTGGTAGTCCAGACCGATATCGTTGGCCGTGCCGAAGAGCCGAAGATTTGTGTGCCGCCGGCTGGTGTGCTCTTGGCCAGACAGAGGTATCACCGTGCGATATGGGCTTCGTACGAGTGTGGCTGTTGCTAGCAGAATCGGTGTGTTTAATCGCGAGGAATGTTCTGCTTGTACTGTAGCGGAAGTCAACGATTCGGATTGTTCATGCAGCCATACCGTCGTGTAGCAGTCCGGAATCTATGCCACAGAGTGATCAGAATTCACATCTTCCATTCAAAACATACGAAAAAAGCGCCGTCCGCGGCTCGCTATATGGGGTATCATAGTTCTCATCGTAAGCATTGCGCATCGCTCATCAGATCGGCCATACCCAAAACACCGCTCGCCGTTCCTCATCTCTCTCCCAATGCACCCTTCAATGCATCCTGGTCCAGCGACTTCATGATAGGAGGATGCTGGATCCTGATCTCCGGTGCAAATCCCATGATCGGCCCTGACTGATTGATCCCAGGCGGCCGATGCTTCGGCTTCTTCGGCGTCGCAGAGTCGTCTGACTTGGTGGTGCTCCCAGAGGCAACGCTGACAGATCGATTATTTTTGGGCGCCGTCAACGTGGGTGCGAGGTTCTTGGTGCCTGTCGGGGTGAAGTCTGCTGGTGTTGCTGGCGCAGGTGAAGTGCCCCATTTGCCAAAGACCCAACCACCGACTTTGCTTCCGAGACCTTGCTTTGGAGTCGCTGATTGTTGTCCGCTCGGTTGGCGTTGTGATGACGCCATGCCGCTCAGAATGCTCGCGCCACTGTTAGAAGGTCGAGACATTGCTGCAGGGCGTGATGCATGTGCTGTAGCATCGCTCAGTGTGGCGTGAGGGGTGAAGGAGCGTGCGCCAAACGGCGTCAGCAGCTGTGAAGGTCGAGACTTCAGGGTGTGAATGTCCTGTCCTGATATTGATAGTATCGACTCGTGCGAAGTCGCGCGACGCAACATGCGTGGTCGTGGCGTGAAAGCGTGCTCGAGCTCCGCTGATAGCGGCGTAATGTCCTCCGAGTCCGCCTCGGGACGAGACGATTCCTCGTTCTCCCAATCTTCTTCGTCTTCTTCGTCCTCTTCGTGAATGACAGAGTCCGCAGACTGTTGTTCCAGATGCCGTAGGTTCTCGGCACTCATATCCAGTATAGAGTCCAATGAAGGTCGGGCTCTGTGTGAAGCTGACGATTGCTGTCGACCATGGTACGAACTCTTCGACGATCGCTTCGAGTTGGCAGGTAGCCAAACAGGAGAGCCTGGTTCTTCTGTGTCCGGTGTGGTCGGTCTGCTAGAGTCCTGACCAGCTTCACTGAAGACCCGATCAAATAAGGATGAAGCTCGATGCGTCGAGGTAGGCGAGCTAGCTCCAGAAAAGTCGCGAGTGGAGTGGAAAGTCGTGTTGGACTGCAAAGATAATCGCTTCATGCCGCCGACGGTTTCTGGTAGGCTTGCAGCAGTGTGCGACAATATCGCTGCTGTGGCGGTCGGTGTGCCAGAAGAGAACGAGTAGCGTGGTGTACTCGTTCCCGACACACAAGGCGGCGTGAAGTGACCTGTAGTCAGTGCTCCGTATCGTTTCTTCTTCGGTCGTCGAATCGTGCTGACTTTCGGTGTCGAAGGAGCGTGGTAGTGATGATGGACATGTACCTCGCCGGCAGTCGCTCGTCGCATTTCCTCCTTGAGGTGCGGCCGTGGCGGTGTGGGCGTAGGCTGTGCAATGTCCTCCGACGAGACTACTGGCTGATGTATCGAGAGTTCATTTCGCAGGGTTTCGACTTCCTCGTTGGACGTATGCAGCATGTCTCGCAGCTCGACGATGCCCATCTGGAGATTCGCATTGTCCTGTAGGATGTCTCTGACGAAATGCGACACCACATTGGTGCCCTCGGTATCTGTGCCAGCTTTCTTCAGCGCTGCAGCACCTTTTAGCCTGCCCGCTGCAGAGTCGAGCTCCCTCTCCACAGCATGCCTCCTCTCCATGCGGCCAACGACTTCGACATGACGTTCCTTCTCTTCCTTTGCCTCACGCTCGATGCGCTCGATCTCCTCCTGCAGACTCGACAAGGTACGCTGTGCCTGCTGCCATCTCCGAACAGCAGACTTCTCCGCACCCGTCTTCTCCTCCAACGTTGCATGCCACGAAGCCTGCTCCCGCTCGAACTCCGCCAGCTGCCTCTCCAGATGTTCCGTTCTTGTAGCTAGATAAGACAGCTTCTGCAGTTCCTGTTGAGTAGAGCGTAGTGTAGCCTGAAGGTTCATGACCTGCGTGTCAGACTCGGCGACAGCGTTGTTGAGAATCTCCAGCTGGTCCAACAGGTTGCGATTCTCCTCAATGACGGTCGCATTCTGCGTCTCCAACATCTTCTTGTCCTCCTCAAGCGTCTCGATCTGCGCAGTCATGGCTTTTCGTTCGCGTTCGGAGTCGGCAATGTATGCTTCATGCCGCATCAACAATGCCTGCAACGAGAACATCAGCGACGACTCCCCAGACAGCTGCGCCGCATGCAGCGACATTCTTTTCGCCTTCATCATCTGCGTGTGCGTGTGGTCCATCCTGCTGCATTTATACAACGACTGTGCATATCCGACGCACGCAACCGTGGACGACGGCCTCGGAGCGCAGCCGCACGCCAGAGTACCGTACAGAGATCACACCAGAGCAGAGTACCGACAGCAGTGACAGCAGCAGAGCAGAGCAGGGCACCGGCGACAAGATCCGCAATCCGCAGCAACATTAACACATGAACAAAGAAACTCACCTTTCCCAGGCGTGCCGCCGTAGACACATCCCTCTCCAGCCCGTCCAAGGCGCTCTCGTTGTGCTTCAGAAAGGCGCACGCGACGTTACCACAACAACAGGAAATCGGCGGCCGTGACGCTGGAATGTACGACGAAGCGCCGGCCGAGTCGTTGTCGTCGAGAAATGACTGGATCGCGTCGGCGTCGGCGTCGTCGTCGTCGTCGCCCATCATCATAGGATAATCCCTCGTCGGTTGGCGGTCCCAGCGCAGAAGATGTTGGATATAGCTGCACTCATCTCCCTCAGCGTGCACGTTGGGGAGATGGGAAAGTGGATGCAGAGTTGAATGTGTCGTGTTTCCCGACTGGGATGACGCTGCACGCAGCACAACAAAGCGTCTGCCTCTGCCCGCAGCGAACGTGGCTGGGTTGCACTGTCACTGCCCAGGTGCTGATGTTCGCCATCTCGCGTCGGGTATCGATTGGCCGACGTTTACCAGAAGCCACTTTGACTTTTTTGTGATCATTCACATCCACTACTTCAACTCACCGACATGGCACTCATGACCGCGGCCTGCATATCATCAGTGCTGCGACGAACAGTCTTGACAGTGTGGCTGATACGCGCACATTCTTCATATCAACAACGACAGCAAAACAGCCGCGCTTGCCAAGGGTATGCATGTCCGTGGATCAGGAACAATCGGAAACGCGGTACACACGCGTGCCTGTTCCTGGTTCTGGGACCTCGACTGCCGTTTGCCTGCCAAGGACATCCTGTCTATCGTGATATCAGAGATCACGTACAGGTCACAGCGTTTCGGTTGAGCAATCTCTTCGCATCGCGCACTCTAAAGACTTCCAAGGCATTGCAACATCGGAAACCTCAACGCTTCGAGGTCGACACAATACAAGTGGATTTGTTGTTGACAGCAAGTGCTGCAGCAATCACTTCGACTACCTTCAGTCTCTTCTTCGTGCTTGATAACGCGGTGCATATGTGGTCCTGAGGCAGAATCTGGTGATGGCCTATGTCCACCATCATCTGCGACCGCCGCAGATCGATGATAGTACCCCAGTGGCCACAATCAAGAACATTCGGCCGCATACAGCTGCCTCTATCGCGTGGCCACATACATTGAGTCTTCACCGACAACACTACTGGGCAAGGTATGGCACGAACCCACTGAACATGTCAGTACACCAGCGTCAATGTGGTAAGTGCACTTCTCGCACTGTCATGGCAGAGTGTATCTCACAGATACGTGACTTCATGCGGTGGCACGATACGTTGCGTGAAGAGCTGCTGTGTGACCATGTGCCTGGTGAGGGAAATTGTCCCCATGTGCTAACAATCTATTTCCCGTTGATGGCAACCAGAGTTCGCAATGCTACTAGCCAGGCTTACCCGAAAGATTACTATTCAGTGCTTCGACGATCGTGCACACGATAGATGTGGCGGATGAAGAGTACCGGCGAACTGAGATGAGCGGGCCGTGGGTTGCTGAGGGTGGCGTGATCCTGCTGTTGTTGAACATGGGACTTATCGTGTCATGTTAGGATTGATGAGAAGCGAACAAGTGGGTGTCGAAGCTGTTGAGGCAGCTGGAGGTTTGTCGGTCTGGGCCTGGTCTCAGAAATATAGGCATGATGTAGAGAGTGTTCGCATAAGAGACCTGAGCAGCAGAGATCGCGATGGAGAGGTGGCTGAGATGTGTTCGTATGCAGCATATATCTGACTTGAACGCACCTGGAGCATAACCTATGCACGATCATGGTCGAGCATATCTCGATGACAATGCCAACGAGAATATCCCACGGCCTTGCCGCCTGCGACCGCAGCCTGGGAGGATGAAGACCGCCCACCAAGTCACATCTGGCTGTACGCCGCTATACCCGCCACTGTCACAGTCCAGAGCTGACTGAATACAGCCATATCAACCATGCAGTCCTCGGAACAGATGCGATAATGGTAAGAGCCTGATCTGCATATCTTCCTCTAGGTGGATTTCTTGCCGCTCGCCACCTTCCGCTCAACGATCCCGGGATCAAGAAGAGCAGAGTCAACCTTCGACGAGTCGAATTCGTATGGAATCTCGTCCTTGCTTTGAGCTTTGGTCTTGATTCCGAACGACATCTCGCTGCTCAAGTCTGGCTTCACCGGTGGCGGGATCTTTCTGATAGCGACTCTACTGTGAGCCTTTGAAGTCGTCTCTGTCATTTTGGCAGTGCGAGAAGGTCACTTGGCGGTGTTGCTGTAGATATGTTGTTGTGTCGTTAGGGTTGAGGTAAGATGCGCGGGAAAGTGCTGGCACGGCTAATTCGCCGGTTAAGTCAATGAAACTTTGATGACGTGTAGAGACGCGAGATTTTGGGAGCTTCAGAATTTCGGACATCGACATTGCAGTTCGCATTGCCAATTCAACATCTGGGTATTCCCATCGTAGTGGTGCTTTCGGCAACATGTCTTCAGCACGGCTTTCCCGTGTAGCAGTACAAGCATCACGATCGGTTGTCAACTCCGCTGGACATATCGCACCTCGAACAGCTGGATGGCAAGAAACATCGCGAACATGGCAGGAAGCATCTCGGCTACAGACACGATGCTTTGGGGTTAGTACAGCCCGGAGTATACCACCTCAGGCGGTCTCACACCCTCCAAAGAGCAGAGACCGGGGTCCAAAGAGTGAAGAGGACACGCAAACGGACTTTGCAGCCATGAATGTGCTCGGCAACACTCCCGTGCCCACGACAGCTGTGGACGCATGTATGGACGATGGTTTCGCACTCGACTCTGGTCTCAAAGTGACAGGAGCTGGAGTCCTGCTGATGGGAGGAGAAGCCTTCAAGTGGCGGCCATGGCTGCGCGAGGGAAGGAAAGAAGGCACGAATGGCGCAGGCGATCTGGGAGATGACAACAACGGCGTACGAAGTGTAGGAGGAAAGCTGCAGAACAAGAAGGGTCAGTGGGATGTCGACAGGCAAGCTTGGGGACTCCTTGACCTCGTCTGGCCGAAGCCAGATCTTTTGGTCCTTGGTACTGGCTCCAAGATTGTGCCTCTCAGTCCGGAGACACGACGAGATATCAACGAGCTTGGGATCAAGATCGAGATTCAGGATACCAGAAATGCGGCTGCTCAGTACAACATGTTGGCCACTGAGCGTGGTGTGCAGCAGGTAGCGGCGGCGTTGATACCAGTTGGGTGGAAGGAAGGGAAGTGAGATACCATGGCGGAGGATTAGCCCTTTTGGAAGGCATGCGTTCGAGGCAGCTGTCTCAACGTCGAGCTTTTCGACTTCAACACCCTTCGTGTTCCTGAAGCGGCTCATCAGCAATCGAGATGTCTGCGAGATGCAGCTGTGGCGTGTGATCTTTCACAAGATTGTGATGTAGCACTGCTGAGGAACGCACCGGCCGGTGCAGTCTGGAACATCTGGCTCGGTATCTGCAACACTGCACACGCCGCACTAAATGCCATGGTGCTGGGCACGCAGGTTCGCATAGCGCTCGGATGTCATTGCGCCTGCAGCTGCAACCAGAACGCAATGCTCAAGTACAGTCAATACTAATTGGTCGGCCCTGGCCCTGCAGAGATAGCTGGGGTGCACGTTCAGGGGAGGTGAAGGTGAAGGTGTCATTCGACCCTTACTCGCATGAAGAATCTGACAGTCGGCCGGAGTGTGTGTATGCTGCACTGTCATCACCGAGCTCCATGCGCAACCACCAGGCGATTTCGAGATCCGAAACTCGCTGTCGCCACAAGATCGCCACATGGCGCGCTGCTCGAGTCAGTGTGAGCCGTGCTGGCGGTGCGGTCTGAGACTGATGTTACAGATCTTCAGACGGTGTTTCAGGACTTGACAGCGTTTCAGCTCGATTCGTGAAGTAGACGAAGATAGCGAAGATGTGCGGGTGCTCGATCGAGCAGGGCAATGACATTCACCTCCCATGTCGACGAGGTCACGAGGTGGGATGGCTTTTGCCAAGCCAGACCGACTTGGGTGCTTGTCTTGCCCGACCCTGCAAGACATCGGCTGCGCATCCGAAAGAACAGCAAGCTCATCTATCTAACAGTTCATCTTCCTTTAGTTGGTTCAAATTACGATCACGAGCATGTCGAAAAAGCAGCGGCTGCGCGCCAGATGCCGCTCGAGATCGAGAGGCGTTACGTCAACGATGACCGCGTTCACAGCATGCCCTCGGCTAACGTGGTCTAGCAGCCAATACTCCGCCAATCTCGCAGTCTCGCACTGCGCTGTCACGCGCTCCGGCGTGTCCTGGACTGTGCATAAGGACTGCATGCATCCCCAGCTGGGCGAGCGCGACGGCTCGTTTTGGTAGCGGCGCTGCAAGTTCAACGAATGGCAGCGCTGGCCCGTGCGGCACGACTGCCCACATCGTCGCCCTGTAGAGCGTGGATAGCCGTCCAGGGAGGGCCATGCTTGGCAGCAATGGTGCATTACTCGAGGCCGGCGCCGGATGCGCGCACTGGTCAGTGGTGGTTGCTGCGTAGCCTGCGCGTGCTGTCTGCTGCGGTCTGCTGCGGTCTGCTACGGTCTGCTGCGGTCTGCTGCTCTCCGCCAGCACAAGCTTGACCACAGCGGCCGTCGACCCCGCATTTGACAACCTTCACCCTCAGATCCCCTCCCCGAAAGGGTCTCAACTTCAATCAAGCCTGCTTTTGACGCGCTCGACAAAGTCATTCCCTCGACCTCCCGCCGCATACGATCACAGCGGCTTGCCCGAAGTAGCCGTGACTTCCTGCTGTCAATCCAAGCCTGCTCCCGCCCGCTCGCGCAATCGCAGTCTGCGCCGCTTCACGCTGTAGAGCTAGTAGCTAGACGACGGCATGCTGTTATATTATTGTTGTGCTGGCTGCGCGTGCGCACAGCCTCCAGTCAGCTCCCTGTGATGCTCGGAGCTATCAAACTGCCTCCGCTTTCCCAAAGCTTACTCTCGCTGCCCCGTCATTTGACAATCACCACTTCTAGACAGCCCTCGAACAGTATCTTCAGGCCCACCCCAAGTGGTCCCGATCTGCACAGCACGCAGTAGCAGAGACTTGCTTGCTACAGCTTCGCCCGGGTCTGCAGCCGCAAGCACGGGGACCTGTAGCTGGACCAATGTACTCCAGAGCGCATTCCTGCTAGGAGAGAAACATGCATACAATACCTCCCGGACCATCAGAGTTAACAACGACCGCAAAGTGACCGGCGCGAGAGCCTGACGCTCCGCCGCGATGTCGTAGGTAACACCAGCTTCCCGAAGTGTCCAGGTCTCACAGTCACCACGCCTCACTGAAACCAAACGACCACTCCAGTGTGCTGGGCGTGATACCAGCTACATTGTTACATGGCCCCGGAGACCATCTTCGCTAACGACTTACTCATCAGAAATACGTCTCCCGATCAGGATCGCAAACTTATGCCCACCGGCTCGTCAAACAACGCCTACTCAGCTTCGCCGTCGCAACTCACATTGTCTTCTGACTTCCATTCCGGCGCTGGACTACCCAACCCTTACCAGCAGTACTCATACGTCCCGAGTCCACACGATCCCACAGCTTTCGCCTTTCCTCCGCCGCAAGGATACAGGCCGCAATTACAGACCCAGCATCTACAACACCAGCCTAATCTCTATCAACAACCATCGCCCACGAACCTTCCGCGCAAGCGGCGCGCATCTGACCTGCGCGAGCCTTCACTCCCGGGCTCGTCCAGCAGCAACCCGAGCGCGTTCGCGAACCCTTCTGGGCTCAATCTTGTTACGGGCGTAGGCGACCTTGGAGGCATCGATTTGTCGCATGGCGCTCCTTCGCAGCAGACTTTACCAAGTCCGCCGGTGAAGAAAGGGCGGACAAACACACCTTGGACGCCCGCAGAAGAGCAGAGGCTCAAGACGTTACGCGATGCCGGCAGTAGCTGGAGTGAGATCGCGAAGACATTCCCCACGCGGACGGAAGGGAGTGTCAAAAAGCATTGGTACAAAGTGCGCAGGCTCATTCTAGCACGATGATATACGACAGGCTGACTTACTTGCTCTGCAGGACATGCATTACGCTGAATTCGCTGAAGACGAGGTCAGCAATTTCGTTCGCCTCACCGCGATCCATCGAAAAGGAGTTGTTGTACTGACAACATGACAGAGCGCAGCGCTGCTGCAAGCGATCAAGGACTACGAAAATAATAGGTGGAAGGTCATCGGCCAGAAGGTGGGCAAGCCAGCGAAGGTAAGGCAACGCTGTGAGATACTGTAGAATTCTAGACAGGACTGACATCGCTGTAGGCCTGCGAGCAGTTCGCCAAAGAACAAGGCTGGAAGGTGTGAATCGTGGCACCACTCTCGACCTCGTTCTCGATGAAGAACAAAACATCCCTCTTCCTTTTACATATTGAGATACCCGTTCGCTCTGCTGAGAGCGATCTTCTTGGAAACATGGAGAGCAACCTTGCGAGGAGTTGTGGGGGTTCTTTGCGGGTCGCTATACACAGCGACCTCCGGGCAGATGCCAAAGGAGGAACCGGGGAGTAGTGCTGCATGGAAAATGGGAGCCTGTTGGCTCGCTGCGTCCTAGCTGAGGGAAGATGTCGCTCGCAGACTGGCTCGTCGATGCTCTGCAAGCTGTAAATGAAGGCGCATGGCGAGATTCATCGTGTAAACCACAAAGGAGTGACGTTGATACTGAGTTGTAAAGCAGAGTGGGTCTTGTGTCTGGTCTGGCTCTGGATGGAACCCGGCAGGGAACGTGCACGGCTCTCACCTTTTACACACACAGACACTCACGTGCCTACCTTCTCACCGGAGACATCTTGCACCTGTCCTTCACACTTTCACACTTCTCCTGTGGGTGTTCTCGTCAACGGCCACTGTGTTTCGTCGGTTTCACAGTGTCTCGCAGCATCATGGATAGTTTCAGCCGCAATCGCAACGGCCACGTGCCGCTGTCGAGTTTCAGAAGATGGTCATCACACGTTTCAGAAAATGTCGACTCATGATGGCGTCGCTGCTCGCAGCCTCGCACCTTTCCTTCTAGTTCGCCAGGGTCTTTGCAAAGGAGGGTCAATCGCAAGATCGCGTTCTCCGAGAGCAGCGACACGTCTCGCTTCTGTCGCCACTCGCGGTCCATCAACCTTCCGGACGGCAGGACGCAATGGCACTGGCGGCAAGAAGTGCACGTCACGTGAAGCAGCACGGCACCGCCGACGAAGGATTCCCATCTCTTCCGTCGCTACTTTGCTCCGACTTCAGCTTTTGGGCATTGGGAGACACGTGGGAGACTGCACTTCGCAATACGCCCTCGGCAAACTATGAGCTGTGCTAGTCTGAGCCAGCACATGCTCGCGATATCCCGACATGCTTCGAATCGCGTTGACTGACGGCTTCTGAGGTGGATCTTTCACGTCTTCTTTCAAGGGACTGGCCGCGTTACCCGCGCATCATCCCTGCCCTCTAACGCTCGAAGCAGTACAAGATTTGCCACCTCACTCCAACTGCCCTGCATACTGAAGCAGCTCTCGATGCCGAATTCAGGCACTGATGTGTCAATCTGGCTGATTCTGTCAGGCACAACGAACCATACTATTTTCGACAGCACCTCGTGCACAGCCTCCCTCGGTTGGATGTGAGATACTGCAGCGTGGACTTGCAAGAGCTATCAGGTCAGCATCATGCTGCTATCGTGCCGCGGTATCAATGCTACCCGAGTGCAAACATACGACCATTGTGGCCAATTCAAGGCACGTCTGTCAGCCCGCAGCTTATACTTTCGATCAAGCGAGCCGCGTTGTGGACCTGACAAGTCATGAATCCCTGGCCTTAACGCTCTTGCGGCTCTTTCTTTCCGCTGATGCCCAGGTTCTTCCTGGCGTGCTTTCGAAGGGTCTACGAACCGTTTGGATGTGGGTCTGGGCTAAGACGTACCTGCATGAGGCCAGCAACGAATGTTGTTACAGCACGACGTCAAGGCCACAGCCCTAGGGACGGATCTTCTGCACGTTGCATGTTACAGATTTCTACGGCCTGTCGTGGTGCTTTCCCCGGGTCGAGCCAATCTGGCACCAGAAACGCCCAAGCCTGCGCCTTGACACCCATTTCCCATGCGTTCGTCTGCAGGTGTGGCAATCAAGCGAGGATGGTGGTTTTCGAATGAGACCACTACGATCGTAAGCGGTAAGACCTATCTCATCCCGCATGTGCATTGGGTCCTTAAGAACCGTCGGTGCCTGGCCTCAACTTGGGTTTGGGAGAATACCCATCCTAGAGTGTACCTTTGCGCACTGTCGACGTTTCATGAGATAATACCTTCGCTTTAATTCCGTCCGCATCTCTTCCATCGTTATAATAGCATTTACTTGGCTCTTATTGATACCGCGTTGAGCGTGCAACATCTTGTTATCACCATCGCGTGGACGAATAACGACAAGGTGTCATTGACAATCGCTACTCAACACCTATACCTTCACAAGCCGGCCCTCTAGCGGCGAGTTGCCCGAGCGTAGCGCTCTGGCAGCCTCCACTCATCGTGGCAACTGTGGCGCGATCATTCCAGGAGTTCTCCTTTGACTTTGGTGGGCATGGGCAAGAACAAAGCACTACACCAGTGGCACCAGCTGTAACAACTGCTGAATACCAAGCACTCCTGTCGCAGGCCTTTGACGGGCAGAGTTATCTGCAACCACAGCTGTCTCAGGCCTCGCAAGAGTACTCACATTATGGAGTCTCAAACGTCCTCCCATCGCAGGTGTCTGCGCCGGAACCAACATATGGCATGGACCAGGCCCAGCTGTATGCAGCGCAGAAGCCACGCCAAATGTCCCATGTCACATCAGTGTCATCACATTACGGCGGCAGTCCTTACGAAAGCCCCAGACAAGGCATCTACCAGCAACAGCAAGCGCAACAGTCTCGCAAGCGCAGTTTTCAGGACGACTATGCCTATGACTATCAAGGCTTGCAGCAGTTACAAGCCCACGCAACCAACAGTGGAACCCAAGTCCCAGTCGAACTCACTCCTGATGGACATCATGCCCAGCTCCAGCCTGGATCGATCACATACCAATATCCGTCACAACGACCCTCGCCGCAGCATTCCCACTCCGGACAGTCGTTGCAATCACAATCGCTACCGCCCCAGCATCAGCAACAGTCGCAGCAGACACAGCACCACCACCACAGGCTACCCAATCAACAGCCTCCGAGCAAGATGCCCAGATTCAGCGCATACGATGCATTGTCGCCTGAAGATGACGATCACGGACCGCCTAGTGTCGTTGGGCAACCAGGAATGCCAATCCCTGCCCCAAGACCGAAAGGTCCGAAACTCAAGTTCACACCAGAAGACGACGCACTCTTGGTGGAGCTTAAAGAGGCCAAAAACCTTACCTGGAAGCAAATCGCGGACTTCTTCCCAGGTCGATCGTCGGGCACACTGCAGGTTCGGTACTGCACCAAACTCAAGGCAAAGACGACAGTTTGGACAGACGAAATGGTACGTCAATAGTCGCCATTGGTACCACAGTGACGCCTCATATTTCATTACTTTGTACGGCATCACTGCAGCAGGCACTTATAACTAGCATGACAGACCTTGCTGACTTATCTTACAGGTGGAAAGACTCCAGACAGCAATACAAGAATACGACAACGACAGATGGCGCATCATCTCAGGCAAAGTCGGCAACGGATTCTCCGCAGCAGCTTGCAAGGAGAAAGCACTCGAGATGCAGCTCGAAGATGACGAGGCTCACGAAACAGCGGAACACGATGCTCATCAGCAGCAGCAGCAGCAATTGTTACAATTACATGAGACTACGGCAGCGATACACCAGCAGGAAGCGAAAGTATCAATGGTTGGCTTGCTATGATCTTGACACTACTACAATGCTTCCGGATCTACACTACACATTGGCATGGCGTTATTGGGATGCGGAATGGGAAGGCATTCTTTGGGAGAAATCCGAGGACCTGAGGAAGGTGCATAATGCTTGCATCTCCTTACTTTTATCTTACAGTGCTGGCCACGTAAGACTTACGAATCTGGAATGGTAATAACGGAAGAAGAGACGAACACCCAGTGATACCACGCCGAACCTGGCGATTTGTGCTTACTTGCGTTTGCTGTACAATAGCGATATTACTTACTTGTTTCCGTCATACAATACACATCGATGAGATGATGTCTAATACTTACAAACCCGATCCTTGCACGATCTCTAGTACCCTTATCTCGGACATCGAATGCGAGCTTCATCATTGCGACAGTTGACTTTCGTTCTGCTGCTAGAACTATTTCGTGCGCCTTACACAGCTGCTTACATACAATTGAACTTTCCCGTCACAATTGGGCTGCTCCGCGTGGCCTCACACCCTTCCAAAATCAAGGCATACCTTGAACGAACCTGCCACACCTGCTTTAACATCAACCACAAAAGGCCAGAAAGGGCAAAAGGTCAACGATGTACGTGAGGTACGTCAGCTTAAGGTATGCCGCTACCCGACCTGACTGCAGATCCTGGGCAGACGTGGAACTCCCACTGCGAGCACTGGGGCCTTGTGGCGGAGTGCATGCATGCATTGCGCCTGGCGAGCCTGGGAAAAATGCGTGGAGTGCTGCCCGAGGTGGTCGACTGGGCATTTTTCGCCACTGTTACAGGCTATTGTTAGGTGCAGATGTTGGACCCTCGATGATCGACGGTGTCTGCCGGTTGTGGCAATCGGGGTTGATCAAACTGGCGATCGGGGGGAGGGTCGGTGTGTTGTGGCGAGGGCACGGGGTAGGTACAAGGCGGTGAGATGGGAGGATGTTGTGTGGTAGGTCATGCTGTGAGTGTTCTTGCTTGTTCATGTGGCAGGTGAGGTGAAAGATGGAAGAGCTTCCGGCTCATGTTTTTTGCCAAGCCGGCTATTTCTCACAGCTCAGGCACGTCGGGAGGCGACGGGACTGAACAACCGAGAGAGCGCGCTGTGCCTGAGACAAGCACGTGCGCTACGGAGCTGTGTGCGACTTCACTTCATGTTAGATCTCTCCTTCCCATGTTCATGTTGACATTGCCCACTACATCTACATGCACATGTAGCCATCTTGATGGCTACTACCAAGACGCGACAATCACCACCCATGTGCGCTTTTTGCTCGATGGTCTGCTGAGTCAACATTGCGGATTCGCCTTCCCAATCAGGGAGAACTGATTTCTACCAGTTACAACTTACGAGCTTCCTCTTCACTTCCCAACTATCACTCGGTCTGGCAGGCGAGCATCTCAAACAGGGGAACCGAACAGCCTCACGACGCCGGATCCCATGGCAACAACAAGTGCGGCTCAATCATGTGAAAGACAGCCAACACCGTATGAGGGTCCTCGTATGTTCCTTCCTCCGATGCGCTCCAGGAACGAGACGGAGGAGAAGCTCTCCTACCAAGGTACGATCGTCGATAGTGCGCAGTTCCAGTGTGCTGTCTGCTGGTTCACTGTGAAGCCTGGGACCGGAAGCTTCAGTGATGACACTTGCACGCCGCATCTATTACGCAGCGGCAATGAACAGACTATACCGCACCTCACCCGAGTCACTATGGCTGCGCCGGTGAGCTCCACCGTAGCGTTCTGGTGCAAATTGTGGATGCGTGGTGTGCGTAAGATGCTCGCCGACGGGTGAAATTCTATGACACGGCCGAAGCTGCTCAGCTGAGCCTGGCTCCTGGGACAAACCAACCACTCAAAATGTTGGGTAAGGACGAATGTACTCAACACAGCATCAAAGTTTACTTGAAGATGTGGACTGCGCTGAAGAAGGTGCTTCTTCTGCACAGAAAGCGCTCCCAGCACTGTGGGACGTTGCGAGTGTGCAGAGTACAAATTCGCTCCCTCTGCCTTCTGTTCTCCTCTGTTCTTCACAAAACGACACAGAAGAATTCGGCGACGTCATCAGCCTGCAACATTTCTCAAACAGCATTCTATCTCACAGCATCGGCCTGATCAAGCATCATCCAAGATGGCCCTCAGTCCAGATCATCCGCTCGCAGCCTATGCCAACCCAGAAGAGGCAGGTCGCGCACCATCTCCAGGTCCTGATTTCACAGGAATGACACAAGCAGAGACCAAGGAACACCGCCCACGCGCCGGTGAGCGATGGACTCGGCAAGAGGTAAGCCATCGCGACGACCCGTTCACATCATCTACTAACATCCTGTGCAGTCGGAAAAGATCCAGGAGCTTCGTAATCCGCCCAAGAGCATGCCGTGGAAGCAAATCTCCAAGATCATTGGCAAGACACCGCTGGCATGTCGTCTTCGCATGAATCAGATCAAGAAGGCAGAGAAGCGGGCAAGGGGCTTCGTCTTCGAGCCACGCCTAAAGTCTCCTCGCCAGTCTGCAAAGAGCAAGGGAAAGAAGACCTCCACGTCCACTACCTCTCCGCCCCAGGCTCCACGTCCATTAGTCCCAGCAGAGCCACAACATCCGGTGCCATCCCTCCGGTCTTTCCAGGAGGGAGCTCCCATCGCTCCAATGCAGCCATCGCAGAGCCGTCTGCTCCCACAGCCAGCCACAGGCTGGGGTGCAACTGACGTCTGGCAACGCGATACCTATCAGCAGATGCCGGAACAGCCACATCAGTCTCCCCCATCCAACCTCGACCGTCTGAACGTACTTGCAGACCACGCTTCCCGTCGCCTTCCAAACCTCAACACTCCACTAACCGTCCACACTCACTCGCAGGCCCCAAGCGAGAGTGACCGCCAGCACCCAGCTGCAGACGCCGCAGCATCTGAGGCACCAAGGAAGCACTCCACCATTCATGACATTCTTAACTAGGCGATCGAAAGTGAGTCGTCCCCGCCGCCATGCCTCCAGCTCTACTGACATTGCGACCAGTGCACATCACATCACGTTACATCAGGCGTTAGGTCTCGAGCGTTCTGGATACTTTGATACTCCTTTAAGATCCGACCGACTTTGCTCATGGATGGCATTGCCGACGTTCAGGTCTTTGTTCAAGGAAATGGGAGAGAGAGCGAGGAGTTATGGTCTTTACTGAGCGAGTAATCACGGTCTTTACTGAAGCTTTGCGACGATCTTTCGTCGCATACGCTCGAAGTTTCTTTTGTACGTGCTGCGTTATGAGCTTCACTGGAGGTATGGGATGAAATGGTCGCAAGACCGAAGGCACCGAATGTGTGTCGGTAATTTTAATGTTTAATGCACGAAGTAATCGTAATACTGCTAGCTACTTTACACTGTTTGATGCGCTTTCCTTCATCTGCTGCTGTTAATTTCCATGGTGACTTGGTCCAAGGCGCCATAATCTGCCTTCGAGTCGTCCTCTGGCCGCTCAACACGGCCTTGGCTGCTCAGTACGCCTGACTGGACTGGACATGTCTGCTTCGCGTACAGCTCTCTTCAGCGCTCATGACAGTGCGTTTCGAAGTAAAAAGTCGTATCGTCATAGTCTGCACGCAGCTTGACTTGACAGCCAGCTGTCTACAGGGTCCACGCTCAGTTGCCTCTTCTGACAGGAGCTGTCATGCACTTCCCCTCCGCCGCTTTGACACTGCTCACTCGCTCACCGTCGCATGCCCCTCGGCGTTCACCACCGTGTGCCTCTTCTGATAGGAGCTGTGATAAACTTTCCCTGCGCCGCTCTGACACTGCTCACTCGCTCACCGACGCATGCCCCTCAGCGCTCACGACCGTGTGCTTCTTTGGGCAAGAGCTGAAATAGATTTCCCCTCCGCCGCACTGACACGGCTGCTCGCTCATGATTGCATACCCCTCTTACCTTTGTGAGACCGTGCAGAATCGTACGACGATCTTGCCATCCTCGTCTGTCATTTCCGGCGTGTCGGTGTTTTAGTGGAGAGCGTTGTTCCTATCAGGCTGTCAAACGCCGTCAACTTCCGGAACCTCTACTAGTTCCAGGAATCTATTAGTGAGGCTCCTCGGCTGGAAAAAGTCAATCGCGTCACATGTTGGAGTGCAGCCAAGGTCGGTCGGCGTTCGGTGGAGCACCTCGTCAAGCGATACGGCTGTATAGAATCACAGCAGACTCGGACTGGTTGCGCATTTACAGTGTGCTGGCGTGTTCCCAAAGCAGCTCGTGTGATTAATTACTGTTGTGAGTGCTCAGAGGGGCTCGGTAGGACAACCATGGCCGTGAAGAACATCTCTGCTCGCGCTAGTTCGCAGCGAAAGCTTCTTGACCGCTGTTTGCAGTGCTTCCTCACACACTCTGGCAGGTCCCGCGCGATTTTCCGAACAGTGAAAAGACATCAAAGGTTGGCGGAAAGCCAGCGAGCTTCAGCGGCGTTCTCTGTCTCTCGAGGTAGAATCCTGACTACAGCCGTTGTGCCTGAGTAGGCAAGCAGCGGCAAGCTGATTGCCTGTTCCTGTGTTCCTGGAAATTGCAAACAGTGCGATGTGGGGACAGAAGCAAGTGTTCTCGAAGATGGCTGCGTCTGGTTGCGAGGAAAGGGTGGAATCCAAACTTTCGGAGTGTAGCAGTCAAATTCCAGAGCCTTGGATGATGAGACCTTTATAGGCCATACCCCTCGCTGGTGTACTTCGCAAACAGCACAAGTGATGTCACTCCGAAAGTATGGCCGCTCAATGGCCGGCGACACTGACAGTTCGAGCTATTGTGCTGTGATCGCTGGGGACGTGCGGAGACCGAACTGTTGGCTTCCGCTGTGGGCTTGCGGTCTTGGATGTGCTGGGAGGACTCGGAGAGGTGAGAGTGTTCCGTCGAGAGCTGTAGTCAGGTCATGCTTTGCCGCTAACAGTCGATGTCGTTACGAATTTCCAGCTCAGTCCACGTGTGACTTGCGGCGGTATAGGCGTGCAGGCGACAGGACAGCGCAACTGAAGTTGTTCGCGCGATGTTTTCTACGGAGCTTAAACAACTCCAGCTCTATTTGGACCTCACATCGTGCGTGAGACGGCAGTTTCATGCTCGCTCCACGATGTACAGAAGCGGCTCGATGTTGTGCGTAATGTTGGAGGCATGTCTTTCCGATCGCGATCGCGTGCCCGTGCTGAATCTGCTTGTGCCATGGGTCTCTTCACATGCATCTAGAGAGCACAGAGTCGGGAACAAAAGCCGCGTAGCCGGCAGCTACCACGATAGCTACAGTGACTTTTCATGTGATCTAGAACTCAGCATGGATACTTCCTGTTCGGGAAACAAACCGAGCCACCTGTTGGGAGACGACAGGACAACTGGTCATCGAGTCTGTCTCCGCGCCACCGCGCTGCCAGGGCTTGCTGCTGGTCCTCGTTGCAAAGGCAAACAGCTGTTCGGCGCTCCGATTGTCTTCTCGCTGGATGTTCTGTGAAGAGGAGAAGAGTGGGCAGTACCTTGGGTGCGGAGGCTATGTTGCTGAAACTCAGCGTTGCCTTCGGACGGCGTGCTGTCGTACCCACCGAAAGGCCCTCGAACTCCCTTAACAACACCTTCGATCTGCCGATGGTATAGATCGGGATGCCGAACTCAGCTAGGCCAGCACCTTCGGAGGTTGATACTGAAGACTCAGAAGTGTGTATTGTTCAAGCGCAAGCGTAGCTGCAGTCTCAACATTTCCAGTACCACTCGCAGTTCTGCTGTTGTTGCGCACTGACATGAGTGAGAGCTCAGACCCAGGTATACCTGGAACCGGTACATAGCTCCTCTCTAAGCAGCCTGGTATCCAGTAGTTGCAGAATATCCATAGACATAGGCTCAGTGCCCGTGGACCAGCAGTGACTGTGGTGGTACAGTATGCTGGGGAGCGAACTTCGGCCGTTGCAGAACTTGTGGAATCGTGATGTCGATAGGCCGCAAATCCGAGCGAGTGAGAGCAGAGCGTCTAATGGAGTTTTGCCCGGTTGGGCGTGTGACTGCTGTCGCCGCCGCAAAAATGCCCGCAACCCAGACCGGGTGGGAAGAGAAGGGGCCACACCGGACTGGGAACATACCCCTCCCGCCCACTGTGGGTGAGCATCACCAAACCAAACCAAACCGAAACTTGCCTCGATACCCAATACCAACTCACGATCTGCAGCGTCTACATGGAAGCCGGCTTCTCAAACGAGTCGCTTTCTGCAAGCTGTGACCATGAAGACCCGAAGAGGTGGATGTCTACATGTCCAATAACGCAACCTGCCATCCAAAATAGCAGAGCACGGACAGCCAAGAGACATCGCCTTGGACCGATGCAATGCATCGTGACTGTCGATCGGACGGAGCAAAGTCCCGCTGGCCATTTTGGAAGGAGAGACCGTGCGCTCTGCAAACTGGCCTATGCTCCAAGCCTTCCATGAGCAACATCAAACCAAACTTGCTTTGACGCCCAATACCGATCCGCCGTCTCTAAGCGCGCAGTGACCATGAACATTGCTTTCATCGCCTTCCGCTGGTTGGAGAGTAGTAGCTGCCACGTATTGACTTTGGTGGATACTGTTGACATCGTGCAGACAGGAGCAGATTGGACTCCCGACCGATGCAGTGCATCGTGAGTCTCGGAACGCCGTGGATGGTCTAAATCGCGCCGGCCGAGAGCATCCAGCCCATGTTCTCACTTTCCGTGCAATGCGACCCCTCGATCGGAGGGCAGGCGCAGCAGCACGGCCGCAACTTGCTCCTACCACTGCCCATCAGCCGTGACCCAACGGAGCGCAAGGACCAGCAAGCCCGTGCTGCCGCTGGCGAGGTCAAGCCCTCCACGCTCGAGCCTCTTCACTCAAGTGGGCCGCTCGCATGCTGGAAGTAACGTCATGTGAGCAGATTTCGCAGCAGGGCAGTGTGGTCCTCATCAAATGTGACCCATCCAAAGATGTTGCGCTGAATATGCCAAACTCCATAGACGGATTGTCTCCAGGTCGACAGCATTCAACTGCAAGGCTGTCAAAGCACTCCAGTGTCAGTACCGGCCAGATGCCAGGATTGAGCTGTCACGTCTCAAGAGACCATTCATCATCGCCAATGTTCCAGGGAACGGATTTTCGTCGAAATGCTGTGGAAACAGCCTCATGTCACGATTCTCATATCCTCATGTCTTCATCGTCGTAGCTATCTATTCATACACTGTGCAATGCAATGCGGCATAATTACGTAGCGAGCCGCCCTGCAAGGCTACTCGACTGACCATCCAAGCATCAAAAAACATCAAAATCATCGTCTCGTCTCCAATAAAAAGTCAATTGCCATGCACCCAACCTCGTTATCCACGATTCCTAACGCCCAAAATGTTACTGGGGCGCAACACGCCCCTCATGATACACCCTCGTCACAATCTGCCCTCTCAACACCTCACGCCGCTTTTCAGCCGCACGCTCCTCCTTCCGCTGCTTGGAGGTCTGTAAATGCTCCTGGAGTCCTGCTAAGCCTACATACTCCACCCGCTTACCACCAGTGAACGGCAGGGTGAAAGTGCGTCTACGCTGCTGCTTAGCACGGCGTAGCGACTCACGGCTGGGCCGCCTCGCAACGTAGTGACGGCGGTCGTTCGTGCCGTGCCGGTCTAGGCCGAGGGAGTTGCCAACCAGAAAGCCGCCGTTCCCACGGAAGCCGGGCATCCGGACACTCATGTTGCGTGGGAAAATGGACTTGCGTTTGGGGTCATTGTGGTCAGGAATATCGGAGGTGTCGCCGCCTGGTGGAAGTCGGTCGTCGTCATCGTCGTCATCGTCGTAATCATCATCGTCTTCGCTGTCGGTGTGGAGGTCGTCCATGGGTCGTGGTGTCCACATTGGCGAGAGGCTGTGAGGGCGAGGTTTCTTGTCGGCTTCGGTTTCGGTCACCACTCGCCTTGGTCTTCGAAGGCTGCCACCTCGTCCAAATGGCAATGGCTGGACCAAGTTCTCGCTGAATCGCTTCGCTTTCTGGGACCAGCTGAGGCCTCTCTTCAAGCCCGGCTTCAAGTCTTGCTGCTCCAATGCTCCTGAGAGGGTTCGCTCCAGTTCTTCACTCGGTGTGGGTGGAATGAATTGAATGACTGGCGGCATTGGTGCCTCTCTCGGGTTGGTGAGCGGACTGTCGACGTGGTGTTTTGAGATGCCAATGATATCATCCGCATGATTTTGCGCTGGCGACTCCACAAAAGCGTGGAAAGTTGGGTATTGGGCACCGGCCTGGGTATCATAGTCGTGCTCGATCGAAGGGAGTGGTTCTTCGGACAGTGGATTGGCCTGGTCGTAATCGAGCGAGCGACCGTGGATGAGCAGCAGACTGTCGTTGTTGTGCTGATGAATCTCAATACCTCTGGCCAGACCGTATTCGGCTTCAGTGATTGCGGTGCGCTCGGAAAGGCTTGTCGACAAAGGTGTACCAATTGGGTTCAGAAGGCGAGGGTCGAAGCTCTTGCGGCGTGGCGAAGTCGGATTCTTGGACTCAGATGAAGTTCGGCGATCCTTGATTGAGCTTCTGTCAGGCATTTCCCTTCCCACACTGGTCAAATCGCTTGCCAGTCTCTCAAGCTTCAAGTCCATATCGTGCGAGATGAGCTGCGACTCACGACCTAGGCTGGTTCTGCGCACTTCGCGGTTGTTCTCCAAGCGCTCCTCCTCCGAGAATCTCCTGAGCCTCGGAGAGGGAGTCGATTCAGGTATCTCAGCCTCATGATCCACGTCGAAGCTGACGCTGTGCCTATGCAGAGTTTGGTCACGAAGAGTGCGCCTGAGCTTCGGTGGCCTGATGATGCCACCGTTGACAGCGCCAGGCATAGCAGAGATTCTCTGTGGGCGCATCGTGCCGTGAGTGATATCATCAACGGCAACAGGAGTGAGCCTTGCGCAAGAGGAGTTGATCGGCTCGGTCTGGATGCGACGCTCAAACCGCTCCGGGGTAGGCGCACCAGGTGCATCGCTACTGCCAATAGAGTCCATGGCACGTTTATGTCTCAGCCTCGGTGTATGCATGCTCTCTTCACTATTTGCCTTGCTAAGGCTCGCGATACTGATACCAGCACGCAGTGACTCACGCTTGGAAGAGTGTCTGAGCTGCCGCCTCTGGCCCTCGGCCGGAAAGATCAATGTGGCTTGCACTGCGCTGCCTTCGCTGACGACGCTGTGGCGCTTGGCGTTGTTCTCCTGAATCACCTTGTAGACTCGATTGTTATTGACAAGAGACTCCTTGGCGGCAGTGTTGGGTGGAGAGTCGATCTCAGCTGGTGGGACCGAAGGCGTGAATTCGCGCAGCTTTCGCGTCGGCACAGACATTCCTGCTGAAGCTGGTGGCGACAAAACATCAGGCCTGAAGTGCCGCAGTTTCGATGGTGGCTCCGCCATATCTGATTCGTGCTCGTTGTCCGGCGTCTGAGGATCTTCAACAATTCCTTCCTGGCTCTGTTCAGAGAGCACATCCTCCCGCAGCACTGGTCTCCTCGTCGGCAAAACGTTCCCAGTCCTCAGAAACTCGCTGTCCATCTCACGTCTTGGCGGCGTCGGCTGTCTTGGCTCCGTCCTCGGCTTCGCTTCCTCAACTTTGGCACGCTTCCAAGGAACGCTGGATCCATACAGAAGGACCTCATCTGGTCGCTTCAGATCATCTCCTGGCTGGATCGGCTTCCTGAGCTTATGCACGGCGGCTCGATGGTGCAGCGGCTTTCGCCACGAAGGAGATGGCGGGCCATCGGAGCTGCTCGGCCGAGTCCTGTCCCGATCACTATCTGATTCCATCTGATAATTCTTGACCCGTACTTCGCTACGATCCGAGTCCTCCGTTCTCCATGCTGTTGCGAGTTGGCTGTCGTACGCGGCCAGATAAGGTGCGAGAGATGGGTCATAATCATCTGGCGAGTCGTCGCTCTTCGCATACCCGGAGAAGGTGTCCGCATTGTCCCAAACGGCTGTCTTCGAGGAAAGCCAGCTCTTCTTGACGGGCGAGGACCTCGGCCATCGCTCCGGCGAAGGGTGAGATTGCAATGCTGCCTCTAACGGGGCTGGGTTGATCTTGGGCGATGGTTCAGGTTGCAAAGCTGCTTCAATCACACGCGGATTGATCGAACTCAGCCATTCCGAGTCCCCATTCGTCTCAGGACTGGATACTGGGTAGTTCTTCTTTCGTGCTTCGCCTGCCTCTGAATCTTCAGTCAGGTTTTGATCGAAGTCTGGAAACGGCTCAGGGGCATCTCTCAATTTGCGCAATCTCTCTGGTTCGTAGTTGCGCTGAGGACTTGCCAAATTACGTTCCATCGGCCGATGACTGCCTATACTCTTGCCTGACTCGTCACTCTGCGGCTTGCTGATGTCCTCACGCTGCAAATCAAGACCAAGACCGATCGCTGCTTGAGGAAATGGCTTCGTACGCTCCCACCATGTTTTGTGCTGCTCGCTCGTGAAGTCTTGCTCTGGCGAATGCACACGACTAGAGCTACCATTCGCGCTCAAACCTTCCGTAGCAGTCTTAAAAGAATCTGCGTACGAACTTGGATAGTGCGTCAATGGCGGCCGGGGTACTGCAAGATTCTCCTTCTCCTTACGTCGCGGAGAGGCCTCGGGAGTGGGAGGGCTGTGGTTGCCAAGATCGTTGACCGGCGTGCTCAGACCTGACTTGTGCGACTGAAGCGCGTTTCTAACGCGATCAGCGAACAACGGTGCAGGGCTGGCAACACGTTCCGGTTGCGATTCTGCGATGTCGCTATTCGTCATTGTTGGAGGGGTAGGTGGAAGGCCGGAGCTACTGTGCACCAGTTGGTGTTGTTGTAGCTGCGGTGTTGTGGTATCATTCGTATCTTTTTCGTTATTATCGTTCGTCATGGGCAAAGTGCCCTCATTGGTGTCATTCGTATCTGGAAAGGATCCTGGTATGGCATTCGTGGGTGGGTCGTCGTGCACCTCTTCTATTACGGGATCTTTAAGCCTTTGCTCAAATTGTGCTGCATGGACGCTCTGCACTGGCCGGTCCATGACCTGGAGGCCCTATCGTCGTATATTACAGGAGGGTATCATATAGCAAACAAGGCCGCGCTGCTAATATGCCGGCGTCGCGCTGTGGCAGATGGAGAGATGAATTTTGCGCAACATAGACCAGTAACCAGTTCCCGTTTCCCACGTCACTCGTCTCCGTGTAGCGCTCAAAGGTATGCGTACAATTCGTTATAACATTACAAATGGTCGTGGAATGCTTGTGCCTGTGCTGTCAACGGCGTCCAGGATCGTTGCACGTTGGCGGCTGTCGTGAGAGGTGGGCGGTCGATGGGGTGGCCGGACAGCTGCAGCCGTTGCTGGAGAGGCTTGGTGCAGGTGGCCGTCGGTCGTTGATGTGTATTAATCGTTCTCGCCGCCGTCGTGTAAGGGTTGTCGGAGTCGCAGTGGTAGCGTTGTGGGTGCATGAGCGACGAGGTGAATGTACAAGGCGGAAGGGAGGAAGGGGACGGGGCTGAGACGTGCGAAACGCACGCTGTTGTGTGATGAAGTTCGTTCAAGTGTCGCAGAGAAGCCGTTGCCAGTCGGAGGCCACACCAGCCGTCCGTTCGGTGTCGCCAACGATCGCCGCTGCGACGTCAGTGTCACGTGTATCGGCAGATGGATCTTGCTCTGTCGTTTGAGATGGATCTAGGATGTACTCGACATGTTCTGCTTACGGCTGGGTTGTTGGAGTAGCGAGGATGAGGGCTCTGCGTGATTTCTAGCGACGGACATGGCAAGAGGGGGGAGCACAGCACAATGCAGTCTTGCGTGAGATCTACCAAGAGCTAGGAAGCATGTGGTCATGCATGCGGTGCATGGCTTGCAGTACCGCGATCCAATGAAGAACGAAGGACAGCTACAGCACCGAGTCGTTTGTTTCAACAAGATCGGTCCTTTGCATTGCATACTACACGGGGCATTTGCCGTATTCAATGGCATTGTGCGGACGAGGCGGCTGCTGTGGCATCCATCACAGCAGCCGCCTGAGTGTCTCTGCTATGGGGCGAGGCGTCGTGAGGCGGTCGGAGGAGCTGCCGCAGGCAATATGCAGTAGCTCGCTACACTTTGGATTGTTTGGCCATGGATATTCCGTGCTTACTATTGGCTGTGCATCGCCTTTTGCTTGTTGAGAGCGCAGGGCGAGGTGTTCGTGGATGAGAAGAGAGTGGGAGGCAGTTTCGGGCGCTGTCAAGATCTGTATGCAATATAAATCGACCTGGTAGCTGGGTACAGTGATAGATGAGCCAAGACTGTCGTGTTCATGCATTGTGGACCCGATCCACAAACCACGTTTGCGTTCCTGAAGCAGTGGAGACAGTACGTACTCGCTCTGCCGTGCCCGAACCATGGTTTTGAGTCAGCTGAATGCAGAGTTGTGTAGATGGAGGTGCTGGTGGAGCGCAATGGCTCAAGAAAGCGTGCGATGAATGTGAAGCTACAGAGCAGCGTGCGGTACCCTATGCCGTCTTCTTCTGCCTTGAGACCGCCTCTTGAGGTCTGCCAGAATCCTCCAAGACAGTAGCCAATACACCGACCATGCCCAATGCCAGAACCACTATATCCAACACATGCACTGCCCACCAAGTATGCTGAACACCACAGGTGCAAGACGCATAGTCAAACTTCCATTCTTTTGCCTGTTCATCCCACCAGGCACTCAATAGCCCAGCATTGCCTCCAAATTCACCCATCATGCTCCGTACTGTAACTTCTCTTACGCCAATCAAATCGTTGTTCTGTCGTTCCTTCTGTGCTTCTTCAAATCTTGTCGTTTGCCATTTTTCAAGCGGTTGTGCTGTTTCGTCCAGGACTGGCAGCTCCTTGTCCTGAGTGTGGTAGACATGGCAGCCAGCGTGGTCGTGGCCGTTGAGGACTACCGCACTCTTTGTCCGTTCCATGCCGATGAGTCCGCTCAGAATTCTATCGCTGACATCGTAGCTCAAGTGATTCTGCTCTTTCACGCCTTTCACCTCGTCGTCGAAGTAGTCGAAGAAGGGCCCGTCAGTGCAGACACCCTCTTCTTTGTATAAAGGAATGTGCGTAAGGAGGATCGTGGCCGTGTTGGCAGGAGGTAGTTCCCAGTACATCTTGCGGTTGACGTAGTCCAGGGTGTCTTGCAGGAGGTCAGGATCTTTCGCTGGCTGGTCGAGGTTCATGGAGTTCAGCATCACGAGCTGCAGTGATGGGGCTTGATCGTGGGCCGCGTCGTTGTCACCATGGCTTGCATTCGGGGAGGTCCATGGGAGGGTGAACCGCATGTCCCAATTGACTCTGCCGTATGCGTTCTCGAATCGCTCGACACGATGTTTATCAAGGTCGCCAGCATAACCGATGTCATGGTTGCCTGCAATCGCAATGATCTTGTTCTTCCAGCCCTTGTCTGCACCCAGGGTCTCCACCACAGGGTCGATCGCATCCATGATTGTGTCTTCCACCCTGTTCGCGCCTTTGAACACCCTGTGCCAGAATCTTTCGCTCCTCTCGGCAAACTCCTCATCGTTGATCCATTGGCTTCCAAGCAGATCTCCGAGCACAACAACATGTGTCGGATTCGTGTACCAGTGCACTGTCCTGTACACATGTGCCAAGTATAGATCATTGCCCCAAAGATCCAACTTCTTCCTGTATCCCCGAAATGCCCTTGGTATATCTTCTTGCACCAAATTCCTCCCCTCTTTGCTCAAGCTCGTTGTAAGCGAAAGTAGCCCATTCCGCTCGAGACCCTCCCGTATCCTTCGAATACTCGGGAGCAACGGTGCATGCGGAGATGGCAGACTCGTATCGCCCTCAAGCTGGGGATCTGCCAAAGCCAACAGTCTGAACGGTGCCTTGTCACCGGCGACCGCTGACCTTGCCGTGCTATGGGGATTCCATGATGTTTCTGTTGGCTTCGGGAAGCCGCACTGCTGAAAGAGAGGGTATGAGTACAAGTAAATGGTCCCGATCAGTGCGGGAGCAAGAAGAAGTCTGGCAAGGCCGAAGAAGAGAGCGTGAGGCTGCATTTGCTACATTGTTGGACGAGGAATGTCTTCATCAGCGCAGCGAACAGAGTTGAACAGGGGCCAGGGGTTGTTTCCGAACACTGGAGGTCGATGCGGGAAAGCGCGGAGACGTGTTTGGCCTCGACTTCGCGTCAGGAACCATCTTCTGCGCTTTGACATGCATCTTATCCATATCGCACACCCAACAATCTATTCGCCGGGTCTCTGCCAACCGATGATACTATCAGAAATAGTGTTTTCTCGAGCTTCGAAGTTGCGAGTCGTGATCTATCTGTACGAGGCCAAAAGCAACGAACCAACCCCATGAAGTTCCCATGTTAAGACATTGACGCATTTGATGCCAGAACCTCGAACCTGCGGTGCGCCGTTGACGGTCCGATCTTAGGCATGTCGATGCGAGGTGTTGGAAGCTGAGCGGAGACCAATGGCAAGGCCATACCGCACGGACTAATGTGATACGCCCCAACAACTAGAACCGGTGCAGATGCATCACGAATAAATGTTGTGAAAGGGTAAGGGCGACTGTGAACAGAGCTGTAAGGACATCGCGTATGCGTACGAGGGCACATGGCATAAGTGGAGGCGAGCATGCCGCGACAAGAGCCGCACGAGGTCGAATCTTCCATAACTGGGCTGCATCATAGCAATTTCCTCCATGTCAAGACTGACGGCGTACTCCAGCGACATGTACCCAAATCTTCACGAGACATGGCTCCAACATTGTGTCGTCGTCACAAAGGCAAGCATTGCACTTCTTTGCTGTCCAGATCCGGTGCCTCGAAGGAAACCCCTTTGTGCTCGACCCAAAATACAATGTCGTACCTCTCGAGTCTTCCTGGGTAGCAGACCTCCACCAATCCGTCGTTGCGCCACAACTATTCCACGAGTGTCATCATGCCTAGAAAGATCAAAGGGCCTCCTACCGAGAAGCAAAGATTCGAAGAGTATGAGAGACGCATTCGTTTGGCGGCTGTCCCTGCCCCGACTGCGGCACAGAAGAGTTGGTGCATCGGCTTTTTTACGCTTGGGTCTTACTGACGACGTGATAGAGGCTGTGAATAGCACGATTCGAAACGCATGATCAGCAAGGACTGCACAAGAGCGCACCAGCTTACAGACGGCGACCGTGTCAGCGCTAGATGCGAACGAACTCGTCAGACGGCGACGTGCAGTTGCCGTTGCTGAATTTTTAGCGTTGTTCCAATTGTACAACGTTGTCTTTGCCAACCAACCCGATATCGGGGACGAGTTGAACTCGGGACGATACAAAGCGACCGTTGGGCAGTGTCAAAGACAGTTTGTCAGGTTGAGAAGTGCTCAGGTCACAGCATCCACTGCATGGCAGGCCTTGCTGCAAGAACATACAACACAACTACCGCGTAGTGATGCCATTTCGATAGCTGCGGCCAATGCAGAGCTTAATCAGGCGAATGCAGACATCGCTGACACGGATTTTCGTCTACAAGGATTACAATTGCGACTTGATAGTCCTCCGGTTGCGGCAGACGCTGCTGGTGTTCGCAAAGTTCGGAAACGTTGGCTACCAACGGAGATTTTCCAGCGATGGCGATTCGCGCAGGACGCAGCCAGCATAGTGCCGCCTGCAACCATCAATGCAGATGCTGGATTGCTTGCAGCTGGATGGGACGTTCACCGACAGGTCGGCGAAGGCGGCCAAGGCACAGCTAGCTTATGGCTAGGATTTAACGCCAACCAGCGAGTGTCACGAGTGAGTACAATTTGCTATGGTGTGCATATAGGCAATACTGATGCATACTTCTAGCGTGTTGTCAGGAAATACATGGACGAGAGCATAGGCTGGTACGACGCCCGCAAGTTTGCAGGAGCCGATGTGAGAAGTGTCAACAATCGACTTCCCTGGGAACTTGAAAGCCACGAAGAGATGATGCGCGCACAAGCCACTCCTAACAACCTGCCACGGAACGATCATATTGTGGCTACGGGAGTGCCGGCTACTGCCGCTCTGGTTAACAACCCAACGAAGACGTACAGGATCTATACCGAGTGGTGTCCTCGTGGCAATCTTGACTCGATTATTGCTCATTACCGCACTATTTTTCCCCCTCGGGCCATACCGGAGCCATTCATAGTTCGTGCTCTCCTTTCACAGCTACGCCTTCGCCCTGCATTTGGAGAAACAAGGCTAACACATTCTCCGCAGTGGGCAGTCGCAGAAGCGCTGACATTTGCTGGCCTTGCTATGCAATTTGGCTCCGAGCAAGGAGTGCCCTTGCCTGGATGGCAGCCGATCGTCCATAGAGTACGAGAAACCGTCACACTCCGCACGACCGTCAACGCTAACGCCATAGTAGGACCTAAAGCCGGCAAACATATTCCTTGGACATCGCTCCAATGCTCCGAACGCATGGAGATGGTATCCTACGCCCCGTCTGGGCGACTTCGGTCTCGCCGTCCAGCCCAATGCCTACGGTGCCAGTAACCCGCAATCCTGGCAAGACCTTGGGACACAAGGCTTCTATGCTCCTGAGCAGATGGACTACGTCAACCGCAACACACATGCACCCTTAAACCCGTGGCCACTCGACGAGAAAACAAACTTGTTCGGGGTCGGACTCATCCTCTACTGTCTGGTCACTCAAAAACGTAATGCGCCCCAGGCGTACTGGCTTGGCGATGGCGCGACGGATACGACGCACACTTTACATGATGTCGTTTCCCGTATGCGCATCAGCCTTTTGCGGGGATTTACAGTCCACGTCTAAGAAAGTTCATTGATGCGTGCACGCGATTCGATCCTAATGCTCGGCCGGACTTTCAGACGATGCAGGGCGAGCTGCAGACTACATTCAACCCAATTCAAGCGGGAGAACATGTCCCTTGGACGGGAGGTATGCGTGGTGGAACGGCACCTCCTGCTGTTCAGGCAGCGAATCAGCTGTTGGGGGTGACGCCGAATACTTATCGGTTGAATATGCTGAGGGGCACGATACCGCCTTGATGTTTGATGCATTTGGAGAACAGCCTTACGCTTGGTGGACGTTGTTACGCTGGGCTCAAAGGTGCCCGCACAAAGAATCCGGTCAGTCAAAGACGAAGTTTGTAACCATGACCATATGCGGCACCTGTTCGATTAGCTCTTTGTTTCTTGTCCAAAGGAGATACTGTAGGCCACACTTGACGAGTTGCAAGTAGGACAAATGTTTTGATCCACTGAACGATTCGAACCAGCTGTCGGATTGGCCCTTAGAAGGGTCATGGCACCTACTACTGCAGAGCAAAGATTCAAGGAGCACGAGAAGGCGATCAGATCTGTTCCCGGTGGAGCCCGAAATCAGAAACGTCAGTCATCTATGATCTCAACGTTGGGTGCCACGGAGCTTAGCTAACGGTATGGCAGGAGCGAACGAACGCACCGTGCAAGCCCAGTGGAGAGCGAGAACCCAAGGCCAACGCGATACGATCGCCGCTCTATGTGCAGCTGCCCTCAATGCCGAAGCGGAGTTTCAGCGCCTTGGTCCAGACACAGCTGCAGCGGACGCAGATGCTGCGACACTCATCGCTCGTGTCGATGGTCTGCGAGCCATAGGTCATGAGCTGCGAAAGCGAATAGGCGGCCCGGAGTCCAACTGGCTTCGCACTCTCGGCCGAGCTGCTGAACTTCTTGAAGATTTTGAAGATGCCCAGGTTGCAGCGGGAAATGCATGGCAAGCTCTGAGTCTGGAGCATGGCAGGCAACAAGCAAGTGACATTACCTCAGTCAATGACGCTAGAGCAAAGAGGGACTTGGCAAGGAATGGCATTGCTGGTACACGGGCACGTATCAACCAATTGCATGGAGACATGGACCAACCACGTGTACCGGCGAATCTTGCCACAGGTGTTCAGAAGATCTGCCCAGGATGGCTTCCGCCCGAGCGTTTGACCAACTGGCGGTCGAATGCTTTCGCAGGAGCACAAGCCATCAATGCTGCTGCTACACCCCCCGTCGGTGGGCTTCTAGGTCCAGGAACCTGGAGGTATAAACGGGCCGTGGGCGCGGGTGGTCAAGGAAGCGCTGGACTATGGCTTCTGTTTGACGCAAACGACATGCTGGTACATGTAAGTACATCAAGCCTTGTGCCACGGCTGAACCTCGAACCTGTTGCTGCCGAGGCCTCGCGATGAGTCCGATACGCCCTCATAAGGGAATCACGAATGTCGCCTTTTGCTGACCGCCTTGTGTAGCGAGTAGTCAGAAAGACGATCGACTACATGAGACACTGGTACGATGTTCGCAACTGGGCAGGGGATCCGAAAGACATCAACACCCGATTGCCATTGGAGCTCGCGGCTCATTCAGAGATGCGTCGCACGCGATTCGCCCTAAACAACAATATGGCAAGAATAACAAATCAGCACGTCGTCGCCTTGGGCGCGGCACCCGATCAGACGATGGTCGACGAAGCAAGGGAAATGTACCAACTCTACACCGAGTGGTGTCCTCACGGCGATCTTATCTCGATTATAGACCACTATAAAGGCACAGTTCCGCGCCAGATAGTGCCAGAGCCCTTCATCGTGAGTCAGTCCTTTTGCAAAAGTCAGATGGGCTCCTTCTAGATGCCCAATGACTTCCGCTATTCAGTCCCGGAGAGGCTGGCTCACGCTAACATTGGTCATTCTCAGTGGGCAGTAGCGGAGTCACTCATCTACGTAGGCACAGCGATGCAGACTGGAGCAGAGACCGGAAACCCTTTGCAACGCTGGAATCCAATTGTACACAGAGTACGTAGCCCTGTGGGTGCGCTTTTACAAGCAACAACACTGATTATCGATAGGACCTGAAGCCGGGCAACATCTTTCTCGCCAACGAAGATCCCACTGGGACCTGGCCACTGTATCCCCGACCCCTTGTGGGTGATTGGGGCTTAGCAGTGCAACCGACTACTCCAGCCAGCAGCAACCCTAACTTCTACCGGGGAGCTGGAACACCTGGATGCCGTGCACCTGAGCAGATCGAGTACGTTGACAATAACAATTTGACGCCCTTGAACGGTTGGCCACTTAATGAGAAAACCAACGTATTCGGTATGGGTATCATACTCTACTGCCTGGTGACCCAACGAAGTACATCCAAAAAGCAAGCATGGTGGCTTGGTGATGGAACGGGAGATAGGACGTATCAGCTGGAATTACCTGGAGGAGTGCCCAATCCCGCCCAGAACTTTGCCAATCGGTATAGCCCGGAACTGAGGCGACTCATCGATCGGTGCACGGCATACGATCAAGCTGCGAGGCCAGACTTCGCTACATTGAGAGCAATGTTCACAGCGGTGATTACGCAGAACAATGGTGGAGAGGATCCGAACATTACGAAGGGTATGCGAGCCTCGACTGCCAATCTGGCTACAATCATGAACGAAGGAGTGCATAAACCGGCTGACGTTTATACCCTTCGCCTTCATCGGAATGCGATTGACAACTTCCCATGAGCGACCCGACGTCTAATTTTACAAATGCTATCCCTCTGCTTCGATGCAGATCTCGCCAGGCCTCGCCGATATCTGCTCCTGGCTCTGCTTCGTGGATGAGTATCCGTCTACGCCTTCCGCTTCGGAATTGCCCACTCATCCCCGCTGAGCACAGAATTCACCGCCTTCAAGCAATCCTTCCAGGACAAGTGTCTGTTCTCCTTCGCCACTCGAAGTGCATCGAAGACATCCATAGCATAACCCCCGGAGTCATCATCATCGACGGGCTCCACACCATTGTCGTTATGAACCGCACGGCACCACTTCTACACATTGTAGCGGCTGCGATCGCCGTCCAATGTGATCAACAAGTCACACTCGGCGTCTGCGGAAATCGAGTCGATGCGGGCGATGAACTTGATGAGCTTGGCGGCGTTGCAATTCATGACCGTGATCTCGAAGCGGTTCTGGAGGTACCACATTGGGCGTGCTTCGTCGCGGATCTTGTGGCATACGAGCAGAAGGGCTGGCTCCACGACCTTGGAGGAAACGTCGGTGCGCTTGGAGCCAGGCTCGATGAGCACATCTTCGTAGATGCGATTGCGCAATTCTGGAGGAAGGCGGAAGAAGCCTGGGGTCTTTTGTGATGTGTCAGTATGCTTTAAACGTTCGAGTCGGTCTGTGACGTGGGCTTACCTTGGGCTTTCCGTTCTTCACATCTTTGCGTATGTTGCGCGACTTCTTACTCTTTGCGACCGTAGTCGACCTGCCTGTTTTCTATGACGTGTCAGAACGCTCAAACACAATGATCCTCGATTCAATGATCCTCAATTCCGAGGAAGGTTTACCTTTGGCTCAGTCTTCTTGTTCTTTTCAGCCGTGTTGCGAGGTCTCTTGGCTGTGCTGGGAACGGCCGCAGCTTCGTGCTTGCGCTTCGGCGTCATGTTCGCAGGTGTGTTCAGAGCGAGCGTGTTCAGGAAGAAAGCTGCTGTGGCCGAAAAGATAGCTCTAACTAGTGAGCCGGAAGCACGGACCCGCATCACATGCGCGAAGCCGTATCTCTGGACCATTCACTGTCTTTCCCGATCGATGCCGGACGACATCATGGTCAAAGGTCCTGGACACCCGTGGCTGATAGATACACAGACTTCCGTCAGACTGGCAGCAAGAGTGATATCAGATTGTATCGGCGGGTTGATCGAGTGATTCAGCTCTCCGACTTGTATCCAAGCAAGTTGCCGACGGAAGGCTGCATTGGCGTGTTTCGAAGTGCATCAACTGCAAACAGAACGTCCGTTGCAGATCACTTCGTCAGAATTCGCCACACTCACACCGCGGCCCCAAGGACTGGAGTCGAAGCGCGCGGCGGGAATCGAACCCTCGGAGACCTTCGACGGAAGCTGGCGCAAAGATGGTGTTGGCGCCAAGGTTGCCAGGACGTTTCACCAGTTACGCTTCCCACTGTGAGGTGTCGGGAACGCTCTGCACAGGTAGATGAGTTACTACTTCTGACATTGCTACGAAGATATAGGCAAGCGCGCCTGCGTAGTGCTATTTGCGGGTATTGCGGTCATCTCATGACCCTCCTCTGCATCGAGATGGTGTATAAAGTCGTCCATGCCGTCGCTAGTGGGGCCATACATCGAAGTCTTCGACGAGTAATCAGTAGTAAGCTTCGTGATGCTGGCAGTGTCTGTGTCCAGATGTCGATGTGCACGAGGTGCCGCTTGGCCACTGATGGTATTCGAAGGAGGATTCGACGCTGAATTGGAGCCGTGGCTGGCGAAGGGCGAGCCGGGGAGATTTCGCAGTAATGGTCCAAGACACTACTTCGAAGTCAGATACGCTCGATCGATTTCTTTCCCGAACGCTACCCAGTCCTGAAGCTGTGCTTTGAGGATCAGCGGCAAGACTTACTGGTAAGCAAGCGCAAATGATGCCAACTGCTGGCTCCAGTGAGTACCAAACAATGGCATCGAAAGCCTTGAAGGTGAAGTCGATGCCGTTGTGGAACCTGATGATGGCCACCAGGCGTCCGATTGAGCTGGCTGACGTACTTCGAAGTATCAGCTTTGCTGACAATCATCAAAAGAGAGGGAGTACCTACAAAGCTCCAAGCAGAAAGATCCCACAAAGTGCTATCCTGTTACCTCTGCTCAATCTAAGCTTCCAGATGATCTGCTGTGGTAAGAGCAGGATCGCGATGTCGATAATGGCATTCGGTATCGCCGAGCCTTCGAAGAACGTTACGATGTCAATGCATTTCCCCTCCAGTGAATAGTTCCAGAATATGTGAATGGGACGACATTGCAGCAAAGTTGTAACTTCCACAGCTACCCACCAGGCGATAACAATGCTCGCTAAGACCTTGACCGCAATCGTGATCTTCCGCTCGACTTCGAACAGGCGATGGTACATGAACAAAACTCCAAGCTTGTTCAATGCCAATGCCGTGTTGAATATGAGCTCTGTGGCGAAGAGAGTCCGCAGATACGATTTGCCGAGGTCATTCACGTTCCAGATGTGCTTTCCAAGGCCCTGCGAGACCCCAACAAGGTTGGCGACATTGACAGCCAGCGAAAGTCCCTGTCGTGCACGATTAGTCTCTGGCCTTTCCCTCCGTCATACGGGAGAGCTCATACCAACGCAGCCAAGATTGTCCAGTCGTCCCACCATAACCCGAAGCTGCTCAGTCGTCTCGCAGTGAATCTCAAGGCCACAGCACTGGAGGCGAAGATGATCAGCAGAATCTGAATGGCCTGTATCGAAGGTCCCCGATCATCATTCGGCCATGTCTCTCGGGGTCCCTTGGGCAGTTGCGAGGCAAAGTTGGCGAAAGCATCCGAGGCTGGAGCCATGGCGGCTCTGCCTACTTTTGCTGGGCATGCACGAGACTTCGTGCGGTCTCAAGCGAAGAGTAGCATCCTGAGACGATCCGGTAAGGAAGTAGACAGGCAAAGGTCGCGGCAGACAGGTCCTTGTTGTAGAAGCCAACGAACCTTTTTCCGAAATGTTGAGTGGGAGCTCTGCCGGTACGTCAACGGGAGCAATTTAGTGGAAAGGAACAGCACGCGAGATCCAGAGTGCAGCACAAAACGGCTGTACAGACGCGGGACCCTACCGGGCGCCTATAAGATGCTGATCATGCTCGAGAAGGGGTAACGCCTTTGCGGGACTGTGTTCCCATTTCCCCGGTCGTGTGCATCCGATATGCTTCGCCTGAACCTGAAAGAAGCATGATGAGTTGGATCGGACTGCATCTTGAGCCAACGAACACACGTGGAGGAGCATTGAAGTCTGGTTCTCGAGAAGAGAAAGGGATGCAGCAGAGTGGTGATCAGTGAGGTGGAAAAGTCGGGATGGTTGCCCTATTGTAAGCTTCGTGCATCTGAAACACTCGAGATGTGCAACGGTTGCCGCATAAGATCGACAACCACTGCAACTACTCAGTGAACGAAAAATGCATACAGCTGATGGCCTCGGTTGTCGTCCCGTCTGGCAGCAGTGGGTGAAGATGGAGATGAAGATGACACAGGAGAACGAAGTATATAGCAGGCCACCACCCCTACTAGCGCCATGTTTTGCAAGGCAAGGTTAGCCGACGAGGCTCCTGATGCTTTTCTCTCAGCCAACAACATTCACCTTGACACTACAGACTCCTAGCTAAGAAGATCGCAGTCTCGTGAATGGCATACCGAATGGCCTTCACGGCGAAATCCTACACGTCCCTCTTACTGCGACATGCCCCCGCCTTGGCAAGCACTGGCTGCAGCGACACGGAAAGAGCATAGTTGAGGAAGGACCAGGAGAAACAGTCTCAGACCAGTCACAGCCTGGGTTGGAAAGGATCGTATCCTCCCATGGTCGGTTTTGCAAGCAATGTCCATGGAAAAAACGAACGAGGCGCCTTCCAACGTGCTTGATATGACCGACATTCGATGCCACGCTGTCACACAAAGCCGCAACCATACCATCCACAACGGTGCTGGTTCCTGAGATGCTTAAAAGGCCGGCAATTATCTGATGGCATGAAGCATTGAAGGTTGGGCATCGACTTTATCATCCACGGGGCGTGTCAGCTTCCTGCTTGGCCGTCCTCCACTCGAGCCAATAGCTACCGCTATAGTGTAGTACAAATGACCCGAGGTACATTACTGACCGTAGTGCACACACTATCTGGCCGTCTACCCCCCGATATGAGTGGCCTTGGTCAATGTGTGCCTTATTCGATAGCTGTCGGCTTCTGTCGCAAGACTATTTGACTTTCATTCAGGCTATTGAACGATGGCGGCGAACACGAACGATGTTTTCGGCGACTTGGCCATACCGAACTACGTGGTATGTCGGACCAAGCCAGGAGATGTGACCTATGGCCTCGGTTCTACCCTCCCAAAGACTCGGACGAGCTTCATGATGCACTCAGGCTCGCATTTCCTCTGGTAAAGACACATTCTGAGCGTATGAGAGAGGCAGTCATACAGTTCCTCCTCGCAGAAAAGCTGCATGATCAGCGTGGAGTCTTGAGCATCTTTGGGGTTCCATCGGCCTACGCCGCGCCTCAGACACCTCAATGGATGTTGAACACCATCACAACAGACCCTGGCGGTCCGAAGGGTCACATAGTCATCTCCCCGGACGCCGAGTGGGACCTCTTGATCGAACTCGAGGGCGCTCGCAGCTGCTATAATCTGTACAAGTGGTGCCGTGCAGTCCACGATGACAAAGGCGTGGTGCCGAGACACGTTGACACCCATAGTAGAAGCCATTATGATTAGACCGTTTTCCGCGCTTTTCGAGTGGCAGAGGAGAACAGAGACCTGACTTGGAACGACTGCTTAAAGGCAGTGAAGACCGTGCTTAGCACACGAGGGTGGCCACTCCGGGCCAAGGAAAGATACTGGCGACTTGATGGGGGATCTGCGTCGGAGGGGAATCGAAGAAGCTGGCGTCAGTCGTGGGCTGTCAGAAGGTTGATGTTCAACAGACACTGGCATAGCCCTTAGGAAGACCACTCGGTCCTTGGAGACCAAGAGTATAATCACTGGCCGGGTAATGTTCTTGTTCTGCCACGAGTGTGGAAGTCAAGTAAAACTGACGGTGCAAACGCGGATGCTCTTCGCGTCCCTCGCTCCTAACCAACGGTTTTGCAGGGATTGATGGAAGTTGTAAATGCGCGTGTGAGCTTTTTGATCGCACACCGTACAAGAAATACCATAGTCACAGATTCTTCCACTCGACCGCGTACTCCAGACCGAACAGCACCATACCATATCGTCGCACCATCATGTCTACCATCCGCACCATCGTCCGCATCAATGCCAACGGCCGCACCCTCGAGTTCGTTGAGCTGCATCCGCAAGCTCCAGAGGCGCTGGGCTTCAAGGAGATCATACTACTAGCATACACGTTCAAGGACAGAAGATTTCTGGACGACGCCTGCACAGCAAAGCTCGTGCCTGGGCAGGTGCCAGGCGAGAAGAAGATGCGCGTGAATGCTTTGCCAGAGTTCAACAACGGCCTAGCTCTGGTAGGTGACGGCGAGGTGGCGTGCATCCTCAAGCGAGAGTTTTACTTGAGTGGTCGTCCAATGGGTAAGTCAGGTCCACTCAAACATATCGGCGGTAGGTGGTGTGTGGTTGCGGTATACTCATGCTTAATCTAGCGGTGTTCAACGAGCTCGTCTCCTACGGCCTGGCTACCAACAGGTACATGGCCTACCAAGCTCTTGAGATGGACCTCCTCGACAATTGCATGATGGCCAACGGCATCGCCCTCTCCGCGCATTCGATTGCTCGATCTATCGACAAGCCGACGATCCATATGCTAGCTACTGGCCTCGAGGCGCTGATTGGTGCAGTGTTGGCCGATACTCAAGGAATGGCGGACAGTGCAGATATCGTTGCTTGGGTCATGGCACAATTCGGCATCAGATATCCCAGATCGCAGCTCGAGGAAACTCAGCTGCGTGGCAAGCTCAACGCACTGCGACATAACAACACCCTCATGCCTGTCGGTTCGTCACCAGAGAAAGGCTTCTTCTCCTCGGGAAACTGCTGAAAGTGGAGGAAGAGCTTGCGGATACAACAGAATATCAAGACAGTAGGCATGGATCATAGATCAAGCAAAGCCTTGCTGTTGCCCTAGTGCTTCTCATTCTTCTCCGCCAACTTCTGCGCCGTACCACCGATACTGCCCTCAGCAGTGAAGTTCTTCCCAATCGACCCAGTCTCAGCAAATGGCCCGCCGACCTTGTTACCAATGCTACCAATCGCTCCATCGCCTTGGAATGCACCGCCAATAGCACCGTCCTTTGAAAGCATCGATGTGCCCTGGCCAGTCATCTTCTCACCGGCGCCGGTCTGGACGCTGTTAGCTAGAGCTCGAAGCAAAGAGGCAGAAGAAGAAAGTACGCCGGTGGGCTTTGCATCTTCGTGGATGCCGTCAGCGAGGTCCTGGGTCTTGGTTGCGGCGCTGGCGCCTTTGTCCATGGTCTTTGCGGAGTGGTCGCCGTCCATTTTTGTGTCGAAGAAGGTATCTATGCTGGGTGATGGTAAACTGTAGGATCTGGTGAAGTGCTTCGAGTATGTGTTTCGAGGCGCAATGCAGATTGATCAACAGTACATGTATATACCTACCTGATCAAATGTCGTCAGTGGATAGTCACCCACCGTACGCCTCATGGCCATGACGCAAAGACTAGAGTCGAAACAGCCGTGCAATCTGGTAGCACAGCATCGATCTCGACGAATCGTTTTCATGTCGTGTTTGGTCTGGGTGATGTGTACAGTGGTCAAGAAGTCGTCATAGACTACCAGCGAATGCTGCAGGAACGCCCCACCAACGTTTGGTGGGGTCGTGGATGCGGTCTAGGTAAATTCTCAGGTACGACAACATGGAGCAAGACGACTGGCAGACTGAACATTTCAATCATCGCCGTATTGGCCATGGTCACAAGGGCAAAGGTTCTGCAAAGGGAGCGGTCTTCGACCCTCGACGCTGCTATGGCGTTTATCAGCTGCAGTGTCCGGCTTTGGCGAAGTTGCAACCAACTGCCGGATCTGCTGTGAAAAGCGTGCCGACTCTCGAGATTCATGGACCAGTCGAAGGCCACGATGATGCTCTGATGTGCTCGCTTGAGATGCCTGGACTTCTGTCTGGAGTCGCCATTCTCGCCGGCAGCAGGAAAGTTCTCAGCTCGGTCGTCCAGGACCTCGAGCATCCGGAGCCGGAAGAAGAGGAGGACGAAGAGGAGGAAGAAGAGGAAGAGGAAGACGAAGCCGCCGGTGGATCTGAAAATGGCGGCAAGGGCGAATCTTCCAACGAGGAAGAGCAGATACCCAAGAGCAGCCTCGAATTGGCAGATGAGAAAGAGCGGCGTCGATATGCGGCCTTCGAGAAGAACTCTTTTCGATCACCGAAGTTCTGGATGCGTTGGCGAGCAGTGCGGATGATATCTGACAACTCCAACCAGGATGATCAAGCGGCTGATATCGAAGCTACGCGTGATCAACATCCTGAGCCTTTGCCAGGCCATACCAGCCATCCATCAGTTGAGGTCGATGGAGGATACTTGGTTTTCAGTGGCAACGACTGTGCCAGCTTCAGCGGGACTATCAGCTGCCGCAGCTTCGACTGGAAGAATGTCAAGCTCTCGGGAACGAAGGTCGTGTCGAAGGCGCGTGAGTGTCCGCGTGGCTGGGGCGATATCGTTGTGGAGGAGACTTGACCTCGAGCCCTATCTAGCCTTGACCAGCGTGCATCGTCATGGCCCTGAAACTGGTTATGGAACCACGAGGAAGTCGGGACCCTCTCCTAGGAGGGAGATGTTGGTTCCTGCGCAGCAACCATGTCTCGTATGTCTTCGGCTGTGAGCCCGCCAGCGTGCTCATTGGACGATGAGATCAAGGCACTAACTACCGTCTCCAAGGCTTGTCCATTTACCTGCGCTTCCACTTCCAACTTCTTTCTCACCTGCGCTCAACGCCCAATTGATTGCGAGAGATGGACCGCGGAGTATCGGCCGATAGCCACAGGCCCGAGAGCTAGACTGATTGTCAGCGACCATACACACGAGCCGCCATCCTCCGGACTGCAATGCTGCAAGCCTCAATTGCGTCCTTCCAGCTACCATCACCTATCGAGCGGCCGCGCTGTAGCTGGTCAACAAGGACAGACATCAAATGTTGGACGATGCGAACATGATGACACTATCGATCGCAGCCGGGCGTGCAAGAGCAGAGGTTATACTTGAAGTGGCAGGATATTCCAGCAGGAGGAACGCCATGTCATTGAAGTATTGAAAAGTCCTTAAATTGGGCAAGAGCTGTGATGTTCAGGCGGATAAGGAATCGGTAGTAACAATACTCTCTCCGCGTCTGCCGTGGGATAGCAACACTCTTGGCATGGCGGATGGTCAATGTACCGGTATGCCAGCCATGGAAAAGTCTGTTGACTTTTACTTGAGTGATCAGTATGGATGATCGTGCAACACAGGGCAAATACAAGGCATGTCAGACACGCGCTGTTGTATGGACGAGTTTTCGTCCGAGTGCTCGCCTGTAAGTTGGTCAGCTCCAATATTCTAACGCAGAGGTACGCAACGGAGCCGTACCAACCCTACGCAGGTTCAAGGGTGTCAGCTACGCTGCTATTGAAACCATCGTACATCACGGCGCACTTCGAACCTCCGCGTAGACACACACTTCGGCATTTCTCATTTTTCCCACTTGCGACTTATAAAGGTGACTCTCTCGACAGTAAGACGATTTGCAATCCTAAAGGGCGTCCCTCTCATAGCGGCGAAACACGTCTGCCCTGCAAGCGGTTGTTGACAAGACCAATTCGTCCCACGCTGTATTTGCCAACTACCTCAAAGACCACCCAGAAAATCAGCCAACGTTCGACTCCAATGGGCCTCTCGAGCTAGCCAACGCGCCAACTCACGTTAATGATGCGAGGCACGCCTTGGCCTCAGCAGCACGAGATCTGCAACTGCTGGCGTTGTATCCCACAGAAGGAGTCAATTATCTGGGCTTGGAAGTATGACATACTCGCCGATATGGGAAGGAGAATGACTGACATAGAAGATAGGGAACAGGAAAGCTAAGCTTACAATTCATCGGCCACTTCGGCGTCCCAGATCATGTCCCCCTCGAAGGCATGATCTCCTACGACGACCTAGCAAAGAAGATCTCCAAAGTCCCACAACAACGCCTCACGCGCATGATCCACCACGCCATGCAAAGCCACTTCTTCCAGGAACCGAAGCCAAGCTACGTCGCCCATACAGCTCTGTCAGCAGGCCTCGTGAAGTCCAAGGCGATGCGTTCCTGTCTCGAATTCCTGATGCAGACCTCGATCCCCATGATGCCGACTATCATCCAAGCCACTGAGAAGTACGGACAAGATGCGGAAAAGCCAGAGAATGCGGCAATGTCCATTCATCTGAAGGATGGCGATTCTGTCAATCCTTTTTAGACTTGACAGAACACTGATTCGGAGAAGTTTAGTGGGTTTATGGATTTTATGAAGGCTTCGCTGGAGGGCACGACGATTGAGCAGATTGTCAATGGATATGATTGGAAAGGGCTCGGAGCGGGGACTGTCGTGGACGTGAGAGACTCAAACACCCTTCCCCTCTGCTCTCATACTGATATAATTAGGTCGGCGGCGCCCTAGGCCACCTCGGGATCGCCATCGCCGAATCCTTCCCAGCCCTGCAAGTGATAATCCAAGACATCCCCACCGCCATCGCCCTTGGCCGCCAACAACTCCCCTCCCACCTCTACTCCCGCGTCAGCTTCATGCCCCACGACTTCTACCTCGCCAACCCCGTCAAATCCGCAAGCATCTACTTCTTCTCCCGCGTCATCCACGACTGGCCTGATGAAAGTGCTACGAAAATCTTGCGAGCTGTGGTGGAAAGTATGGGCCCCGAGAGCAAGATTGTGATTGCGGATAAAGTTATGCCGGAGCAGCCGGTGGGGGGTTGGGATGAGAGGATGGTAAGGGATTATGATCTTATTATGATGGCGTTGAATGGAAAGGAAAGGACTTCGGGGGAGTGGAGGGAGTTGGTTGAGAAGACGGATGAGAGGTTGTGGATTAGTAATGTTGTCAGGCCGGAGGGCGCTTTGGGGAGCTTGATTGAAGTCAGTTGGAGGAGGGAGAATTCGCCGATGTTGGAGAGGTGAAGAGTCTCAAGTGCATTGGGGCCGTCAACGAGGATGACAAGGCCTGGATATGGTATACTGCTGAGAAGTAGTTGCCATTGAACGTATCGCGATTGCTCTGCTGCCTATCTCAAGGGGAAAGCTTTTGCGTCAAATACTGATATGCCCAGTAGTGAATGATGTCTTGCAGGACCCCATATCACTCTACCGCCGCAGCGCCGCCTTCTTCCCCTTCAAGATTGTAACCGAGCCATCCCTGAAGCCTTTCGACCTTCCGAACGTTCTATCAGTCACGCCGCCCCCGTACCTCTGCATTAGACTTACCCTCAACCATGGACACCAGCACAGCCGCCCAACTCGGCGTCCTCGGCTTCGCAGCCATAATGATCTTGGCCTGGCTCGCATCAAAGGCCGCAGAGGTGTCATACGAGGCCGAGCAACTGGTACGAGAGCCACTGCTCACTCGATATGACACCGAAGATGATCCCGATGATCACGATACGAAGGTCATGCGGAGGGATGGACATATGGCATAGTGAGTGTTGTTGCTCTGAGCGGACTGCGACTTGGCTAGCCCGACGAGGCCACTCCAGGGTATTGGGTTTTCGTGCCTCAGGTTATTTATTCGATCGTCTAAGATACTTCATCATGGCTGTTGTCAGCGGTGCTGATGGTGCTTTGATGCCAGCATCCAAGTTTTGTGCCGCGGAGCAAAGGCACTCGAAGGCTGTAGCGTTTCTAGCGCGATAGGTAGAGCCAATTTTGCTCAGTTACACAATGCCATCATGATCCAAGGCCATGTTCATTTGCGCAGTCTAGTGTTCGCAAAAGGATCAGGTCCAGCTGCATGGCATCCTTTCTGAGCAGGTAAAGCTGAACAGAACAAAGAGATGCCTCTTGGCTGATGAAGATAGTGTAGCGCAAGGATCAGATTTCACGTCATGGCTGCTGCTGAACGATATGTTCATGTCTTGGTTGAGGTATAAGAGAGGCAGCGAATGCGTTGGAGAGGAGACACACCAAGCTACCCACGACATTGACAGCAGCACAGCAACACCTTGTCAAGAACAGCGACACCAAAACCATGAAGCTCACACTCTTCTCAAGCATCACACTCGCCCTCCTAGCATCGAGCATCCAAGCCATGCCCTCCGCCACCTCCCTGACTCCAGACGGCGAATACTCCATGGCCGACTATGCCAAACGCTGGTCCATCAACCAAAATGGCGAAATCCTGAACACCCTCTCCCGTCGACAGGCTGGGTTGGGCCCACAGCTCTGCACTTGTACTGGCTGCAAGATGGAGGATGGGAAGATTTGCTGTGGTCGAGGTACCTCGCCATGCTGTCTCAAGGATAAGGGTTCTTGTTCATGTTGCTTGGTATGTTACCATCGTTCTTTGGGTGTCTTGTTCTTGCTGACAACTCATTCAGGGTAGAGAATGTGGTAGTTTTGGCTGTGATGATATGTGAGGGCAGGGTTCGCATCTGGTTGGGAGTCAGCAAGGTAGGAATGGAGGACTGTTGACAGGATCGGTTCTGCTTTGACGGAGTCAAGTGTCAGTCGCTACCATGATGTAGTCACGCGAAATCTGCAGTCTATGCACACTTTGGCGCCTTTTTCGCGGTCTGTGTGGCAGATCGCTCGGCTGCAGCTTCCATTGTCAAGAGTGAGTGAATGTGACAGCCTGCTTTCAGCGGTGCAGTTGGCGATGAAGTGCCACATGTTATCCTGCTCAGTACGGCGAGTCTTGACCAAGAAGCACGCAAGTCGGTCGGTGTTGTGTCACAAACCGTCTCATCACCACAATCAACGCAAGCGATTGGCAATGCTTTATCGAACCAAATAGCCGCCTGTTACACCAAAAGGGACGTTGGTCATTCTTTTGTGACCATCTCCAGCTGTCCCGTGGGTCTTGTCGATGCGGAGAGTTAGTGTAACCTTTGGAGGCACATGTCGCCATCACGGTGGTCTTGTACGACATCTTTCGGCTGCCCAAATGCAGTCGGTGTAGCCATCAGGCACACCTGGCACTTTTGACATTTATCCGTACGACCTGTGTTGCATACCAAGCCCTTGCCGATCATTGCCAACCATCCACGCCATCTTGTGCACGTCGTACACGCGGATACGAGCAGCTGAAATGTGTGGAGAGCGATCGTGCACTTGTTTCTCCAGTCTTGCTGATCCAGAACGTGGACTGTGGAGGCCGTGTCTCTGCTGTGTTCGTGCTCTGTGAGGACATCGCCGATCGGCTCCACTGCGCCGTACCACCACGGTTGATTGAATGGAGAGCAGTTGTGCCCAACCTGCAGGGCGGCTGATATGATATCGATTGTCTCTTTGTAACCGTCGCATCACAAGCTGTCTCAGACCCGCTGGCTCGGGAGCATGTCGTGCAGCAGTATCGCATCGTTCTGACCGTGTGGCTTGGTGCCTGCAGTCGTTGGGATCGGTAGTCCGTAGACCAACGCAGTGAGAGTGCTCAACCGGGAAGCACAAAGGCATGGGGGAGTCGATGATTTGCTGAGGCCTTTTGCAGACGCAGACGGCTGCCGCAGAGGACCGAGGTCAGCCCACAGTTCAGTCTATTGCTGTGGTGTGATTTCTGAAGGTGTGCAAGTGCAAGGTGATCCATCGTCGCGGCTGCTCGGCGAGCGATAGGCGTAGTTCTAGTGGAAGGGCAGCCCGACGCATCCGCTCCTTCCAGAATTCTTCCATGCGTGGCACACCCAGCATGAACCTTGTGGGTTGCATATGATCCCTCGTTCGACGGCACAGCCGATGTGGCGCTGGGGATTGTGGAGGACGGCAGGAAGATGGTGTAGGGAGCTGAGACAGGCGCATGTGATAGCACGAGATCAATCAGTACAGACGAATGCGAGTGAATTGTGCTCGTTGGAGTGGCTGTCTGCCCCGAAGCGTCGTCATGCCCAAAAACAAGTGAGCCAATTGATCGAGCGATGATCGGCAAGATGCAAGCTTGCCCGCCAAAATTTCTCTCATCACTCTGACTTATCGCACGCCATTGGCATACCTATCCCACGCAAACACGTGTGCTGCATGCCGCCAAATCACAGTGCACGCCGACGACACCACACACATCGAGCCAAAGCAGCCAGCCATCCACATCCACACCCACATCGGAGCTCACGTTAGATTTGTTCCTCCATCCGGTAGCACAGCCTATACTCCCTACCTTACCCTTCGGCCCACGCACAGTCACCACAGGCACCGCGGCAAGCGATTACTCTAATCTTTGTCCGGCCCGCCAGCACCGCTGCACGATCACAACAAGAGCAGCCGCAGGAGACTCACTCTGGTCCTTGCTCACAATTTGGCATCTCTGTGCCACGCCATCCTCTGCGCCCATCCTGCAGAGTCTGACCGCTCTGGCCCTTACTTTATCCTGCTCTCCTCCGTCCTCTCTCTGACGCCATGTCCTCCGACCCCTCTACCTTCCAGTCGCCGGAGCACACCCAGGTGAACCAAGACACCCACACCCAGATCGCCGACAACTCCTACCCGCCAGCAACAGCAGACCACCCACGCTCAGACGCACCAGATCCGACCACCTCAGCACCAGTTCCAAAGCTCTCTCAACCACACGGCGCTACGACCTCGACCGTCCACGATGCCTCCCAAGGAAGACAGTCCACCACCGCTGCCGCCGGTGCCTCCGAACTCGCCAGTCTTAAAGTGAAGATCACTGCTGGACTGCGCGAGATCCCCGACTTCCCAGAGCCCGGCATTCTCTTCGTCGACATCATGCCACTGTTCGCCAACATCGATCTCCACAAGTCTTTGATCAGAGCCCTCGAGCTGAAAGTCGTTGAGAGCTTCAAGAACAAGGTCGATGTGATCGTTGGACTCGATGCCAGAGGCTTCTTGTTCGGACCTTCCTTGGCTCTTGCTATCGGTGCCAGCTTCGTTCCAATGCGCAAGCAGGGAAAACTTCCAGGCGATACCGTTAAGAGCACACCATTCACAAAGGAGTACGGAGCAAGCAAGCCAGACGTTTTCGAGATGCAGGGAGACGCAGTCAAGATTGGAGATAAGGTAGTCATCGTCGACGATATCATTGCAACAGGTAAGATCAAGCACGGGACGAACTTCTCGAATGCATGCTAACACAATCACTACAGGAGGCACAGCAGTCGCAGCAGGCGAGCTCGTCCGGAAGCTAGGAGGAATTCTACTAGGCTACGTGTTCTTGATGGAAATTGAGGGTCTCAAGGGCAAGGGCAGACTTGAGGCACCGAGCCACATCCTCCTCGGCAAGGAAGACGGCAGCAGCACCGAGAGACCATAGTATGTTTTCGAGCAGCGCACCGGCTTCACGATGGGCGAGTTGCTGTTCTTGACCCTCTGCTGGGCACACCATAGGCGACCAGGCGGGTATAGGCCACTGCTCCGCGCGCCAGAGATCGACTTGCTCGTCTTTCGGGGCATGTATCCTACGCCAGGTAGGCCTGGCTCCCCGCTGTTGGTAGCTCCTCCCCAGCTCCACGGCAAGGAGCGCATGAAGCAGATCAAACGCCACGCGCAGGCGCGCGTCAAGCAGTGGCGCGAGAAGGCACTGCGCAAGGCGCAGACCGCCGTGGACGCGGTCAGAGAGCAGGGTGGCGAGGCCGCCCTGGCTCTAGAGATTTACTTCAGCAGCAGGAGAGACTGGTAGATCTCGCCGCAAAGACTTCTTGGGGCCGACTGTGCAATTGTCCTTTCCTTTCTTGACGTTCAGACTCTTCTTTGCTGCTTGAAATGATGCTGCGCAAAACGCCAATCATATCAATTTATACGCAGCCCATCAATGCATCCCGTAAGGCCTGCTGATTGGCACGATAGCTGACGGCGCTGAGTGATGTTTCAAGCGTCGAGTACAACGTTCATTGGATGCACAAGACAGCCCGCTAACGGAAGCCCCCTGCACCATATGGTAGAAATGCCATTGCCTGAAACACAGCAGGAACGACCATTGCAATATTTGTATATGAAGTCGCGTCGTGCATGACTTCATCCCCATCAAGACGACCAGTCATGCCACTGACCAGCGTGCTCGGCCTTCAAAGCAAAAGATAGAATGTGAAGGATGACATGATGCGCCACGCGATAGCTTCAAGATCGACATTTCCATTCTCAACCTCTCTTTTCTTCTCCAGCAACACCATCTCCCATTCATCAGCGAGGTGCAACGTCGCGCAGTCTCATCATCATCTCGTTTCATCATGTCTTCTACGCCAGAGAAGCGTACTGCTCTTGAGCACGGCCACGACGCTTCACCGACCGACCAAAGTACGACTGCGAAGCGGCCATGATTCTACAGCAACAACATCGTCGTGGTCAAGGTATAGTAAGCTATTGCATGAGCCGGTGCTTGGCTCTCTTGGTAGAAGCTTCAGATTCGCAGGATTTGAAGCTCTGCTGGAGGCCTCGCTGAGATCATACGGCTGAACTTGATCTGGACAATGCCAGCGAAGAAGAATCATGCTTATCCCCACGACACTCCGATGTAGAGATACTGACTTCTGCAGGTTATCAACATGGACATGGTGTCAAGAACGGAGGACTCGAAGCAGATGTCGAGAAGACTGCTGCAGAGCATACTCCTAGCGAAACCACATCGCCACAGGACTTCGAAGAGCCCAGGCAAAGCACCTTCAAAACCTACATGGAACGCATCGAACGCACGCTAGTCCACTACAACATCGAAGCCCGCGGAATCCAACGAGTTCGACCGGAAGACCGCCACTCCATGAACAAGCTCGGCTTCATCCAAGTCTTCCTCCTCTGGTTCAGCATCAACCTCGAAGCCGTAGTCATCACTCTCGGCTTCCTAGGCCCCATCGTCTACCACCTTCCCTTCACAGACTGTGCACTGCTCGGAGTGTTTGGTTCCATGACGGGAGCATTGCCGACAGCCTACATCGCCACATTCGGCCCCAGATCAGGGAACAGGACTATGATCTTCACGAGATATATCACGGGGTGGTATCCTACGAAACTGATGGTGGTGTTGACTTTGATCATATTCATGGGCTACATTCTCATCGATGCGGTGGTCGGCGGCCAGATTCTGAGCGCAGTCAGCACGAACGGGAGCTTGAGTGTCATCGTTGGCATTGTCATTGTGTGCGCCATAACTTGGATCGTCTCGACATTCGGGTATAGTGTCTTCCACATGTACGAACGGTACGCCTGGCTACCTCAACTGATCGTCACATCGCTCCTCGCTGGAACAGCAGCGACCAACTTCGACCTTTACGGCAATCCATCAGCCGGCGAAGCACCAAATGTCATCGCGGGCAACAGATTGAGCTTCTTCAGCTTATGCCTTGCCGCACAAATCACCTATGCAGGCGCCGCTGCGGACTTTTTCGTTTACTACCCCGAAAATACCTCGCGGACCAAGATCTTCATCGCGACTCTCGCTGGTCTGACTTTCTCGTCTGCTTTCGCTCTCATCGTTGGTGTCGGACTCGGATCTGGCACGGCGACGAATCCAGATTGGATGGCAGCCTACAATGTCTCGCAAGGCGCTTTGATCGTCGAGGCCTTCGAGCCATTGGGCAGCTTTGGTTCATTCTGCAGCGTCATCGTCTCGCTGAGTTTGATCGGGAATATGGTACCACCATGCTATGCCTCCGGCATTGACTTCCAAGCTCTTGGTCGATACTGGGAAAGAGTCCCTCGTGTGGTCTGGAATACAGTAGCTTTGGTCATCCCCATGGTCTGCGCGATCGCCGGTCGCGCTCATCTCGCGGAGATCTTCACGAACTTCCTGGCCCTCATGGGCTACTGGGTCAGTATCTGGATCGCTGTCGTTCTGGAGGAGCATTTGATCTTCAGGAAGTGGATGGGACGAGGATGGGATTGGGACGTCTGGAATGACCGAAGCAGACTGCCTGTAGGTATTGCTGCCCTGGTAGCGTTTCTGGTGGGATGGGTTGGCTCTATCTTGTGCATGGCGCAGGTTTGGTATGTTGGTCCTTTGGCGAAGTTGATTTCCGAGTATGGTGGAGATGTAAGTCGAATTCCTGTGCCGCTCTTTGACGTTGGCTGACTAGTTTAGATGGGCAACTATGTGGGATTTGCATGGGCTGCTCTGGTCTATCCGCCTTTGCGCTGGTGGGAGTTGCGTCGATTCGGAAGGTAGGGTGATCACAACATACATCGGTATCACGATGAAGCCAAAGCCAAAGTTGCCATGGCATCGTGCTGTACTACCAAGAAACAAACGCCCCTCAAGCTTTTTGAGCTACACCTTCTGCATCACGATCTTGTCCGTTGATGCAATTCTATTTCCACTCCATGTCCACCTTTGTTGAGCGGTACAGAGCACGTGCACCCGTGGCTCATTCACAGTTCATCAACCTTCTCCCCCAAGTCCTCCACCATCGCCTTCAACCCATCAGAGTCCGAGGCAAGCCTCATGACCTGTCCCCTCACATCTTCCGTGCCCTCTTGCGTCTCCCTTCTGGCCTCATGCAACTCGGCATGAAGTGCATCGATCTTGGCATGCAGCGCGGTCGTACTCTCCGTCAAATTCTTGACTGCGGTAGTCAAGTCCGCTTCCGCATGTTCTAGCTTGACCGAAGTATTTGAACCAGCGTTCACGGTCTCTTGGTTCATGGCGGCTATTTCTTGTCGCTGGAGGTCTACGATTGTTTGTCGCTGTCGAGCTTCGACTGCTGCTTCTCGCTGTCGCTTTGCCGCTGCTTGTCGCTGTCGAACTCCCACTTCTTGTCGCTCTTGATCCGCCATTATTTGCCACTGTCGAAGCTCCCGTATTGCCATTGGCTGTTGCTGAAGGGCAGCGGCCTCCAGCATGTGCTCATCATACTGCAGCATTGTGGCACCCCGGCGCTGCATCGGACCTCGAATATCGTTCCACGGAGGGTATGGCTGGCGAGCGTCAGTATTGTCGAAATGTTCAATTGGGCGAACGGGTCGGTGTACTACTCTGTCTCCGTCCATGCTGCACAACGGTTGTGGTATCTGTGCTGGAGGTGTGTCTGCCGTGAGTGAAAGAATCCTCGTGCGCAACCACAAGAGGTAGAGTATACGTGGCCAAAGTGAACACGTTGGAATCGTCGCAAGTTCTAGTGGTTAATTGTTTGATCAGATTGCCTTTGGAATTGCTGCCTCAGTCAGCAAAGACTGACGCCGGGGCATACACTCCATCAATCCGTAGTCTGTTTGTTCCAATGGAGCTTCCATCGAACGACGCATATCTTCATCATCATTCACTCCGCACCTTCATATCCCTGACCTTGGCACATTTGATCCTAGTCCTCCTTCAACAGATCTCCAGCAGCATAGATCCTGCCCTCAATGATTCCGGCCCACTTCTTTAGACCCTCGCCGTCGTGATCCTCCAATGCTTCGACCAACCCTGGGAAGGTAGCACCGGCATACCCGGTCCATCTGCCAGGCGCAAAAACAACATGCTTGAACCAGCTTCTGCTGTCCAGACCAGCACCGTGCAAGAATGATCTCTCGAGGAACTTGTACTTCGTGTTCGTGGCGCGGATAGCCTCGTAGAGCTTCGACTTGTGCTTGGAGGATGTTGAGGCATCTTGTAAACGTGCTTCAAGATTCTCGGCCTTAGCGTCGAAGTTGACGGACGCTTCCTGGAAATATGAAATCGCCTTATCAATCTGCTTGAATGGGTCGGTGAAGACCTCAGCCGAGATCTCGGCCTGTTCTGCCGCGAACGACTTCACACTATCGATGTACTTCTCAAGGCCGACTCCGTAATCTGTCGCATTGAACTGCACGATTGGCTCCTCGACTAACTTTGCTGCGAGTAACGCAAGAATCTTGGCGATGGTGATGTGATACTCGAAGCCTGGATCGCCGAACTTGTCCATCCAGTAGAATGAATCGTAGTTACTGTGGTAGTGGTAAACCGGATCATTAGGTCCTGCGCCGAAGCCGATATCGATCGAGGAAATGCCAGCGAAGTCCTGGAATGCAGTGAAGTCGCTACCAGAACCCATGGTGCTGATGTGGCCACTCCAGGTGTCGCGAACTGTCTGACCTGGCACTGTTTGATTCGGCGAGGGCACCTCACTGGTGACTTCATAGATGGCCTTATTGAGTAGTGGTGCTGCAGATGCAGTAAAGTGCTGGCCTCGAGCGCCTACGTCGACATTGATGTATGCGATCGTTGAGCCAGATAGCCAAGGCAGGTAGTCTTCGACCCACTCGGTGCTGCCGATGAGGCCATATTCTTCACCATCCCAGCTGGCAAAGACGATTGATCGGTGAGGCTTCCAGCCGGATTTGAGAGCCTTGCCGAAGGAGCGAATAACTTCGTTCAAAGCAGCTGAGCCAGAGTTCGGGTCGCCAGCACCACCTGCAATCCAAGCATCACGATGGTTGCCAATAACGACCACCTCGTCAGATATTGTGCCGTTAATGTAGCCAATGACATCCCACAGTGGTGTCGTAGTATACTCTTGCTGGTTGAAGAGGTTCAATGTGACATTCTCTGGGCTGGGTCCGATGTTGTACTTGACGCCTTTGTAGTCAAGGCCAAGGTTGTGCTGCCATGAGTCGGGGAAAGAGGTGACATTGGGGCCATGGCCGTTGAGTGCCTTGAGGATAGGAAATGCCTCGAGATATGAGATCGGTATCGAAGGGATATCTGGAATCTTGCCATCTGGAGACTGGCGAGGAACCCCTGGCTTGGACGCATAGCCAGTCGTGGTTGGGTCACCAGGAGCGAACGCTGTACTATTAGCGATTATGCCACAATCAATAGGACAGCAGACTCACAAAGGTACTGACAGCTGCCACGCTGGACACTGCTTGGATTCCTGGCTGGTCCATCTGGGTATGTCTCGAGGCCGTTCTTCTCCGTGACCTCGCCATCGTCTCCAGGGTCGCTGTACATTACGACACCGATCGCACCAAGTTCAGACGCACGCTTAACCTTCAGACCGCGGAAGATACCGCCGTACTTGACAATGACAATCTTGCCCTCAAGGTCAACGCCCGCATCGATCAAGTCTTGGTAATCCTGGAAAGTACCATAGTTGCCAAAAACGAACTGGCCAGTCGCATTACCACTCGCAGAGTAGCCATGGAAGACAGGAATGCGATCCTCAAGACTCGTCGTAGGATCTTCTGGCAGAATGTCCTCCTCCAAGCTCGCCTTGTATGCCACCTTGCCATTATGCAGCATCGACAGTCCAGCGTCCACCGGGTAGTTGATGTAGACATCGTAGGCCACAACCTCTGCATGGTGTACTCCGAACTCTTCCCATCTGTCTCTTGTCCACTCCGCTTGACTCAAGTTCTTGCCCGCAAGATGTGGCCCTGCTGTATAGTATTGGCTCCATTCTCTTGCTTTCTTCGCATCGGGTGTGTCGAGCAGCGTCTGTTTCAGATCGCTATAGCGGATGCCTTCGGATTCAGGCCATGCTGAGTGTGGTAGCTCGACGCTGGAGGATGCTATGCTATCTGGCTCAGACTTCTTCTTGTTACCGCCAAAGATACCCTTCGTTCCGCCGTAGATCAGTCCGACTACAAGGAGGAGGATGATGAGCGCTGGCACGGCTGTGAGTACGATCGAACATGCTCTGCGAAGCTACATCGTGTCAACACACCGAGCTGTTCTCAACAATGCTGGACAGACCCTCCTCACCTTTCTGTTGGAGTAACGTTCCTCCCGGTCCGCGACAGGCACGTGCTCAATCAACGGCGTTCGCTCGCTCGCCATCTTTTCGTGGTCGCGTCGCTTCTCCTCCATCGTTAGCAGCTGAACGTTTAATGCAATGTTGAGAGGAAGAAGACATACCAAATGCGCGAACGATAGCAGACATTATGGTGTCTTCCTTCGCCGGCGTGCTGTGATAGCTTGGCCGAAGCTCGCTGGCTATCATCGCCATACCAGGAAGGCATCATGTCATTGCTGCCAGCTCCACCCCAGAAACACCTGCCCGAATCAGCGAGAGCGACATCGCTTCGGGCCATGTCAGCCCGTCGCCGCTGCCGGCTGTCAGCGCGAACCTCACCTCTGTGCTTCCATTTCGATGTGAATGTTGTCAATCAGATTTCCGATCTGGTGGAAATGAGATGCGCTTCGCGGTGCTACTGTGCTGTCGCCAGTCTGGTGCTTATCGGCAGTCAGTTCACTGCGCATGGCTCCATGAATAGGTGTTGAGTGCTCGCTGAAAGGCTGGATTCATTGGAGATCGTACCCAGGCCGGGACATCGACAGATGACCTTGGGCTTGTGGAGGTGTACTTTGCGATGTATGTATCATATTCGACGCTCCCTGCTCTTGAGTTCTGCTCACAATATCTCCATAGCCAACATCCCTACCTCCTAGCTCTTACTCGGAGCACATCGCTCCGGCTGTCTGTCTCCTCCTGCACTGCCCAATCATGCTCTTGCTCTTGACATAGCCTTGTCCACGACCCTCTCCTTGTGTCCATCTCTTCTTTCCTGGCAACCCATCGCATGAAGCTTGCCATGTAGTCCTCGGTGCCGCGGACGGATGCGTTCTAGTTGAGATGTGAGCCGACAGCTGACCGAAGATAACCTGGACGATGGCTGATCATCATCGTCGCAATGGATCCTGGGTATCTCTGACCAGAGTTGTGTCCGTAGCCGCAACCCGTCATCCTCTCCTTACTGTCCAGAACCAGCCACCGAGTGTCCATCTTCCTGTCCACTCTAGAGAGCGCCGACAGTCAGGGTGTTCTTCATTTGGATGTACTGGCCCAGCATGGTTCGGTGAGGTTGTCAAGAGCCTGGCGGGTGGCGCCGACGGTGTAACTTGCAGCGTAAGCCTCGAGCGCCTTCTTGTAGTTGGCGCCGACGGTGTAACCTGCGGCGTAAGCCTCGAGCGCCTTCTTGTAGTTGGCGGCGGCGGTGTAACAAGAAGTAGCCTTGATGTGGCTGGCGTTCAAACGTGCTCTCCCTACCTCACCACCTGCGTGGCAAGTCTGACTGTTGGTGAAATGCCTCTCGGTGTTGTGGGAGCTTCATGTAAGTGAACCAAGTCGCTCCTTGCTGTGTTGGAGCGCTGTCGATTCCTTAGTACCACATCAGACACAATGGGTGCGAAGGTATATGCGTGGAAGCTGGTAGAGGCGAGTTCGGGGACAGCATTTGCAGGTCGTGATGCTTGCTGCCATCGACCGAGGAGGCGTAAGAGGTGTTGGAGTCGTAATACTGGTTGGCAACAAGTGAGCCGCTCCGTGGACCAGTCTAATACTCGCTGGCGCGATGAGAGGATGTGACGCTGGGCTTCCATGGTGCGAGCATCATGGCCGCGGTAGTGTCTTTGCCGTCCATCGACGCGTCTCAGGGCGCTGGGTGTTTGCTGATGCAGAGAGTGTTTGCTAGTGCTGAGCCTTCGAGCTGTCGTGGTCGTGAGCGTGGCTAGAACGATTGCAGGTGCTCACATGATGCATCTGAGAACGTGTGATGGTGTCTTGCTGAAAAATGGTGATGAGAATCCAAAAGCGAATGTGAGGGCGGAGCAAAAGGAAAGCGGGCTTGAGACTCAACATACCAAGCCGCAACATATCTCACGCAGTCAATGGCACAATCACAACGATAACAAAAAGGATAAATATAATACTGATGCATCTACTACATATAGCCTCTACATGGAAACGATATACACCACCAACCAAACGACCCCAACCTCACCACAGCCCGGAAATACAAAAAGGAGGCGTGAAGCCCAAAAAGTGCAAAAAGGTAGTAGTACTCATGTACCATAGGGATTTGAACCCTAGCTCACAGGAAATATGTTTGTGAGTGTCGTGAACCTGATATTGATTGACACGCTATGAAAGGAAAGTAATGACTGGTGATCGAATTAGCCAATTGCTCTGATCGAACCCTCTGAGACCAACTAGTCGACATAGCTTGGAATCGCAGGCTCTGACCCAAGAGTGCACCGGCGAAGTGTTCTTGGGTGAGTAAGCATCTATGCTAGCGGACTGTATACGTGAGCTTTAGGGGCTGGTGACGTAAGGAGGGAAGAGTGGGAGCTGGGCTTGCGGCGGAGAGGTCGGGGGAGCGTGGTGCCAGGGAACGTAGGCATATCTCCACTCATTACTGACTGTGTTACTGAGCAAGCCTTAGTGGCGTTCATGTCACTGGTATCAGCGGCGAGGCGGCCAGAATGCAATCGCAACACTGAGGTATGGCGATCCCAATCGGTTCTGGGAACAGAAACTGCTTGAATCGATCTTTCGAAGAGATACTTCAATACAGGAGGTTCCCTCTGAACGTGCTGAGGTAGCTTATCGGCATCGAGCTTGCGGAGAAGCTGCGCAAGAAATCTGTAGCTTGCATCCATGCCCTCGTCTTTCGCAGTCTACATCAGCGTTGTGATACCTTCTACGAGGTTGTCTACCGGCGTAAAAGTTTGTGCCTTGATGCTGGAACAGATGTACGAGCTGGAAGAGATATACTAGCTGCACACTGTTCAATAGCTGTGAGCACTTCTTGCTGTATCATCTGACCCTTCTCATCCAGCCCCAGCCCGACACAAGGGGCGCCTTTCTCGCACTCTCGGCCATCATTGCGCTTCCTTCCACGTATAACTGTGCTTCGTTCTGCTCTGTCTTCTCTCCTAGCTTGCCGCGCGTTCTGCCAGCTCTTGTCATCTAGCTGATTGCCCTTGTGAAGCATGTGAACGCCAAGCATAGATCTCAGTGGCCCAGAAAGCCTAAGGCAGCGCCCTGCGACAGTTGCGACCACCTTCCCACATCATCTCCCGAGTGGCATGAAATCGAAGGCTTGTCTCGCTCGATGTTCTGCTCTTACGCTGCTGGCGCTGTTCCTTGGGTTTGCGCAGGCGAAACTGCTGGTGCATATGCGTAGGTGCTGGTCTTCTGAGTCTGCAGACTTCTGTCTCTCCATCTTCTAACGTTCGTCGTCACTACGGCCACTTTCATATTCTTCATCTTTTCTCTCGCCTGTTGCCTGCTTCCGGCAGTAAGAATCGGTCTCGTTTCGTTGAATGCGTTGCTCGGTACGGAAATCAGAAAGGGTTCTTCGCGGAGCTGGTGCAGTATCTGCTCGTGGTCCAGTTCGACTGTTGCATCCAGCCAATACCTGGAGTATGCTTCTGGTCAGTAACTGGTCAATCTCCAGTGAAGAAGCTGAAAGAGCAGATGAATGCCAAGACATTTCTCAGACAAGCGCTGTAATCGTTGGGGTAGCCCTTCAAAGTCGTCGCTGGTATGATCTCCCAGGATATGGTTCGATAGGCCCTTCTGATTCGATATGATGTGCTTCGTGCAGCTCAACGGCACGGGGCTCAACTACTCGCAACGGGCAATACCGGCTCCTCAGGATGCACATCGAAGCGCTGTTTCATCATTGCAGTGGCAGGGCTGGATGGTAGATACGTACCTTTCGATCGCTTGTAGAGGTTGTGACCGTTTCGTGGAGCGGCTGCGTTGCCGCTGGCGTGAAGGCTGTGAAGGTATGGTGGCGGGCGCTCCTGAGAATGTGTCTGGTCAGCATCGCTCCACTCCAAAATCCATGAAACGTTGCGAACTTCGATGATCTCAGAGTGAAGGTCCATTAATCGTTGCAGCAGCCCTTCGAGGTTTTGACTGTTGTGATCTCGTTCGTGAGCTGGTAAAATAGTTCTGCTGGTACTGCGTGATGTCGCACACGAGCTTCCAGACTTGTGACAACAAAAACCTCGCAACGGGCAATACTGTTCTCTCAGTTGTGCGACAGGGCATGGTCTCATCTTGGAATTGTGGCAGTTGGTTCTTTTCCGGCACTCACCTTTTTCCCGTCGAGTTGCGAGCAAGCAGTCCCGTACGGTGTAGCGGCCATTCGTTATTGTCTTTTGGTCTCCAGCCATCGAGATGGGGCGACTCCTAAGTTATGTACTGGTCAGCATGATCCTTCATTATAGCTGTATACGGGATCATGTGCAAATAATCTCTCAGACAATCGCTTTATCATTAGCAGCAGCCCTTCAAGGTGGTGATCTGGGGAGATCTACGACCGAGCGACGGGCAATACTGGAGCTCTTTATACGCTGCGGCGCGAGTATTGTGTTCATCATCGACGTAAGGGGGTTGATCGGTGGTGGACGTACCTTCGGTAACGCCGAGTCTGTGGTGGCGCTTTACGGACCGGAGCGTGTCGCGTTGTGCAAGGCATATTGTTGTCGCCGCCGTCGAGCTACGGCCACGCTGAAAGATGAAGGGGCTTGCTGGCGGAGGTGTCGTTCTTAGGGGCTCGAAGGCGCGCGGTGCGAGCATCTGGAATATTCTTTAGTCAGCGAAGAATCTGTCTGAGCTATGGATGGATCAAATGCAAGTCCAAGATCCCCTTCAGTTCAATCGATCACCTTCATCAGTGGAGTGGCAGCCCTGCCTCCGTCGCTGAACAGGTTGACGAATGCCCCTCCGTCCCAACACTGCAGAGAGGCGCGTTTCATGCAGGTAGTGGGCGCCTGCGTAGCTCATCGTGGAACGTGAAGAAAAATGACAGAGTCATAACTTACTCTATTTTCTGCGTCTCTCTCGATTTTCCGACGCGTCCTAAATCCCCTCCTCTTTGTGCAAAATCGTCCGTGAAGGTGGCAAACAGGTGATGGCCGGAATGCTCCTGCTGGAGGCGTTGGGCTATCGGGTGTTTTGAAAGTAAGGACGATGCCAGTAAATCGATGTCAGTGGCATGGTGTTCTCGGTGGATGGGTTGAAAGATGGCGGATACTTAACGACGCCGCCGCCACCGTTCTCATTGGCCGTCAGCGCTGTCTGCTTGCGCTCGGTCGTTTCAAGTAGGCAGGTTGGTCCGTCGCGATGCTTTGGTTTGAACGTGTCTGCATTCTTGGTGTGCGTATCGGTCCTGTCCACCTGTGTGAGTTGTCAACGGGCCCTAGACCGGCCATCGCGGTCATGGGTGGTTTTGCTTTCTTTGGATGGCGGGTGGTGCTTGCTGGGTCCCATGAATGGTCGGGCTGCGGAAGCTTCATCAGCTTCGCGAACTTGAACGGCGTTTTCTGTGCAACTGACGTACCAATTTCTGTATCGAACAGCAACTCGGCTGCAGCTGAGAGAAAGTGACCCTGTGAGATGTCGAGATTGTTGACCGTAACGAAAATTTCTTGTGGTTGGTGTTTGTGAAGTCAAAGGACTTTGAGCTTACAGCTTCGTTGCTTCCTCCTGGCAGCCCGACCCACACCGATCATCGACCACATGCAATTTTGTGCCACGGTAAGCGGTTTGAGAATCATGGCACATGTAGCACATAGGGAGATGGTGCAGGATCAAGAAGCACTTTCGAGGCACAACAATAGTCGGAGCAGCGCGAGCTACCTGTGAGTGAGATGGCAGGAACGATGACTTGAGAGGCGATACGAGACGATGGAGGAACGTGATCGAGAGAAGCATTGGAGGAAGACTCAAGGAGGAGACTCTTCTCCATGGACAGGCCAAAGGCACCATACATGATGAAAAGTGGGATGTATGACAAGAGCCATGCGCAGTATGGTATGGACCAGAGCGCGATTTGGAGAAGATACTCTTGTCGTTATTCGAAACACGGGCCAAATTCACTCTTTGTACCCGATCCTCTGAAGGAGGACCGATACCGTTCAGCAGAGCTATGGGGTACACAAACCTGGAAGCAAAGCTGAGACGACATTGTGCCGCCATCACTGGGCACCCGGTTGTCCAGTGATAGCGCAGGCGCAGCAGCAGCAGCCTATGATGAGGAAAGGAAAGCAGGTTGACAACGGAAACATGAAATTACTTATGCTTCGGTGACTGGTCTGTGCATGCGACTTAACAGGCATCAGCAGTTACAAAAGCTCCGAGACTGGTGACACAATGGGCTTGTTTACATAGGCTATTGCAAGCAAGTAACAGTGAGCTCACATCAAACAACGGGCGCGCCGTTGGGGAAGCTACTCAGACTTGTGACCAGAGCTTGAGGCCGACAAGGGTTGCTAGGGTGACGTAGAAGTGAGTCGAAAGATCGAGGAGCCAATGAGGTTGCGCGTGAGATCGTTCAGAGGGCTAGCATGGTGATGGATATGAGTCTCCAGGCCGCAAGATTTTTCTGAGGTCAGAGTTGGACGGAATCTGTTGGAAGCAACTCGATGAAGCCGAAGCTCGACGATAAAGAACTATGACGGTGAAGATGGGGTAGTTGGAAGGAAGTAGTTCTTCTCCAAGGACTCGCCAAAGGCGCGTACATGATGAAAAATGGGCTGTACGAGGACGGGAGGTCTCAAAGGGGATGGGGACAACCCAGTGAGAACACTCGCTGCCTCGCGTGTGTCTCCCGCAGGCGAAAAGAGCACACAGCTCAATAGCCACGAGCATTTAGTCCAGCACTTACTACAGAAAAGCAAGGCTGGGGTTAGATGTCGTGTTCGGGCAGGAAGAAGAAAGGGAAGCAAGTTCAGAGGAAGGGAGGAAAAATACTTATGCATCGAGCAGTGTGCCCGTGCTCTCCCAGAGACAAGCATAGTGCCTTGCAGAATGCTAAGACGCGTGACAGAGTGTGCATCCGATGCTGCTGCTTTACATGTGTAGGACTGTGCCATCTTCATGTGCAATTGAGCCCCTCAGTGAGGTCCATGATTGTCTTTGTAGTGCCTTGATTGCTACCAGCTCAGCAGAAGCCACATGTTAGTCTACAGTGTGGGATGGCAGTCCAGCAGGCTTGTTGTTGTTGTTGTATGATCTTGTCAATAACGCGCGACTTTATGTTCGCCTAATTTAGCGTCGTCCGGCCTGGCTTTTATGTCTTGAGCCAAGTCTTCCACAGATTGTTCGAGCACACCAGATGCAGTGCGACAGAGCGAAATAATCCTTCTTCTGTGCAGTCGATAGTGCTACCATGGGCCTCAGTACTATGGCACATCCATCAGTCGAGCCTTCATAATGTCAGTCTCAAGCCTGCACCGTTGATCCGGGCCGCACTAACAACTGAAGGCCATCACATACACCACGAATAACCTCCTCACCAGTCGCCACATCCTGTGAGTCAAGGAGCATCATACCATCCCCCGAATGTTATCCATGCCTTCGAAGCACCGTCAGCACCGCACGAAGCGCATGCTTTGCTCGCCAGTATGGAAGGGTAGATATGCCGATCGATCAGACCAACTCCATAAATTTTCGTCGGTGAGGTGACACCTGTCAAGGAGTCTGATGTGAGGGAACTCTTGATACCGGAACAACCTCCAAGCAACGCAATGGCTGATTGCACTCGTTGCCGGCTCGAGAAGGGCATCTAATCGGCTTTCGCCTGTTCATAGCAATGTACAAAATCGCGTCTCGCGGTCCAGGCTTCCTGCTTTGCGACATCAGTTTGCCACCAATCAATCTTCCAGGTTCTCTACACTTAAGGCGCTCCAACTAGTCTTCGTCGAACTATCCGTACCTCACTCTTTGTCCGCTACAGCAAGCAATCATACTCCGACCCTTCCCTCATCCTTTGCCTTTCCGTGAATCGTCCTGCCTGGCCACCGTTCTTACTGTCAGTTCAGTCTCAGTCCTACTTACAGACGCTCTCGCGACCCAGCGGCCCTCTCATTCCCCAAAGCACATATTCGGTCGATCCATCGAACACCCATGTGCACTCCCTAAGATCCCAGCGCAAGCCGCTCGTCTTCTCTTTCCTCCCATTCTTCCGCACATTCCATATTGCCTCCTCAGAGTCCCACCACACCAAACACCCTCTACTTGATCCACCCACCACCCATACTCGTCCCCGCAACCTTCGTCCAAAACCCCGACTTCTTCTTCTTCCCATCCTCGCCCTTGCCATAAATCACCTCATCCATCTCCGCCTTCAGATCAGGATTGATACCCTTCTTCCTTAACCTCTCCCTCTCAGCCTGTTCCTCTTCCGAATAAGAACTTTCAGGTGGCGAGTACGGTGGCGGATCATCTTTCGGCGTAACACCCCACTTGAGACCTGCTGCTGCCCGTGTTTCAGGCGTCGAAGCGTTCGGGTTGTACGTTACAGTTGATGGATGGGGCTGGGCAGCAGGGGCAGGTTGGATGGGCGCGTTGTATCCGCGGAGGTCTTTGTACTTGGGTCCGGGAGAGGTCATGCTTGCTATGTCGGGACCGTTGAGTTTAGGTCTTTTGCTGTTGCTGGAGCTGGAGAAGCCGAACATGTTAGGTTTGTAGCGTTGAGGTGGCTGGCAGATTTTGATGTTATGGTTGTTGTTAGACAGATGCTATATCTGTGATGTTCGCTGTGGATGCTGCGCCTTGTAGATCGTTTGTCGATCAGTCTCGGACTGATGTAATGCATAGCCCGGCGCACCCAGATAGGCTTTCCGCCAAGATCAGTCCTTTCCGACGAGCCGAGCACGCAGGATGGACCGGAAGAGCAAACGAAGGAGAAGGTTGGGCTTGGAGGATCCCTGCACAGCGCATGTGACATTACTTTCACAGCCTATGATGCCAATACATTGTATGTCTGCACTCAACCTATCAATATATCCCATTCCTACGCCCCTCCATGACAGCATCATACTCCTGCATCCAACTCCATGCCGCCATTACACCAACATCTGAGCTCATCTCAAGCTTCCAAGCTTCCAAGCCTCCAAGCCTCCAAGCATCTCTTACTCTACTCAAGACAAATACCTCTCCCACCTCCCCTCTCTCGGCGGAGTAACATCCAAACCCCCATCTTCCTGCCTCCCAATCCAAACTCTCCTATCCTGCTCCAATCCCTCCACATTCGCCAAATGCGCCTCAGCCTCATTCTCACTGCGATCCCTCCTTCTCCCCGCCCTCTGCGCAGACTGTGCTGACGTCGACATCGAAATCTGCTGACGTGCCGGCGTCATCCCACTCCCATAATCTTGCCCCACCTCATGATTTGACGGCGTCGCTGTCGGGTAAGTGTTTCGATGCAGATTCCGCTCCATCGCTGCATGGGAAGGCGTCTCTGCGAGTGTAGTCATGGGAGTGTGATGGTGCATGGAGCCCATGTCGGAACGTGGACGAAAACGGCGGCCGGAGCGCGTGATGTCTGCGGGAGTTTGGGGTTGTGTTGAGGGGGATTTGTCGTCGTTGTAGATTATGACTCGAGGGCTGACGGCTGCGTCGAGGCTTTGGGGCATTCTGGCGATGGAGGAGCGGCTGGCGGTGCTGTGGCGTGGGCTAGCTGCTGGAGAGTGTATCGGTGGGGTGCTGGGTATGTGGGTGGAGTTTGAGCTGTAGACGGGGCTTGGTGAACGTGGTGATGACGGGAGTGGTGTTGAAGCTGGTGAGAGGGGGACTGTGTCTGGCGGGAGTGCTAAGGCGAAGGCCACTGGGTCCTCGAAGGCTGAGCTCAAGCTGCTTTGTGTTTGCGATCGATGGACGGGAGCCATTACAGGTTCGGCTGATGTCTGTCGAGGAGACACAGTCTGCATGGCAAGAGCCTCGTGTGCTCTTTGATACTTCTCGATCGCTTGTTGTACAGCACCACGGCTCTCTGCGTGGCCGGGGCAAGGCGCCCTACTTTGAGGCGGCGGTGATCTGATAATTGGTGGTCTGTTGCTGGAGCGCTCAGGAGAGTCGAGCCTGAAGGGAACACCGTTGAGTAAAGAAGGCCGCTGCGTACCAGGAGGTCGTTCAAGCGATCGACCAACGGATCGTTGGCTCTGACGTGCCGCAAGATGGTTCACCTGCTTCGCAAGCTCTTCGAGTGGAGAGTCTCGATTGAGATAGTTATCCTCGAAAGCTTGGCTTGACAACAAGTCGCTTGAGTCTCCTGCATACACGCTGAACAGTCGCGTCTCTTGCAGAACGACCGCTCTGTTCGATGAAAAGGAGCTGCTGCGTGGATACACAGCGGGTGCTGGTGGGCCTCGCAGGAGTAGGTTTGGGGTTGATCGACTGCTCGAAGAAGGAGCTGGCGATACAGCGCGAAGCCTGTCTTGATAAGGTGCTCGCATGTCGGCTCTTCGTGATGGCCCTGCCATGCCGGTTGCTATTTGGGCCATCCGAGATCGTTCGTACTCCACTTGATGCGCACGAGAGCTTCGTCGTTGTGGTGGTACCACTCGTCTATGAGCAGCGCTGCTTCGACGACCGTGCATACCGACGACATGAGGAAGCGGAGGCATGGTAGGATAACGATCCAGATCAGGGACCGTTCGTTGTATCGCAGCATTCTGGTCTTGGGTCCGGCTCCTTCGACGTGACTGAACCAGACGCACCGGAGGGAGGGTTTCCGTTCTGCTGGAAGAAGCATTGTCTCGTTCCGACTGCTGTGATGACCTTTGCGAGTTGCGCTCGAAAGACGATTGTACCCGAAGATGCGTGGGTGGAGCTTGAGTGCTGCTGCTGTTCGCGCCATCGTGTCCAATGCCACCGTGGCTATCGTCTGGTAAGTCATTGGCTACCGTTCCAAATCTTGCTCTGGGTACGAAGACAGGTGCTTCGGCATCTAGTGATGGGTTGAGCACTGTGTCGGCGTCTAGCTGCTGTTCTGCAATGCCAGCCACCTCAGCTGTCGAGCGGACGAGCTCTGGCGCAAAGGTCGCTAGTCGATCACAGATGTCGTCAGCCACAGCCATGCGGAAGATCTGAGGATTGCGCAAATGTCTGGCCTCTGTTTCTGCTTGGTCAAGTGTGTCTTCCTCATGTATCGTGAAGTGCGCAGGTAACTTCTGAGGAGACCGACGTCGAGGTGAAGTAGGCTCGATTGAGTCCGCAATGGAGATGGTGTCACGTCCAACCGCGTGGTCGAGCCGGATGGAAGCTCTTTCCGACAAAGGCCTGGTAGGTGACAGTAAAGGATCTGGCGAATGCTCATCGCCGCTGTGGATGGCCTCATCATCTGCGATGGTGCAGATGGTGGCTTGTGATGAACATGATTCAGCTCTCTTGCGGCCCAGGTTGGCACTCGCTGGGACGTAGCCTAGCTTTGTCAATTGAGCAGCCCCAACGGAAAGCCGGGCATTAGCTGGCGGTGGTCGACTCGGTCGGACTGGTCGTCTTGCTGCCCATCGTCGTTCGAAGTCTGTGATGTCTGCCGCTGAGAGGTTCACGCGAGACGGTGGGCGGGTCAGCATGTTTGCAATGCACTGCAAACTGAGTGGTGGAAGAAGAACATCTTCGAAAGGAAGTGAAAGGAGCATTGCAGACATACATCAAAGGCTAGTTCTCAGCGACAACTATGAACAGGAAAGCAGTACTGGCAAAGAAACAGCAAGTAGCTTACTAGTACAAGCAGGAGAAGCCCAGGTCCAATCCAGAGCATGTGCGGCAGGCACGACGTAGCACCCGAGTAGGTGTTCAGGAAGGCGCCGCCGTGATAGCCGTAGAAGCTTGCGAGGGCGAAGTATTGAAAGGCGTTCAGCGAGCGTACTTTTGTGCCAATGCTGAAATCCGAACCATTTGGCTGGCTGGTGTAATCTTGCAGGCGAGGGTTGTCCGTCCCCCAACATCGAGTATGCACTTCCAAAGCCTCCTGTCGAGCTGTCAAAGCATCTTTGAGGTAATGTTTAGGTGAGCCATCTGTTTGGCACGTGGGGCAATGGACCGTGGCAGGATTTTCGATGGCCATGTCGTAGCCCTTCTCATGGAGTTCGGCCAGCTGAATGTAAGCAAGGGCCACTTTCTCATCATACAAGTGCAGTTGCTCAAGCCCGGGAAGGTAGTCGTTCACGATGATCCGTATCCTGCGCAACCGTGCTTGCTCGTCGCTCTCGCCGTGGTCATTCTGAGTCTGCTGAAGCGCCTCCCATGCCTGTCGTGTCGCACGCCTGTTTACAATTTCCGTGCCTTTAGCGGCTCGAGCGTCGGTACATGACCGACATCTGCACATGAATTCGTAGTGCTTTTGGAGATACTCTCGCCATCCCCGTGAGGCGTCCTCGTTCTGTAGACAGTACTTGGGAGCTTGTATGTAGTCGATCGTGATCTACTGTAGTCTCTGTATCGGAACCAAAGCATGCAGAGTGCCCATGCCTAAGGCAGAGTTCCAGTCCACAACAGCGTTGGACGGCACGAATGATTGATGCGAGAGAACCGTTCGTAGATGCGCAACACATTCCAGCTTTGGTGGTCGCGATATTCCTCATAATCGAAAGCGTTGCGAGCGGCTACTGAGATCAAAACATCGCGAGTATTCTCGCCATCGTCTGACGTGTGCCACAGGTTCGTTATCTTCTCCTTGACTTTCGCATCACGTATGTTCTCGTACTCTCGCAGCAGAGCTGCAACTTCGCTCTGGTCGTTGCTGATGTTGTAAAACGTGGTAGGGTTGAAAACATTGTGTACCGAAACATCAATGCTCATGAGAGGTGGTTCAGCATAGATTCATTCTCCACGTTCAATGTCGGTTGTTGCTGTCAAGCGGTGATTGTACCTGTGCTGCTTGTTGACCCTGCACTTCTCGTCTGAGTTCTCGTTATGTACAGGATCAGGAGCCATTGGAGGCGGTGGTCGTCGTAATGCGCTCCGCATGGCTGCTGCGCTCAGAAAGAAATAGGAGCGAGCAGAAGGTTTGCAGATTTTCATGGACATCCTTTGATATCATAGCTTCATAAATCGTCGCAATGGTCTCATGTTTGCTATGAAGTCTGTCTGAGACGACGGCGTGTCGTGAGGACAATCTCAAAGTACTGGTTGGTTCCATCAACAAAAGTGTCGTACTGCCTCATGGTCTGGCAAGTCTGGAGCTGGCACTTGTCTCTGACATGTGCAAATAGAGCAGGCGTTAGACTCGAAGAGCGCGACTGGTATCGCATGGCCTCATCGTGCTCATCAGCAGATGTGCTCGCAACGTGTTGCAGCAGTTGGCATGCCAAACAACCCATGTAGTCGCCGGTACTTCAGGCAGTGACTATACTCCATCACTCAGTGCTCGAGCTGCTCGACAGCTGCTGCGAAGTGGCTACGCTTCAGTCAAGTGGCGCAACTCCGTAGCCTTCAGGTGATGTCGCCGTACCGCCGTCGCCACGGGACGAGGGGCTTGGCCTTCGCATCGTCACGAGCATCTTGGCCGCAAGCCGTAAGACCATCTCATGGCAGTCGTGGCAGTCGTGGCACGGTGGCAGACTTCGAGCTCCGACATATAAGGGCTACAAGTAATAAGTCCATCCTATGGTGCATCTACGTGTGATTGAAGACTCCAGTGAAGATGTTGCTTTGACGCGATAGGCTCCTGAACCGACCGGTGAACAAAGAACGCGAGCTTCCACTAAGATTGTGAGCACTCTCAGGCTGTCAGGCTCACAAGCAGGCAGACCGGTGTGCGTGTACTTCTCGTGTAAGCTGTTCACGCCGGTGCTCGCGGCTTCCCCGCCACACAAGCGCTGACAGTTGTCCAGTGGTGAAGAAGAGGAGCAGGTGTCGTGTCACGAGACGTTGCCCTTATCGCGCGTGTGCTGCACGGACGGGTCCGCTTCCCCAGAGCTCGACCGCCTCATCAGCTGCCCTGCGCCCTGTCCTGCAGCCTGCTCGACCAGTGTGAACTTGCTCTTGCAACCTCACACCTCTCTCCACCACACCACCTCCTCCATCACCAACACACCATCCCCATCACCTCCGACCGGAACACACCCGACCGCATCCCTCCACCGCCGGCCGCGATCAGCCCCGCCGCGATAGCCGCCGACAGCAGCTGCCAGCACGTCATCGTCAGCGTCCACCGCCAGACCAACAGCCGACACAACCTCACACATCTGCACAGCTCACACACCATGGCGGCACCACACACTACGGGTGGCAGCCCATCGCCAGACACGCTCATCACCATCAAGATCTCCGTCAACGACCAGCTCAAGAAACTGAAGCTGCCGCTGCGTGACCTCGGCGCCCACACCCTGCCCAGGAAGGTATGTGAAGCTTACGCGACCCTCGTTGCCTGGCTGCCTGAGACTCACACAACCCTTATCGCGCAAGAGGCAACAAACACGTCTCGCGGTCCATCTTCGATTCATCACTGACTTTTTATACTACAGCTCCGCTCAGTTCTCGATATCAAGCCCGAACAGACCGTCCTCCTCGAGCGCTACTCCGACTCCGCCGGCGGCTACATCACCCTCGACGAAAGCAATCCACAGGTCTTCAAGACCCTCATCCGTGCTGCAAAGGCCAAGCTGAAGCTGCGTCTGAAGGCCACAGTCTCGCCCGTCAGCATCCCGGTCGTGGAAGAGGAGGAGACGCTCATGCCAAAGATGCCAGAGATGGTACGTGATCATATACCTGGTACACAGTGTGGTGGCTCACTCTTCTTCCAGAACCCCATTCGTGACTCTACAGCACTCGACCAGCGCTCCATTGGCAGTGGCATCTTCCAATTCAAGGAAGCCCGTGCTTCGCAGCAAACGCTGGTGAATGACGAGGCACCAGTACCACGCCCATTTACGGCCGACCGATCAAGCATCTTGAATGGCCTCGCTCTGCCATCACAGCAATCCCTGGCCTTCCGCCCGCGTGAGCCCTCAGCTCTCTCAGCCGTCCATCCACACGCCTGGTCCGTGTACTGCAATGAGTGTGACAAGGCCATGGCCAATGAGCATTTCCACTGCAGCATCTGCGATGGTGGTGATTACGACCTCTGTGAGGAGTGTGTCTCTGGCGGCAAGCTGTGCCCAGGCGAGGGTCACTGGCTCGTGAAGCGCTACATCCAGAACGGCAAAGTGATTAGCAGCACCACAGAGAGAGTTCAGCCTCGCAAGGTGAACATCGTTCCAGCCTTCATCAAGCAGGAGCCTGTCGAGAAGGACATCCCGGGTGCCTTCACAGAGGAGACCAAGACACTCGCCGAGGACACACGCACCCCAACTCGCACCTGCAATAGCTGCGTTATTGTACTGCCCGAGCGCGAGTTCGTCACATGCACCACTTGTGATGACTTCGACCTGTGCATCAAGTGCCACACCTCCGACAAGCACGGTCACCACCCAGCACACGGCTTCGAGCCATCCACAGCAGAGACTATCCTTCCACTCGCTGCTGAGACTAAGCTCGCTCCTGGTCGCAATGTGCGCCACAACGCTATTTGCGATGGCTGTGACAAGAAGATCTACGGCATTCGACACAAGTGCTTGAACTGCCCAGACTGGGACTACTGCAGCGACTGTGTTAAGGACGCTCGCCACAGTCACCCCCGCCACCGCTTTGCTGCTCTATACGAGCCAATCGCCGACCAAGGCCAGTCTGCTGTTCGCCACTTTGGCATCTACTGTGATGGCCCGCTGTGCAGCGGCAAGTCTGATCAGTCCTACATCGCTGGCGTGCGCTACAAGTGCACTATCTGCCACGACACTGACTTCTGCGCTGGCTGCGAGGCTCTTCCAGGCAACCACCACAACCGCACTCATCCTCTCATCAAGCTCAAGACTCCTGTTCGCAACGTGAACGTGTCGACCGAGAATGAGGATCTTCGCGGCAATGTCCGTGTTATGGGTGACCGTCGCGCTTCTCCAGTGTCGAGCACCGGCACTGAGACATCACCCATCCCACAAGCCAATGCTGCTACTCAGGTGCAGACTGTCGCCGACTTCCAGCCAACAGAGGTCAAGAAGGAGACGATGCCGATCTCCATCCCAGTCAAGACATTCGAGCAGAAGGGACTCGTTCCAGAGCCTGCCGCTGTACCTTCGACTTTGCTCAACGCACACTTTGTGCGTGACAGCATTCCAGACGGCATGGCTGTCGACCCCGAGGCTCGCTTCACCCAGATCTGGACACTCAAGAACCCAGGCCCATATGTGTGGCCTGCTGGCTGCAGTGTACGCTACGTCGGTGGCGACAACATGCTCAACGTCGACAATAGCCACCCAGCTTCAGTCACTGCCATCGCTGATGCTACAGAGAGCAATGTGGTTGGCCGCGACGTTCAGATTGGCGAAGAGGTCGCTTTCAAGGTCGTCCTCAAGGCTCCTGTCCGCGAAGGCAAGAGCATCAGCTATTGGCGCCTCAAGGCTGCCGATGGCACGCCATTCGGTCATCGTCTGTGGTGTGACATCGAGGTCAAGAAGGCGGAGCAGAAGACTCCAAGCCCATCTGCAAGCATCTTCCAGGAGCAGCAGATCGCTATGCAGCGCATGAGGATTCAGCAGATGCAGATGCTCCGTGTTCAGCAGCAAGCTGCCCGTGAGCAGACTCTTCGCTTCAACGCAATGGCTGCCCAGCAGGCCCAGAACATCCCAGCCGAGCAGCCACCAGCTTACGATAGCATGGGATTGTCCGCTCGTCTTGCCGCCATGCGCGAGCAACAGAAGCAGCGCCGTGAGCAGATGGTCGCCCAGCGTGATCAACTCCAAGCTCAGGGCAATACGTACTGTGGCCAGCGATCTGCCGAGTTTTCGAACGAGAAGGAGCGTCGCGAGGCACTCAAGCAGCGTGTTGCGCACATCAAGGCGAACATCATCAAGACCCGCGAGGAGCGTGAGAAGATGACTGAGGATTTCCAGCAGCTCAAGATGGCTGCTGCCGAGAAGAAGAGCATGGAGGAGAGCGAGAAGGTGCAGAACATCATCGAGCAGGTCGCCAAGCAGGCTGATGAGGAGGAGAAGACTGAGCAGCTCGAGGGCAGCCAGATGGTCTTCCCCAAGCTCGAGAAGGAGAGTCCTTCTAGCAGCACCTACGAGTCTGCTACCAGCAGCTCCAGCAAGGGCAAGGCCGCTTATGTCGAGAACGAGGAGGGCGAGGTCGAGCGCTCGGCTACCCCAGCTACAGCGCCTATCTCGATTCCAATCTCGTCGCCATCTGCTGACGACGACTTCGTTGACCTCGACGAGGAGCTTGAAGTTCTCAGCGCCAACGGCAACGACAGCGAGGACGACGGCTTCTTGACTGACGAGGAGTACGACATCCTCGATGCTTCGGACCAGGAAACCGTGGTCTTGAAGTAAAGAGATGCGCTCCGACTGAAAAGGGACGAATGACATTCATCTGGAAAAGATTGGAAAGTACTACAAAGAAACGACACGGCTGAGCACTTCCTCATCGTGAGGCGCTGATACGGTAACGATACGGACATGGAAGGCTTTGGAAGGGCGTACGGAGTAATGGCTGGACTGTGACTTTACTGTCTCCCATAGCTCTTTAGGCTCTCATAGGCTGTAATGATTTCACTACGAATGTGTTTCCCATCTCATGCACTGACCACATCACGCTACGTCATCACTTCGCGTCCTCCCACACGTGAACTCACTTGCCACTCTATGAACATTACAATCTTCGAGTATACCTAAATATGAATGACTACGAACTCTCCCGCCAGGCCAAGATCAAGAAGAACCAGGCCCTTCTCGCTGAACTCGATATCAAGCCCGTCATCAGTCGGGAAGTCCGTAACAAAGATGGCAAACCACCAACCAAAAAGAGAAAAGTCTCACCAATGCCACCGTCTCGGACGTCAGCACGCATAGCCGCAGCACCCATCGCCAAAAGCTACAACGAGGACGAAATTGCCAAACCCATCGCTCTGCCCCGAAGCGTCAGGTCAAAGGCGAAAGGAAAGGGCAAGCGAGCGAAGGATGAAGTCGACGAGTCTGATGAAACTGAACCCCTCGTGCCAGCGAAGAACGTCGAGGAGATTCAAGCTGGATGGTCGAACTGGAAATCGACAGCTCCGCCGCCGTCTCGAGATGAAGATGGCACGTTACGCTTCGAAGATTACGAAGACTTCACACCGAACAAGAGTCCCGAGGAGATGTTACGGGAGGGGTGTTTTGGCGGGTCTTACTATCGTCCTTTACGATCTAGGAAACTTGGAATTGTCGTTGAAGGAGACTGGGAAGAATTGCCAAAAGAGTGGATCGACGGTCTGAATGTCGAGCGGTTCTTAACAAGTCCGGATTACGACCCGGACGTAAACAAATACAAAGTCCCCTGCGGCCAAAGCATCGAGGAATGGGAAGCCGCCGGGTGGATCAGCCACGAGCACGATGTGAGGGGGTGGTTTCAGTGGTATGCACGGTTCTACCTGGGGAGGCGGTGCGAGGATGATGCCAGGCAGGTTGGGAGGTGGAGGAAGTGTGTGGGGGACAAGGGGCGGTGGAGGAGGATGTTGTTGAAGAGGTATAAGGCGATGGGGGTGCGGAGTGTGTTTGATGATGGGGAGGAGGAGGAGGTGGGGGAGGTTAGTCCGGTTGTGCATCAGACTTGTCATCATTGGGGGTGGGAGGTGAGGCAGGATGTTCTTGATGCGTATTGGGCTGAGTGAGGGTGGGAGGGGAGGAAGTGGGGCTGTAAATTTGTATTGGCTGTTGCCTCTATGGATATTTTTGTATACTATGCGATTATGCCATTGGCATCATTCTCCTTCTGCTCCTCACGAACCTTGGAGGCTGCGCTCACCCGGCCAGCGTGGACATCTTCAAGAACACTCTTGAGCTCCTTCAAGAAGCGCGTCACTTCTGCCTCTGTTCCGACCGTAGCTCGCAGACAACCCAGACAGCCAGGCTCCTTACCCCTAAATCGCACCACCACCCCTCGCTTCTCTGCCAACCTCTCGTAGACCTGCAGTGCGACCTCATTGCTCGGCTTTCCTTGCGTGTCAACCATCTCCAGCAGCAAGAAGTTGCTAGCCGTGCCACCGAGAAACTTGCCCACGCCGGTGATCTTCGGCATTTCCTGTAGCAGTCGTTCGCGTTGCTGGATGATTTGCTCGCGGTTCTTGTGCATTACTTGCAGGTTCTGTTGCTGCAAGGCTTGGATTGCAAGCTGGGAGGTGGGATTCGAGATGTTGTAGGGGGCTTTCAAGCTGTTCAGCAACCTTGCCACCTCGGGACTTGTGAAAGCTGCACCAAGACGGATGCCAGCAAGGCCGAAGGCTTTCGAGAGTGTTTGCATCACGACCAGATTTGGCCATTCCGCTACCCATTCTGCTAGTGACGAGCCTTCGGGAGCGAAATCGATGTAGGCTTCGTCCAGCACTACGAGGCCGTTCCAGGTTGGGTGCTCTAGGACTGCTTGGACGTCTTCTTTCCTGACCAGACTACCAGTGGGATTGCCCGGACTGCAAAGATAGACCATCTTGATCGATGGGTCTGCTGCGAGGGCTTCATTGATCTTGTCGGGCTGTGCTCGGAAGCCATTGTCGACATCCAGCGGAACCTTGACGATGCCGACGTCGTTTACGTGGGCTGAGACCGAGTACATCCCATATGTTGGGGGGCATGTCAGGATCTTGTCTTTGCCAGGAGCGCAGAAAGCTCGCAGAAGAGCGTCAATGGCTTCGTCGCTGCCGACGCCAACGAACAGGTTTTCGGGAGTCATATCCTTCTTGGTGTGAGCGTGGGTATTTCGTAGGTTGCATAGCATCTTCTTCAGTTCGTGCTGGTGGCTGCGTAGACGATCAGTTTTGGTGGTTCATGACTCATTGCTGGCTTTGCACGTACGGATCAGGATAACGATTGAGACCCAGAAGATCGATCTCGATGTTTGATGCATGGCCATTGGCAAGTTTGCCATCTTCGCTCAATGCAAGTCCTGGACCGTATGCATTCTCGTTGGCGTCAAGCAGAATGTTGGTGCCATCGTCCTTGTAGTCGCTATATCGCGATCAGTTATTTCGTTCGAGTCCATCAAGTGGAATGCATTGCATACTCTCTTGCACATCGGTATGGCTCAAGAGCGAGGATGTTGGGTCGTGCACATTTGTTGATGTCGAAAGGCATTGTGGAGTTCTCGGTCGAGATTGCCGATCAGGTCTCGATATCGTGGAAGGAACGATCGTGCAAGAGTATTATTTAAGACTCCAATGGCAATGCTCGTGCAAGCGGGCGGAATCGTTATAAAACTATCGATATGGATGACTGCTGATGTTGTGTTCGACTCATCGTTCTGCTATCATTGATGGAGCTAGGGCACGGCCTCAGTAATTTGCAGGGGGGCGCCCCGGGCCGATGTCGTCCGATCTTGATTTTAGGGTTTGCATGTGATTGCGATTTTGAGACACCTGGCAGGCATTTCGTCAGGCGCATGGGTAGCCTGACAGTGTACTGTGTGTGAGTGAACGTAGGGAAGTCGCGCTTGACATGCAGTCCATCATTGCGACGTGCAGTCTACTCATGTTATGAGATGAACGATAAACACGATCTGCCACGAAAGAAAGGAGATGACTAGTAGAACTATGTCATCGACGCGATCGTCAACAGTATCTCTTGTTTCTAGCAGCCACAGCCACACCTAACGACCTTTGGGAAGTATACATGCTGTTCAACACAACATCAACCAACCCTGCTGGCCATACAATATCCCGAGCCACACCATCACCATCGACTAGCCCCATCGCGGCGACCATCTCCACTGTTCAGAGCTTCCGTCAGCTCCGACCGCCGCGCTCCGGCGCACAAGACACGCGACGAAATATGTCACAATACCAGCAAGTTCCGAACACTCCTCGCGTCATTTCACCCTCACCTACGCCATCCGAGCAGAGCGGGAAAGATGGCTATTTCGCACCTACCACTCGATCAAAGGCACAACGGAAGAGCTCGGTAGATCCGATACAGGAGCATGTAGGCGATCACGAAGAAGATCCAGATCTGGCACGAGCAAGAAGCAGGAGTCGAAGTCCACATCTCGGACGACGGACAACACGAGATCTGAGGATGACGATGAATGGAGACGTCTCGTCGAGTGCGAAGACAAATACCACAAAGACCGATAACGCCGCGAAGCCAATGAGGAGGAAGACGGACGAGCTGAAAGTCACGAACGGTGCACCGAAGGGCGGCGACGCGAACGGCTTCTTGTCGCCTGCAGATGCATATCCCAAAGGCTTCGGCTCAGCGTATTGGCGCAATCTCAGCCGCAGTCCTAGTCCGCTAGGCTTGATTCCTATACACCGAGAATGGCGCGCATTCGTACACAAGCACGAAGTACCGCGAAAAGTACTGCATGTCAGCATCGGCTTTGTGACTTTATGGCTGTACTCTGCAGGAGCGCAGAAAGATCAGATACATCCTATGCTACTGGGAATCCTGATACCCATCTTATCAGCCGACCTGATACGGTTCCGCTGGCCAGAGTTCAACCGGTTCTACATACGAGTACTTGGGCCCTTCATGCGAGAGAGCGAAGCGCACGATCAGTTCAACGGGGTTATCAGCTACGTGGCCGGACTGTGGGCAGCTATGTACTTTTGCAAGAAGGACGTGGCCGTGGTGAGCGTATTGCTTCTGTCGTGGTGCGACACAGCCGCAAGCACGTTTGGAAGACTATGGGGGAAATACACACCACGGATCAGGAGAGGAAAGAGCTTGGCTGGGTCGCTGGCGGCGTTCACATTCGGCGTTGGGAGTGCTGTGTTGTTCTGGGGCTTGGTCGCGCCGAACACACCAAAAGCGGTGAACACCGGAATCAACAGCTTTGCGTTTGATGGGACGCTGACGCTGCCTTTGTACCTACGAGACTCTTTTGGCTTGTCGGAGGAACAAGCAAGCATAAGCGGAAGTACTGCGCTGGGCGTGGTGTCTTTGGCATCTGGATTTGTGGCAAGCGCCAGTGAAGCGATTGATCTTTGGGGACTGGATGACAACTTGACGATACCTATCTTATGTGGAATTGGCCTGGGAGCTTTCTTATGGGCCTTTGGTGGCAGTTGATGTTAATGATTAGAGCTTCGTATTGCAGATACTGTTCAACTCTTCAACGATGACCTTTCATATCTCATGCTCCATAGGTAGAACAGTCTAATTACGTGCGCGCATCGATGGAAGAACGACAATCACAGTATCACTGAGTTGCTCCCGCGTTCACGTCAACATTCACTTTGGTAAGCAGGAACTTGTTGCGTCGCGACTTCTTTCATGTCGCATTTAAGGTTCCGGACCGTTCTCCGCTCCTGCCTCGCGTGTCAAGCGCGACAAGCTTGCATTTCCAGAAACACAAGCCATCAACACATCCACCTCCCTCCAAACCACCATCACACCCGCGACGAGACCACATCCCGAGTCGCGACAATGGCCGACAAGAAGGAGCCCCCGAAGTTCTCCTTTGGGAACACAGGTGGTGGAGGATCATTGTTTGGCGGGACAGGCACTACAGGAGGAGGATCTCTGTTTGGCGGAGCTCAGACCAACACAACACCATCCACCGCAGCTCCAGGACTGTCTTTCGGCGGAGCGAACACACCCACAAACACCGCACCTTCACTATTCGGCAGTAATGCGAACGCTGGATCGAGCACGCCTCAAGGCAACAAACCTGGTGGTCTTTTTGGTGGAGCAACGGGAGGAAGCTTTGGCGCATCTACAACACCAGCTGGAGAGCCTAAACAAACAGGCAACATCTTCGGCTCGGGCGGTCCGCCTGGTGCCAATGGTGGATTGTTCGCAAACAAGCCAGATCCAACTACTGCGGCTAAGCCTCTATTTGGCGGCGCATCCACAGGCGGCGGAGGACTTTTCGGAGCGAAGCAGGACGGAACTGCTGCACAACAGCCGAGTCCAATCGGCACCTCACAACCTGCTTCGAGCGGCGGTGGTGGTCTTTTCGGCAGTAACCCGACTGCCACTTCTGGAGCGAGCGCAGGTCCAAGCCTGTTCGGCGCATCTGCTGCGCCAGCTGCAACACCTGCAACGCCTGCAACGACACAAGGCGGGCTATTCGGCGGGCAGACGAACACACCCCAACCAAGCCTGTTTGGAGCAAAGACTGGCACGACACCAGCACCTGCTGCGTCTGGCGGGGAGAACAAGAACCCGACGAATTCGTTTGGAGCTCAGACCACGGCAACACCGACCAACGGCCTGAATCTTGGCGGTCTTGGTGGTGCGAAGACGACTGGCGGCCTCTTTGGATCAGCATCTGCTCAGCCTGCTGGACAGCAAACTGGCTCCTCCCAGCAACAACCTGCCAGTGCCCCCAGCCTCTTCGCCAACCTTGGGAACAACAACACAGCCAGCAGTTCAGGAGCACCAGCCGCTACTACCGCCACCTCAGGCCTCTTTGGCAACGCCTCCAGTACTGCGGCCAGTAGCTCGGCAGCGCCAGCTGCGACCACATCCACTTCAAGCATGTTCGCCAATCTGGGAAAGAAGCCCGAAACACCACAAGCACCGTCGGAGCAGCCAAAGACCAGCAATTTATTTGGTGCCGCACTTGGTGGCCAACCGCCAGCCACTGGATCAAGCACCACAGAAAACCCACCCAAGCCGTCACTGTTCTCTAGTACCAGCCTGGGCGGCGGCGCCGCAGGAAGCACAGGGCAGACGTCGCAGGCACCTACCGCTTCCACCAGTGCTGCACCCACGACTGGATTATTCGGCACCCCAACGAGCAAGCCACCGACTGCGACAACTACAGCCCCCGGCACGACTAATCTGTTTGGTGGTGCCCTTGGAGGAACTTCAGCCTCTGGGGCCACCTCTGGTGAAGCCAACAAGGGCACACAAGCCAGCTCCGGACTCGGTGGAGGTGGGACTGGCGTGGCAGCCACCGCGGGCGCAGCACCGTCGGGTGGCTCACGTCTCGCACACAAGTCACTGGACGAAATCTTGACAATGTGGTCTTCCTCACTCACAGCACACCAGAAGACATTTCAGAACTTGGCTAAACGCGTCGGCGCCTGGGATCGCCAGCTTGTGGAGAACAGCAGCAAGATCAGTACTCTGTATGGACGTTGCTTCCAGGCGGAACGAGACTGCAGTGAAGTCGAGCGCCAGCTTACCAATGTCGAGCACAATCAGTCGGACATTGAGCATCTGCTCGACAAGTACGAAGCGGATGTCGACCAGATGATGAGCCAGACTGGCGTCAGCGAAGATGGCATCAGTGGGGTGGATGCTGAGCGCGAGAGGACATACAAGACCGCCGAGAACTGCTCATTGCGACTCACGGAGCTCAATCATTCTCTTTCAGACATGGTCGAGGAGATCAACGTCACCAGCAACAAGCTGTCCTCCAACAAGAAGACCAGCGACGAAGGTGGTAACGACGATCCGCTCAGGCAGATTGTGAGCATTCTCAATCGCCATCTTGCGCAACTACAGACGATTGGAACCGGCGCACAAGCACTACAGGAGAAGGTGTCTTTGGCGCAGAGAGATGCACGGAACTTGAATGTCAATGGACTCAATGGGTCCAACTGGGTCAACGACTTTGGACGATCGTATCTTGGGCGTCAGTAGTCGCACCTTGACGGTATTAACGATGGCATTGCATTTGGGACTCAGCAGGCGTTATGAAGCAGATCGCCAGGAAAGCGACTGCCTTGAAGGATCAGAGTATGTACCATAGATGCGAGACATGAATGATACTGATGCTGCCAAGCATGATTGAGGCGCAGTTGCCTTTTTAACCTTGTTTCCCAGATTCTGTTCCACGATCGCGGTCAGGCGTCCTTGCTCGATCCCATCCTTGGTAAGGCACAGCAGTAGCTACCTGACCAGTCCGCGCGAAGGATTTGAGCTTTCAGCTCCTGGCTTGCTGTGCAGCTCCACATTAGCTTCCGAAGCGCGGTCTACCTACATCACATTGCAGCAAGAATATATAAATACCTGGGAGAGCTACCTACACACGATGCCTGGACAATACATACCGCCTCAGCCTGGTTATCCGATTCAAGCTGCGCCTTATTACGTGTACCCTCCCCCTCAGGTCGTCGTTCATCCTACCCTGCAATATCGACCCGTCCAACCCGCTCAACCGACCATTCTCCAACATCCAGCTCGAGCCACAACTGCACCAGCTCCCACTCGAGTCACAACTGCACCAGCTCCCACGTCCTCCTCAGATCAATCTTCAAAATGGCAGCACCACCAGCCGCAATGCCACCCTTCCAACCACCCCTCGGCCCACAACCCGCAGGTCCCCTCTACTCTGCGAACCAAGTGTACGAGCACAAAACACTTCCGAGAAGGTGCATCATGGATACTGACGTACATCTTGTAGGACCCTCCGTATGAAGGAAAAGGTCTTCTCCCTGTCCGGCGACGACTTTACAGTCGCAGACGTCAACGAAACTCCCATCCTCAAAGTCAAAGGCAAGGTCGTCAGCTTGTCTGGCAAGAAGACGTTTACGGATCTGCAGGGGCAGGAGTTGTTTGTGTTGAGTAAGAAGTTGTTGAAGTTGCATCCGACTTTCACGGCGGAGAGTGCGGCGGGGTGTAATTTTGAGGTGGTGAGTTACATTTGGTTCTTTCTGTGAAGGGTTTTATGTCCGCGAATGGGATGGGGCAAGCATGCTGATGATGGCGACCTCAGGCTGGAAAGTTCTCCTTCGGATCGAGTAAGAGTGTGATTACATTTGCCAATCATGCGGATAAGGCTCCGATTGAGATGCAGTTGAAGGGTGATTGGTTTGATCGCAGTGCGACGATTAAGATGGGGGATCGGCCTGTTGCGCAGATTCAGAGGAGTTTCATGAACGTCAGGGAGATCTTTGGGTCCAAGCAGACGGTAAGTGGTATTACGATTGTGGATGTTATCATCATGGAGGCTGACTTTGCTATGTAGTACTTCGTGACGATTGCGCCGGGTGTTGATCTCAGCTTGATTGCGGCTATCTGTGTCTGTTTGGATGAGAGGGAGAATGAGAAGTAAGGTTGGAACGGGTGGGCGATGATGGATGATGTTGTGATGATACCCTTTCGTTTGCTCGCGAAACTTTGGTGCGCTGTTGGAAGTCCTAGCTCGAGTCGAAATGCCATATCGCTTTGGTCATTCACAGCAGCTCAGGCTCGACCAATCCCGTCTGCTGCGTGATCAGACTATACGTCTCGATCCGCCTATGCCTCCCATAGTCGAATGTCCTCTCCTTCCCTTGTCGACACAACGCCAGATTGACCTCCGCCACAACAAGTTCATCTCCACTGGTCTTCGACTCCGCAACGACATGTCCCTCCGGATCAACGATCGAGCTTCCGGCAATCAGATGGTACTTGCCATCATCCATGCCGCACCTTGCGGAAGATATCGAGAAGCAAGCATTCATGTAGCTGTTCGCCTGCTGCACTAGTCTCGAATGGAACAGTGCTTCTTTCTCTGCTTGCTCAGGCGGAATTGACTTGCCTCCCCACAAGTGGCTCATGTAGCCGCCTGTGTTGTATCCAACCATGAGAAGCTCTGCACCTTGCAGGGTATAGACTCGCCACGCTTCTGGCCATCTTCGATCGTTGCAGATGAGCATTCCCATGATTGGATCGCCTTTGCCATCGGTGCTCTCGCCTTCCTTGATGTCGGCCTTCTTCACGGCATCATTGACGAGACCGGGAGCACGGAAAGCCTCGAAGCCAAGATCACCAGGCTTGAAGTATCGCTTCTCGAGCTGATTCGTCGCGTTTGGATCTTCGAAAGGCTCGACTCGACCAGGAAGGTGGACCTTTCTGTATTTGCTAATGACTTTGCCAGCTGCCGCCGAGAAGTAGACGGAAGTGTTGTAGCCTGTGCCATCTGGTGTGCGCTCTGCATACCCTATGACAATGTCGATGCCACACGACTTGGCTTCGTCAAACAGCGGCTTCACGTCTGGTGACTGAGTGATGTCCTCGCCATGTTCGAAGTACTTGTCGAGCTCCTCTTGTGATTCGATAAAGTGGCGTGGAAAGAATGTGGTGAGCGTTGCTTCCGGATACACCACCAGCTGGACTTTCTTCTCTGCTGCCTCACGCAACAGCTTGATCAATCTTTCCACTGTGTCTTTCTTGTCTGCTCCCAGATCGATCGCACCAACCTGTGCTGCTGCGACCGTGATCTTTCTCAACATCTTGCTGTGGTTAGGGTTCGGTGGAAAGGTAGGGCAAGGACGACGAGGTCTGCTACTTCCTTCCAAATGCTAGAGACGATCAATTTGGACATGATATACTCCTTCCTACTTTGGCGGTGCCCTATATCAACGGGCCGTTTGGCCGCACATGTGAACAATCAGAAGGATGCAAGATGCTTTGCCGGACCCAAGCGTGCGCCTATCTTGCCCGAAAGAGTCTTGTCGGCCGGCCAACGAGAGGTGAGCATGCTCTTCGCCGAAGGGCATGTTCAGCGGCCGGCTCATCTAAGCAGGTAAGGCTCAATGTGATGTTCCTGGATGTCGTGTATAAGAGTGAAGATATGGTGAAGTACATCGGACAAGATATGCCGTGACAGATTGTGGCTGAGATCCCTGCAGACATCAATCTTGGCAACGGCCGGGACAACATGGTCTTCGATCTGGTGATCAAGAACGGCATCATTGTGAGTCTGAAGAAAATGATGGCATGGCATATGCTGACCGCGTATGTAGGTCACAGCGAGTGAGGTGCTACAAGACGGTCTCGAAATCGGAATCAAAAATGGCAAGATATCATGCATTGGCACCGATCTTCCAACATCGTCGAATACTGAGATCGTTGATGCGGAAGGTGCATACATCACGCCAGGAGGCGTCGACAGCCATGTCCATCTCGCACAGAAGAACTCACCTACTGGCGACACCTGGGAGACGGGAACAAGGAGTGCAATAGCAGGCGGCACAACAACCGTCATCGCTTTCGCCTCGCAGCAGAAAGCAGACACGTCATTATGGCCAGTGCTCGAAGACTACAAGAAGAAATCGACCGGACAGACCTACTGCGACTATGGCTTTCACTTCATCCTCACCAACCCAACCCCAGAGATCCTTCGAGATGAGCTCCCCATCCTGGCGGAGCAGGAAGGCATAACGAGCGTAAAGCTGTACATGACCTATGAGCTCATGAAGCTGAACGATCGCGAAGTGCTCCGGATTCTCTTCGCCTGCAAGTCCCTCGGCATGACGACCATGATCCACGCCGAATCGCATGATATGATCAGCATGATCATCGAAGGCCTCGAGCGGAACAAGAACACTGAGCCGTACTTCCACGCAGTGGCTCGACCGCGGATAGCAGAGGACGAGGCCTCATATCGAGCGATATCGCTTGCAGAGCTGGCAGATGCTCCTATGCTAATAGTGCACATGTCTTCGGATGTAGCCATAAGTCACGTTCGAGATGCTCAGACGAGGTTACTGCCAATACATGCTGAGACATGTCCGCACTACCTTTTCCTGCTGTCGGAGAAGATCAAGGCCGAACCTCACGACCACTTCTGCGGGGCGAAGCACGTATGTTCGCCTCCGCTTCGGCATGATACAAAGGACCTTGAAGCTCTGTGGCAATCAATAGCGAACGGGACTTTCACAACGTGGTCGTCGGATCATGCTCCGTCCAAGTACGATCATCCAGGAGGCAAGAGACTGGGTCTGATCGATGGTGTGCCGCGGTTCTCCAAGATTCCGAATGGTCTGCCTGGTATTGAGACAAGAGTCCCGCTACTCTTCAGTGGAACTCCAGCATGCCGGTCGCAAGAAGAGGTAAGGCTGAGTTTGCCTCGCTTCGTGCAGCTGACGGCTACGAATCCTGCCAAGCTTTATGGTCTGGATGGCAAGAAAGGCAGTATAGCGCCGGGGTATGATGCTGATTTGATCATTTGGCATCCTGGCAACACTGGAGCCACGACCATCAGCCAGAGCATCATGCACCATGATATCGACTATACACCTTTCGAAGGCATACGTGTTGGAAACTGGCCAAGGTATACCATACTCAGAGGCCAAGTTGTCTGGGATCAAGCAAAGGGCGTCACCGGCCAGGTAGGCTATGGCAAATACCTAAAACGTGGCAAAGGCCAGGTCCTGGTGGGAAAGACCGGCAATGTACCTCGTGGAATGAAGCCAGAAGAGCGAGGATGTTGGGTGCCATAGATTCCGTTTGGTCATAGATAGCCAGAACCTAATGGCTAGCAGCCTGGCTGGGTATCACGCCCCAAATGCCGAGAGGATCCTCTTTGCCCGTCTGTATACTTCGCTCGAGTTCTTGTAGTCTTTTGACACGCTTGACCATCAATCCGACAGCAATCGGTCCAAGTAATGTGCAAAGGAGGATCGCCCAAGTGACGACCAAGAAAAGCTCTGAACTTTGGCCGTTCTCCGTAGCCCCGAAAACACCATCGCTCTCAGCCACGGAACAGATAAGGAAGCCGATCTCGCCGCGGGCGACCATAGCACTTCCAAGCATAGCAGCAGGGTACAATGATGTTGGCTTTGCGATCCTTGGACTGCTCCTCTGTTTTGGTGCCGCTGTTGCGACTGTAGTTGTACTTTGACTTCGAGGTCCTCCGCGAGTGGAAGAGGTCCCTGGCGTCTTTGATTGCGTCCTTATAAGTGGCCAACACCCAGATATTGTCTTCGGCAAGTGCTTGAGCAAGAACTTGAGCGATACGGCCGGACCAGCGACTCGTATGAGGCATAGTCCACAAAAGAGCTTAGCAATGACCATAATGATAGAGTAGACGATGCCTCTCCATACTACCGTGCCCGAGAACATCTGAGTTATGGGAATGGCGAATCCGATCGATGCGAAGAAGAAAGGTTTGAGAACTGTCTGCAGAGCTGGCAGGTAGTACTTCTCGAAGATGTGTGTGCCCCGAAGGTGATCGTAGGATGGCACAGCTTGACGAGTTGACGGTGTTGGAACCGGTTGCTGAGGCTCGCGTGGCTTCGGGCTTGAGCTGGTGTTGTTCTCTCCCGATTGCTTACGATGGGCTCGAGGTTTCTGGGGCATTGAGTGCGCTTTGCTGTCCATCGCTCCAGAACTTTCACCATTTTGACTCGATCCTACTAAATCAGTACCATCGACGGGTTCTAGGGTGTTTTGAGCATCGGCATTGCGCAGCTCGAAGCAGAGACCATCCCACCAGCTGATAGCTGCTCCTGCGAGATAGGCTGCGAACAGGACCGACGTTCCTGCGTAGCTAGAAGCGGTCACAAGAGCAGCCAGTACGAGCGCATGCAAGACCAGCGCAGCGCTCTCGGTAGTCAAAAGGCGATGAAACTGCGTTCCTCGCTTCGACTTGATCAGCTTGTACGTTTGCCGTGTCATGGGTTTGACAATATACAAGCATATCAGCGGCAGAACTGCCGCAAAGGCAACCGATACGAAGACTGGTCTGATCACAGTAGTGGCACTGAAGTCAGAATGTCGGCCTAAGCTTGAGATGATACTGCTCATGACCAGACCTACGAGGTCATCCATCATGGCAGCACTTGAAAGCACGACACCTAGCCGACTCTGGCTGAGGCCACTTGTGGATAGGATGGTGAACGTAGTTCCAAGCGATGTTGAGCACAGCGCTGCGCCAGCAGCAAAGCTCTGAACTGGTGTGATCTCCATGAAGCTCTGTAAGAGGAAGGAAAGCCCAATTGGAGCACTGATCCCGATCAAGGCGACAATGCTCGAGAGGGAGAGATACGACCTGAGTGTCTTAAGATCTGCCGCGAGACCACCTGCTGTCGTCTCAGTCACGTGTACTCCAGTCGCATCTACTTTTGCCAAACCTTCGAAGACAAGCAGGATCAAGCCTAGGTAGCCGATCTGCATGATTGTGTTTTCGACATCTATCGACAACCATTTCGCACCAGGCGTGCCCCAAGCAACACCGACCGCGATCTGTCCTAGCAAGCCACAGAATAGTAGTTTGTCAAAAGCCCAGTTTATGGCATTCTCGAGCAAGAGGAAGGAGGCCAAGATGAGGATGGTGATGATACCGGGCTCATGGTAGGCCAGCGCCGCTGGTGAGGATGACATGTTGCCTGGGATGATGGCGTTCTACAAACACTCGAGGAAACATCGAGACAAGAATGTAGACGATCATGAGGTCGCGAAGAACACATGTAAGGGACAACGATGGCCATATCTCTTGGCTGCTACTAATTGGCGCGAGAGCGTACCTTATTCATCGTATTGTGACGTCTGTCAATGAAGATATAGTGATGTGGTCCAGTAAATTTTGATTTGACACATCGCCGCAGTCATACGTGACTCAAGCCTCAAGTGACTACTACAATCTTTCTTGCTATACTACGAAATGTATCGAACCACAACGACATGAGGCTTTGGCCTCTAGCATTCCTCAAAGCGCTCCATAAATACTCCCCTCGCATGCCCATTCTGTATCGCGCCGGCCGCAGAGCAATGAGCACAACACCGACCATGGACCAAAAGCCCGACTACACTTCATGGTCCAATGCCGACCTCATAAAGCGAGTGACCGACCTCGAAGTCGCCCTACGCAGACAGAATGCCAGACATACGACTTCGCTGGACACATCGTTATCGGAACCCAAGAAGAAACCAAAGAAGCCCTCGAAAGGCTTCGACCCGAGCAAATACAACACGCGCTTGATCGCATTGAAGTTCGCATACCTGGGCGGCAACTACAACGGTTTCGAGCACCATGCCAACAATGTCACGCCTCTGCCGACAATCGAGGAAGAGCTATGGAAAGCGCTGAAGAAGACACGGCTTATCTTCCCTGTCCACAAACCCGGTCAAAGTGAAGAGGAAGTCTCGTGGGAAGGATGCGATTACAGCAAATGTGGCAGGACAGATCGCGGCGTGAGCGCATTCGGACAAGTCATTGGCATACGAGTGAGGAGCGCTCGTCCTAAGACTCGAACTGTTGTGGAAGATGCTGCGGCAGACAGTCCTATGCCAGACGTAGATGAAAGCGCAGAGCCACCGAGAGAGTTTGATTATGTACGCGATGAGCTACCATATATCCAACTCATCAATCGAGTCCTTCCTCCAGACATTCGAGTCCTCGCATGGTGTCCCCATACGACCGAAGACTTTTCTGCGCGCTTCGATTGCAAAGAGAGAAGGTATCGGTACTTTTTCACCAATCCTGCTTTCATTCCATTACCTGGTAGCAAAGGTGTTGCTGAGGATGGCTCTCCTGACGAAGGATGGTTGAACATCGCGGCGATGGAGGAGGCAGCGAAGAAGTATGAAGGTCTGCATGACTTTCGTAACTTCTGTAAGGTCGATCCGAGCAAGCAGATCTCGAAGTTTGAGAGACGCATCTTTCATTCAGGCATACACGAGGTCAATTCCAGTGCAGAAAGTGGAAGCTCTGCATCGCTCTCGCCGAAGCTTTACTACTTTGAGGTCCGTGGCAGCGCGTTTCTGTGGCATCAAGTGCGGCATCTGGTCGCGATACTGTTCCTGGTCGCACAGGGCTATGAGAAGCCTAGCATAGTCGGCGATTTGCTCGATATCCAGAAGACACCCGCGAAGCCGGCGTACGAGATGGCCAGTGATGCGCCACTCGTACTTTGGGACTGTATCTTCCCAGATCTGGCCAAGCTTGATGCTGGTGACCTTGCGAACAGTGATGCAAAGTCCGAATTTGGCTATGAGGATGGCATGGACTGGGTGTATGTGGGCGACGAAGCTGGTGGTCGGGACCAAGCGAAGCGCACCAAGACAGCCATTGAGGATGGCAAGCATGGTCGCAATGGTATGATGGAAGAGCTTTGGGCACTTTGGCGAAAGCGAAAGATGGATGAAGTTCTCGCCTGGAGTCTGATGGATGTCGTAGCCAACCAGGGCCAGAACCCGTGCATAGACCTCGGGCATGATGCATCAGGTGTGGACAGAAGTGCACGCATGTTCGATGGTGGCGAGAAGCCCCGTGCGATTGGTGAATATGTGGTTCTTGCACAGCGAGAGTGCATGGAGACCCCAGATGTGGTCAATGCCCGGTATGCCGTGCGTAAAGGTCTGAATGGCACTCGCAGAGCTTCGGTAGATGAAGGCGTGGACGAATAGCAATTTGCCAAGCTCATCACTTTGGCTCGTATAGGCAAGCCCTTGCGCCTCTCCAGACTTGTTCCAGTATCTCGCGTCGTGGTAGTATGCTCTGCTAGTTGTCAGTCACTTCAATTGCCTGTATGGCTCAAATGAACACTAACGGGAAACACGACCACCACATCCTCCTCTCCTTCCACCACAATGCTCAGGTAGAACCTAGTCTCAAATCCTTGGAACGCTTCATGTATGAAAATATCCTGAATCGAGCTGGTCGGTATGAACCTCGTCGAACTCGTCCAAAGATAGCTCGGACTGCTCGTGCTAGTCTGAACACCCAGACCGCGGATGACCAGGAGTGATTCTTCAGTATAGCCCTTCCGGAGAATGAGCCACGTAATACCGGTGCAAATCACAGCTCGCCAGATCCAGGTAGAGTTGGCGATGAGCACATAAGCCAAAAGGCCTACTGGCGTGTCCAAGACCACATTCTCGGCCCATGCTAAGGTGTATTCGGGACCAAGATAGATTATGTGGATTGAAGTGTTGCGGAACTCTGCCAGTAAGATTGTTGCTACCAAGAGGGCGGCGATAACCCGAAGCAGGAGGAGTGCATAGCTGGCCAGACGGCTTGTAAGACCACCGCTGGGTGACCGCGTCGAGACCGTGTATGAGACTGTTGTCTGCGTTGGTCGCCTGGTTATGAGCATATCATTGATCGTACTTGGTGCTGCGATGGAGTATGGAAGGAGCGTGTGCCGTGTGGTGCAGGACAAGGATGAGCTTCTCGCATGGTCATTGGCTCGGCGAAGATCGACGCTAGCGTATGAGCCGATGGAGGGCGGCGTAAGGGCGGACGGCAGGGCGACATCCTTTCTGCACCTCACACTCACACTCACACAATCACAAAATCTATCTTTCTAGTACGTGCTATTCGAGCGATCTTAATCCTTCCCCTCCCAGTAGCGACACCTATCCACAGTCGGCACTCTGGTCGATTCTTCTAGTATACCTTGCTCCCGATAATGGACAGCAACTGGTGTTGCACTGCGACATGTCGACCAAGATCATCAAGGAAGCTCTTGCCGCTTTCAACATCTGGTCCTTCGTACCACCTCAACTCACCTCTGGACCCATCTTTCCTGCTCGAGTAGCGACAAAACATGTAGGGCCTGCGATATGGAGCTGAGACGAGAGTCGCGCCCTGCAGTGAGCAGGGAAGCGTGGTACAGGAGGAGGCGAAGATAGGACAGAGAAATGTCGAAAGAATGTTTTGCATTGATGTGCTGTGAACGGTAAGAACAACGGAATCAGCTCATTCACGTGCTAAAGTTTTCCGTGGCTATTCATTCCGTCTAGCTCTCTGTCGTTCCATTCACCCCAGTGTGCCAAAATGTCATCTCAAAACACCATCAGCCGTCTTTCCACATCTCAGCAAAAACACTATTCATCTGGTCCTTCACACTCGGCAACTCTTCCACCTTATCGCTAAACTTGCTCATCTCTTCGTCGGCGCCGAAAGACAGCTGTACGACTCCATCAACCTTCCTGAAAACTCTGCATCGATAACTCGACATATGTGGGCCCATGGCGTAGTTGAACCTCCACAAGCCACGGTTGTCGAGCATCTCGCAGCCGTAGTCGAAACCCAGTCCAAGCCATGCCTCATTCAAGGTAGGCTTCTTGAGTGTGATGCTGCGAATGTGTTGAAGGTCATCTGGGGCTATAGCGTCGATGATCGAGCTCGCGTGGCTTTTGTCGCCGGTGGTCAGGGTTAATGTGGAGGTGGTCCAGCATTTCTGGTGCGCTGCTCGAGACATGGCTCGAGTCTCGTTGTATAGCTGGCGGTTGACGAGTGATAGCGCTTTTGGTGGTCCTGCCGGTGGAGTGGCTGCGTCGAGAGGCACTGAAGTCGAGATCTTGTCATCGGCGAACACGAGTTCGTAGATTTGGTTGCGAAGCTCTGCTGGCAGCCGGAGAAGTCTGCAGTTTGCGGACTGGGTTGCCATTTCTGCCTCGTTGGTGGGTTTGATGATCGGAGAAGGATGGTACAGAGGAAGAATGGAAGGAGAAGCCGCCAGAGTTCTTATAGATGTTTGGCAAGCACGGGCCATGGAGGTGAGTGTTGTTCATTCACTTCTACAAAGCCGAGCATCGTCTAGCTCCATTTTACCTAGTCGAACGCAATCTCATACAGTCTTTGGGTCTCACCTCGTATGATGGTCCATACTCAAAGTGAATGGATCCTGCTCCATGCTCGCACGTGCTATCATGATCTCCCGGCAGCGTTGACTGCCCTGTAGCGATGCAATAGCTGTGTCAGATGAAGCAGCTGCTTTTTGACAGTTATGGGCGCTTTGCGCTCATTGCACTTGGCCAGCGCATCCTCCACCAGATCGAATCTTGTATGTGCCACCGCCTTCTCAGGTGTCACCAAAAGTGGATGGGCTCTCGGGATGCCCCTGCTTCAGAACGTCGGCTGTGGCAATCGCGTTGACTTTCTCGTAGCCCTTTTCGCCTGGACGCTTCGTATGCAGGTATGCGCTAGCGCTGATCGCTCATCTCCTGCACACACTGGAGACTCCCCAGCAAAAGCGATATTTGCTGTGAAACTGCGGATGGATTGCCGGATTGCTTTGTACTCTCGATCCTTGCGACATCGGCTGAGTCGCAAGCTTCGGCTAGACGTGCCTTGCCTTCGAGTGTCTGCGCAAGGACCCAATACTTAGCTGGGACTGCGCGTTGATGAGTCGCAGCTTCGATCATCCACACCCCTACCGAGTCGATGAGTGTCATCTTGAAGCTTCGCCAAGTCCCTGCCGGTCGGAGTTCCTGCTGAAAGTCCACCATCAAAGACCGAACGTGCTGCAGATCGTCCTCTTGGTGCAGGAGGATTTGTTGTCTGATGTCTTTGGCGGAGAGGTTCGGTGGTATGTTAATGACGAATCTGGTGGTTTGCCAGTATTTGCGCAAGACATCGCGATAGATGAGCCGACACTCGTTGTAGACCTGGTGGTTGACCAGCAAAAGAGCCTTGGAGGGCGCGGTCGCGGCTGAAAGTTCGGTCGGGCGATTATCATCGGGTATCGAAATGACATACTCGTAGATGTGACTCCGAAGCTCTGCTGGCAGTCTGAGTAGCCTCGAGGTCATAGTTGCGTGCACCATAATGTCAAGCGATTGTGACCTGTACAGTATTAGTACATGTTGTCAAGAATTCCAGTGCGATCTACACACTGTGCACTTGATTGCTGCTAGCTGCGCTCGTGGATCAGTCTTTGGGGATTACTTTGAGTGTGCGCTTCCGTTGAACTTCGAAGTTCAGATCAAATGGGTGCACATGTGCAGGCGCTAGCAAGGACCGTGCTAAGCACGGACAAGGCCTGGTGACAAAGTATGTTGCCGCCGCTATATTCGTCGACTTGAATTCTGGAGCGCCAATAAAGGCACGCACATCCGTCAGTTCAATATACGTGGACGCGCTGCACCCTCAACTGCACCGGTCCGACCTTACGACTTAGCCACACGCCAGCGTGTTGAAGCAGCGGCCTGCGCTTCGATAGGGAGTCGAAGCGCTTGGCGGCAATCAACTTTGTCACCAGGCCTTGGGACTTCTGGTTTTCTCCTTGTTTGGTCTATCTCCGAGAGCCAGTCATCAACATGATAACACAAAATGTTCTTATATGTGTCAAGACTTTGGGATACGGACCAGCTCTGCTCAGCCCGCTACGGCATTGGAGCAGGACACAGCATTTGCTTTGAAACGAAGGTTGATGTTGATGAGAATGTACCTCCGAATAAGCATCCAGCACCAGATGAGGTCAGTCTCTCGGCGAGGCCATCGAGCAGAAGTGCGACGTTTAAAACCTCGCTTTCGGACGCCACTTCGCATACGGATGCTCTTCTGTCGATGGCACTAGATGATCGACGCGGGAGGTGTTGACTAGGCCTGGATGAACCTGAGAAAGATCACGAATGCCGAGCAACTTCATGGCAGACTCCATCTCTTCCTTCAAGACTACGCAAAGTCAGCACAATTCAGCTCGCTCCGAAACGACAACTTACTCTCAACAAGGTGCTCGGCACCCTCAGTGCCATAGTTCAGTGCGAACAGGAACGGTCGGCCCATGCCCACAGCCTTGGCTCCCAGACACAACGCTTTCAGCATGTCGCCGCCTCTACGAAAACCGCCATCGATGTAAACTTCTATTTGATCGAATACTTCCGGACATTGCTTATGCATTTCCAGTAGTACCAAGATGGAAGGCGGCGAGTAGTCAAGGTTTCTGCCGCCGTGATTCGATATCAGGATTCCGTCAACCTTGTGTGCCAATGCTCGCTTCGCGTCTTCAGCAGTCTGAATGCCTTTGAGGACGATCGGAAGATCTGTCAGGCTTCGGATCCACTCGATGTCATCCCATGTCAGCGCCTGGTCGATGTAGCTTCCCACAATCTTGGTCAGACCTCCGCCTCGTTTGCCGGTGCCTTTCTCGCCAGTGAGAGGATTCTCGATGATCTCGTCCACGCGGAGACGCTCATCAGACTCTCGCTTTCCTCGGCCTGCCGCGTCGACAGTCACGAAGATAGCTTTCATGCCGAGAGAGTTGGCATTCGCTATGACTTCTTCAGAGCTCTTACGGTCTTTGTTGACGTATAACTGAAACATGAAAGGGTAGTCTGGAGCCTGCTCTACGATTTCTGCTGCCGGGTAGCTTGCGTTCGAAGAGATCTAGTTCACAGTCAGCCATTGAGGGCACCACGTTACACATCCACACGCACAATCTCCAGGATGCCTGTCGATTTTACAGCTCTCGCCAATGCTTTTTCGCCCTCGGGGTTGATCATCTTTGCCAGGCCAGAGGGACAGATGCACAGGGGCAGGTTCACTGGCGTGCCAAGAATTGTGCTCGTGGTATCGACTTGGGCAACATCGCGCATCACACGTGGACGAAACCAAATTCGTGACAGCATTGAAAGATTCTGATCGCGAGTCCAGCAGTCTGTTGCTGCTGTGGAGTAGAACGCATGGGTCTTTGCGAAGGCGCTCTTGGCGGACGCTTCTTCGAAGTCATTCCTTTGTGGTCGTCAGCACCGAGAAAGCTTCGCTAACAAGGCTTTGCATACAGATTGATGATGGTGTGTAACGCCGGCTTCTCGCTATCTGGCACAGCTTGAGCTCTATTCTTCGGCAGTGGTTCCCGGGCCCATTCCGCCGTGACCGTCGACCTGTCTAGATTTCCTTTCGAGCATAATGGGTCCAGGCTGTTCTTGACAATGGTCGGCGAGTGCACAGAGTTGTACGCCTTCGTTGCATCGCGGCCAGCGTATTAAGTAGTAGGTGAGCCCCGCCAGGATGTTGAGGCACAAAGCTGGTACAGTCCCAGACTTGGTCGTCAATCACAAGCCAGCAATCTTCGGGTGAATTGTGTTTCGATATCTCTTCCGTAGAGAGGAGCTTGGTTTCTTCCATTTCGACTGTTTCTCTGACGAAGAAAGGTTGAATGGGAATGAGATGACACAAGCAAGCTTCTCATGATACTACCGTAGCACGCTGAAGGTGAGGTGTGCAACGGAGATGGACTACTATATGGCCCAGCTGTGTACTATGCAGCAGCTCCGTAATCGGCGGAAGGGGATTGGCGGACAGGTGCAACCCTGGCTGCGGTGATGGTAGGGATCTGCCGTGCCTGCCGGACTTCATCATACCATCGATGAGGCTGTCAATGATTTCCATATTCGCTCTTTGGAAGAGAGCATATGGTGAATGGTGAAGCGGAGAAAAGAAGAGAAGTCGCGAGGAAGGAAGTGTAGCTCTCTCAAGCATTGACCATGCCAAGACGTGAGTGACAGCTCCTGCCGCTACGTCAACCATGAATGTACATCATCGCCCTAATATTGGAATGTGATCTCTGAGCGGCGACGAATGGACGTATTTGGTCAGCCGAATCTTCAATATCGCTCACCTGCCGCCCAAGAGCTGTGAAGGGCGAGCTGCACCCCGGCAAAGCTGGTCGGGCGATAGGCCAAATCGATCCATTGAGATGATACTGATTCGACCGTACTGCTAGAACGAGGCACATTCATATTGTCGAAACTTACAACCTTCTCACAGACACTGAGATTGTCTCTCTACCACTTACCTGCAGCACGACTCCAAAGCAATGCAGTCTACCCAACGAATCAAGCTCGGCATCCTCGTGCCCTCCTCGAACACATCCCTCGAACCTCTCACGCAAGCCATCATATCGAAGCTTCCCAATGTCAGCGTACACTTCTCCCGATTCCCAGTCACCGAGATTGCACTGTCCCCCAAAGCCCTCGCCCAGTTCGACGACAGCAAGATCCTAGCATCAGCTTCCTTGCTAGCAGATGCCCAGGTCGACATCATCGGCTGGAGCGGTACCAGTGCTGGATGGCTGGGCCTGGACGCAGACCGTCGACTCTGCCGGAGAATCACTGAGACGACTGGCATCGAGGCTACTACGAGTGTCCTTGGGCTGTGTAGTATCTTGGACAAGGTAGCAAGAGGTGATGATGGGAGAGCTCGCTTTGGACTGGTCACACCATACCTTGATGACGTACAGGCGAAGATCTTAGAGACGTTCCCGGTAGAAGGATATGATGTTGTAGCTGAGTCGCATCTCGGCCGAACTGTCAATGTTGAGTTTGCGGAGGTCAGCGAAGAGACTCTGGACAAGCAGATGGCTCAAGTGATGGGGAAGATGGGTGAAGAGCCAGTGAAAGTCGTGTCGATTTTTTGCACAAACCTGAGAGCTGCTCAAAGAGTTCAATACTGGGAGGAGCAATACCCTGGCCTAATCGTGGCAGACACTGTTGCCACGGTGGTGTGGCAGATGCTCAAAATGCTGAATGTTGATCAAGCAGGGCTAGAGACCTGGGGCAAGGTCTTCACAGTATGAGATGGTACACTCTATTTCTGGTAGCTCATCTGCTTCCCCGTCTTGCGCTCTATCTGTTCGCCGAAAGTTGCAGCGGCCGGCTCCTCGCCAAGGAGTACCTTAGTCTTGATGTGACCCGGTAGAGGATAGTCGTCAAGGAGGAACCCCTCAGTTGGCACCATACTCTCCCACCTTTTGCCTTCATCTTCGTGCCGTCCTCTAGGATACAGCTGAATAGGCCATATCCTGCATAGGACATAGTACATCACGGCTGCGCCAGTAAATGAGAGCACAAATCCACAGTTGTAGACATTTACAGCTGTCTGGCTGATCGAGCCCGGATCGATAGCACCGGAGATGCCAGAGATAAGAAGGACCACGCCAACCAACCAGGCGGTATAGGCTCGAGGGTTGAAGCCTTTGGTGTAGTAGTAAGGCGAGCTAGAGTCCGGGCGATACAGAGATGGCACGTGTATGTTGCCGCGCCGCGAGAGCCAGTAATCGACGATCATGAGGGCAACTACAGGTGTGATCTGAAAGACAAGGTCAGTTTCCTGGAACATTCATTATTACCAAGACCAATACTCACAAAGCAGAGGTAGCTGCCTAGGAAGGTCAAGAAATTCTGCGCTGAATTCACCAAAAGCCACGGCACGACTGGCCAAACCAGGATGTGGCACAGAACCATGCCCCGAACGATGGTGAAGTACCCAGGGAACAGACCGGACAGATCGCATCCAACAGGTATGGCATTGCTGCTCACGTTAGTCACTATGGTAGCAAAGCACTGGATAAAGGCTCCGAGAAAGACTAGAGCGCGAGCTTCTGGAGACCACAATTCGTCAAGCACGAGACCGTAGAAATCCCAAAGATTCTGCCTGGTCGTTAGCGTTCAGTCACCCTGTCGTCTTGGGGGTGATCATACCCAGTTTGCCACACCAAAATGCTTCGCTCCAGCTGCAGTGGTCAGAAGACCGAGAATGATGACAGCAGGTTTGCTAACGAAGAGTCCCGCAGCCAGTGGAGCGATATCTCGCACTGGCCTGTTGCCGTATCGTGCTAGATCGGCTATGTTGACCATTGGAGGAACGACGCCTGACACGACCGTGTTGATGGCTTTCATAAAAGACCAACCCAAGGCTGAACCGGTAACATCCTCGCTTCCTAGGCTAAGCTCTACACCTCCGAACTTGACCAGAGCCCAGATCATGGTTGCAATGTACGCAATCGGAGACAGGACCGACTTCACTACGAAGAGCGGCCCGGCTTTGCTCGGATGTAGAAAAGCAAAAGGAAACTGTAGCAGCCAGGTCAGGACGAGAGCCACCATCTGCGAGGTCGTAATGCCTGCCGATGCGGGCAGATGATTCGGTATATCTGTCCATCTATGTCCGAAGATGCATCTCAACGCCACCTCAAGCAGACGAGAGGCGTAGTTTGTCTGCGTACCCATGTAGAAGATGGCTACGACCGCGCGAATGAAGATGAACCATAAGGAGCCATAGATGCCAGCGGACAACCTCGCGTAGACTGGAAAGCCGACGTGGTAGAGGACTGGGCCTCTGAAGTTGAAGATGAGGACGAGGCAGCAGAGGAAAGTGCCGACGAATGCTGCAATGACAATGGTCCAGCAGTTTAAGCCGATCGCGAAGAGCGTTGAGCCGATGTTGTAGGTCGTGGGTGAGAATGCGATGCTGAATTGGAATGCGAAGAAGTACCAAGGTGACCAGTTTCGTTGGGCTGGTGGTGTCGGTTCAAGATCTGCATTCGACCATTTGCCGTAGGAGTGGCCATCTTGTCGGTTCTGATGGCCGGGTACCTGTATCCTCTGATGTAGTTTTTTAAACGTGAGCATAGTCGATTGGGATGTCCAAGAAAGTGAAAAGGCACAGCCTACAGTAGTCCTGGAGCTCTTCTGCTCCGCCTACACCCCCATTTCGCTCACCTATTGTCTGGTCACAGGGCTTTGTCTGCAGATAGGCAGAGACACACAAGCAGATAGACAAGAACACTACGCAACAATCCCTGTTCGCGAGAGATAGCAGTCTTGGGGCCGGCCAATTGAGCGAGGTCGTGAGATTCTCTGCGTGAGATGTAGTATTCAGAGAGGATTGGCGAGATTGAGAAGCCGTCGCAACCTCGAGATGTCGAGAAAGTTGCCCCCAAGAATATGTAGCTGACGCGCATCTCCGTCACGTCACAGTCCTTTCCGCCCGGCGCCGAGCTGTTGTAATTCTCCGTCGTGTTGGGTCTAACTTGGTACGAGTGAAAGCATATGTAGTCCGGAGTATTACCTTGCTAATGCTTGGACACGAGTGGGATGGTTCTAGCGGTGCATGAGTAGCAAATAGTTCAAAGTCCCCCGCGTTGGAAAGTTGTCAAGCTCAATACCGCGGCCGAGGCGCTTACTCAGAAAGCAGTCAACAGTGGTCGTCCCGTAGGTGTTTCTTTGTATTGTTAACAGATTCTGCAGGGTGGGAGACACAGGAGTGTGATCGAATGGTGCCACCGCTGACCACTCCAGCCGTCCGTGTCGTCGGATTCGCTCCAGGGGACAATAAAGTCCTCTGCACGAAGCAGGCAAGTCGTTACGAGAGGTGCAGAAACTCTGGACACGCTTTAGCGAAAAGTGGTTTGGTCGGGGCGCCTTTGTGGGAAAGCATCCGCCCTCGTGGCATGTTGGCAGCAAAGCACAAAGAGTGGCACTAGTGGTCACGTTCGCTGCAAGGGATGGCAGTTCATCTGCTGGGGCCATGGCACGCTCACAGCAAACCCGCGGGCTCCTGACTCAACGATTGGACATGTGCAGCTGTGGGCTTGTGGCAGGCTGGCAGCTGGCCGACCAGGATGCATGGCCCGACATGGGAACGCATCGGCTCGCTACCTTGGTGAGTTCGGGCTCGCGGGACGTCCTTTGAGGTGTGCTGGAGGCACGCGGGTTCCCGTTGGTGAATGCGGGTCTCTGACAAAGACAGAAAGCAGGCCAAGCAGCCCAATCTGGATCGCGGCGCCGGGGGTGGATGCACCTTCGATGCAGCTTCCCGTGCTCGTTCTCTGATCAGAGGCGAGGTCTGCAGCAGCAATAATGGCATTGCCCTGAGTGCTGCCATGTCGTGTCAACAATACATAGTTGAGTCTCATCAAGACGGCCTCTTGACGCCGGGTGAAACACTTTAGGTTCACACGGGTTCACGGTGCATGTTTAGCCACCGACCCGTCGCTGGCAAATATGGACTAGCCGTACGAGCTTAATCGTGATGCACGCCTCGCCCTGTGGCATTCACAGGTCTTGGTGTGGAACCTCTAGGCTCTCGCCAGCACCCAGCTGGCCGCTGTCACTAGCGTCTACGCAGCACGCTGTACCTCCAAGGTCTGGCGTCCTTCCTGCTTTCGTTGTTCATTGTCACAAGCCTCGCCTCTCCACGACCTCGCCCTAAACCACATTGTCACGCCATATCTGCTCTCGGTCGTGAACGACTGTCTGAGACCGTCGCTAGCCCGCCGTTAGGCATGTCTTGTAGCAAACATCTTCGTTAGCCGTTGGGTGAGTCCGGCGTAGCGTCATGAGCCTCACAAATGCAACAGTGCTCATTGTGTTCCAGTTTGTGGCGAGAAGCGAAGCAAGCACATGGCTTCTTTGACGAGCGACCTCCATCGTTTCGAGCTCAACTGAGAGCCCCATACTCGACAACACCTCGCCATGTCGATACCCGAAAGTGGCCTGGTCCTCCATGGAGTAGCTGCTAAAGACGACGCCTCGAAGTACGTGCCGGACCCTGCGATACTGGTCAAGCTTGACGACAGTCTGCTCGAAGATGTCAAGACTGCCTCGTCGAGAAAGGAGGACTTCCAGTTCCTGACGGGGAATTTCCCGGTAAGATATCGATCACCGTGTAGTCGCTTGGACTGGTCTGATCGTGTGTGCAGAGAATCCGACTTGGAAAAAAAACCTTCGACCTTACAATCTCGAACGAAACCTTCAGACACGAACTGTACAGTGCTTCCAGTGAGGCATTCGGAGACCTCAGCTTTGCTGGTGTGGTGGGTCACCGGGCGGAGCTCAGTCTACCAGAGAGGAAACAAAGTCTGGGCAGTGATGCAGCCCTAGCAGCTCTGCAGAACAGTTTAGCATCGTACAAGCAGGAGAAGGAAGCAAAAGCCGTGAACATCAGCAACAATGTGGTCGCTGTGCCCAAACATCGATTCGAGGCCTACCATCAGCAGAAGCAGGCCAGACGGCGAGGGCTCCTGGGCTCTCAGCCAGCAAGTCCTTCCCTCAATGCCTCAAAGACACCGAACGCAGGTATCGCGCCTACTTCGATGCCGGCCAGTGACGCTGCGGCCAGGACCCAGGCGATGCGGACTCCGCTCATACATCTGCTGGCGATAGGACCGCTCTCACGGGACAGCATCTTAGAAAGAACGCGGATACCGAAGGACGATTTGGATGCAGTGTTGGAGAAGATAGCAAAGCAAGATCAGGGGAAATGGCAACTGCTGGACAGAGCCTACAAAGACTTGGATGTCTGGAAGTTTGGATACGGCTCGCAGGAAGATCGAGACCAGGCAGTGAAGAATGCCATACGATCTTACGACAGGATGAGGATTGGGAAGGACGAAAAGCTCTGGCAGATGCTGCTGCCAAAGGAGGACAGAGATAAAGGCATCATTCTGTCGAAGCTGCACCTGGGAGCTGCACCAGCTGCAGGCCTGACACCGAACCTGGCTGTCAGTCCGCTGGTACATGGAGAAACGGCAGGTGACAGCAAGATTGCCAGTACCGCAAACACGCCACGCCTGGGGCCGTCAGCGACTCCCAAGGCCACATCAGGGAAGAACGAAGGAGGAGCACTTGCCAAAAGATTGTTTTCAAAGGATCCTAAGAAACAACAGCAGCAACGTGCAAAGGATGAGGCGAAGGAGAAGAAACGAAAAGAGAAGGATGCTGCAGCAAGCGACCGAGAGAGCGGCAAGCCTGCCAGGAAGAAACAGATGACGAGCAAGACGAGCGATCCCAAGGTGAAGTCTGCAGAGTTTGTGCGGAGCTCCAGCGATGAAAGTGAAGGCGAACTTAGGGAGTTGGGAAGTGCGACCAGCAGCAGCCAGCCGAGAGCAGCTGCAAACGCTTCACGGCCCCTGCCAAACGCGACCGCCAAGAAGACGGCAACGATCATGGCAGCGAGATTTCCTAGTAGTGGCGAAGCCTCTGCTAGAGCAAAGGCTAGACCGTCTGCTACTTCAACACCCAAAAGTGGTGCAGCGACATCGAAAGTTCAGCCTACGACTGCAATCAAAACGACCAAACCCATACCACCGGGCAAGAGCACTCCCAACGGAGTATCAGCTTCTTCTTCGCAAGGTCGGAGTCAGCTGAGCCCGCAGAAACTCAAGCACAGGCCGACTGCTCCTTCTCCACTGGGTGCTGCTCGCCCTCGGGTGGCTTCTGACGTTTCAGACAGAGGCGTTGTTGGTGTGCAGCGCATAAGGCAAGGCGCAGAAACACCAAAAGGACTCGGCATCACCAACGGTTTCAGGAAGCGACACGATACCGTCACGAGCAACGAGTCCCACGGCTCGAATCGATCAGAGAGGATGTCAGGAGAAGCCAAGAAGACGACTTCAGACAAGACTCCAAGGCCTACCGTCAATGGCACAGGTACACCAAAGTCACACTTGACGAATGGCAACTCGCAGAAGTTGACGAACGGGCTAAAGCGCAAACCTGCAGACTCGCCCAGCCACGGCAACGAGAATGGTCCTGCTGCTAAGCATCGCAAGACGGAGTCCTCATCGTCCCAGTCGCAAAAGTCGCAAAGTAGTGACTCTGCGGGATCCATCAAGCGACGGGACAGCGATACCAGCACCACGTCGGAGAACAAATATTCGGAGGACCGCGACTTGAGGTTGAGCTTCGAGAGAGGTGTCGACTTGGCTGCCGTCTTCAACAAGCAATATCCTCTGTACACAAAGATGTACGATGAGCAATGCGCTATGGAGAAGCGAGGGGAAGTGGTGCCTTTGGAGGACAGGCAGAGATTTGGCAAGATGCATCGCAGGCTGGCGCAGATGAAGCGGGAGATTCAGTCGGCGAGCACGAGAGAGCACGAGGGTAGTCGCTGAACGTTGGATATGCGGTGGTGGCAGTGTGGAAGAGATGCTCTGACAGCACTCGTGCCGATGCCGGACACAAGCAAGCGTTACAGCCCCACCCGGAGAGTTCGGTCTTGGATTATGCCATCTTCGAGGGTGGGAGCTCCGGGGTTATTGTTCTTCCAAGCATGTTCCTGACAAACATGATACAACTACCACGTGTGCTCCTAACCTTCAATTATCGTGTGCCGCCTTGATCCCTACATCTCAGTGATCCCACCGGCAGAGTCTTGACCGATACTGATGTACAGCAGACTCAACTCGATCCAACAACACCTGCCCAGATCTACAAGCAAGACATCAACCCACACCATGGCCTCCCTACCCCTCCGCATCGCCGTCCTCGACGACTACGCCAACATCGCCCAAACCCACTTCTCCAAACTCCAGAATGTCCAAGTCGACAGCTTCCCCAAAACCCTCAACGCCGCAACCCCGAAAGGTCTAGAAGCCCTCGCAAAACGTCTAGAACCCTACAAAATCATCTCCACAATGCGGGAACGAACTGCCTTCCGCAGCGCCTTGATCAAGCAACTCCCAAACTTGAAGCTGCTGCTCACGTCCGGGACTCGAAACGCCTCCCTGGACTTAGCCACTTTCTCCGAGCGAGGGATCCCAGTCGCGGGCACGAAAGGTGAACGGCCTAGCAATCCAGACCCGAATTCGGACTACGAGCCACCACCGCCTGCGGGCTACTCAGCTGTGAACCAGCATGCTTGGGCTCTGTTGTTAGCGCTGTGTGGGAGGATTCCAGAGGATGATCGCGCTCTGAAAACGAGCTCTACTGCGTGGCAGAGTGGGCTGGGGATTTCGTTGGGTGGGAAGACGTTAGGATTGGTTGGGTTGGGGAAGTTGGGGACGGCGTTTGGGAGAGTTGCAGTGCAGATGTTTGGGATGAAGGTTCTTGCTTGGTCGCAGAATCTTGATCAAGAGAAAGCTGATGCTGCGGCGGAGGGGGCGGGATTACCTAAGGGAACGTTCGAAGCGGTGGGGAAGGAGGAGGTGTTTAGGAGTGCCGATGTGGTGAGTTTGCATCTTGTGTTGAGTGAGAGGACGAGAGGTGTTGTGGGGAAGAGGGAGTTGGGGTGGATGAAGGGGAGTGGGGTGTTGGTCAATACGTCGAGAGGCGGGTTGATTGATGAGGGGGCTTTGATTTCTGCATTGAAGGAGGGGAGGATCAAGGGTGTGGCGCTGGATGTATTCTGGGAGGAGCCTATCGCTGCTGATAGTCCCTGGCGGAGTGTAGACTCGTGGTCGAAAGCTGCGGTCGTGCTCAGTCCTCATATGGGATATGTGAATGAGGGGACCATGAACAGGTATGTTGCAACCATACGCGAAGTCGCCATTTGCTTACTGACATCTACAGATGGTACGAAGAACAAGCAGAGAACCTCGACCGCTGGTTGAAGGGCGAAGAACTCCTCAACAAAATAAATTAATCTACTTGTGGTTCGCAAAGGCCGCAAACATTGGCGGCGGTGGACCTTGCGCATACTTCTGAATGTCGTTATCTGGATCGCCCTTCTGCAAGTAGCTCTTGTAGGCCGGGCGCGCGATGATCTTCTGGACATACGCCAAGATGTTGTTGTAAGCGCTGAGGTCGACAGGGCAGAATTCCCTCATAGTAGTCAGAGTGAAGATGATCATGATATCAGCGGCGGAGAACTCGTCGCCTGCTAACCATGGAGTCTGGCTTAAGCGCTCCTCGACGTATTTCAGGACTTGGTGGATCTTGGCCGTGTAGCGTTGCAGCGTGGCGTCTTCCTCTTTGATTCCACTCATCTTTAATGCCATGACGCGACCGACGGCAGGCTGGAGAGTTCCGTTCGTAACGTGGTACCAGTAGAGATAGTCGGCGTAGTTCGTCTCGGATGGCTTGACCAGGAGTTTGCCATTTGCATGTTTGTTGCAGATCCATTCCACGCAAGCCTCGGTCTCTGCTTTCTTGACACCACCATCGTCCTCGATGACTGGAGCTGCGCCAATTGGGTGCAAGTCCTTATACTCTTGCGGTGAAAGCACAGGGCTGCGATCGTATTTATTCAGCTCATATTTGATGCCGAGTTCCTCGCAGAGCCAGACGACTCGATCGGATTGCGAGTGCCCGAGGTGGTGAACAATTAGACCCATGGTGATTTTGCTGTTGCTCAGATGCTGTCTGTCTGGTACACTGAAGTAATAATGGGCTCTGGAGTGATGTTGTTGGTGCAAACCCACTATTTATGATCTGCCCGCAATCGGTCTCGCCGGTTACATCGTCCTGGAGCTGGAGGTTTGGAATACCCCAGCCGTGCACCTCTAGCTCGAGCTTGTTTTCTTGGGTGGAGTCGGCCCCTGGCTCGAAGGATGAGGTCAAACTGAAAGAAATGGAGATGCTGGAGTAGAACACAGCGAACGTAGTGGCCGGGCTGAGAGATAGATGCTAGCAGCTGAGATCTCAGCCGTTACAACGCCAGTGACTTCGCTTTGCTTTTAGGAAAGTGCCACGATATACTCTGAAGGCTTCGCTGGCCGATGTGATTGTTTGCGAGGTCATCACTGTGGTTAAAGGGAACCATTCTCTAGAGGCCATATCGAGAACGAGGTAGGTGATCCAAGTCAGGTCGTGGTTATTGATTCCATGCCTCGCTGCTTCCACGAGGGAATGTCGAAAAGTCTTCTGTCGGAGTAGATGCAGCTATGTCGAGTACGTCGGTACCAATCATGGTCGACTATGTGATAGAAGATGGCTAGATTATATACCACACCGTCTTACGTCTCCCGAGACCCTCGGCCGACAAGGACGCGCATGTCTTGATGCATTTATGTGCCGTTTGCCGTGATTGTGGCATTGCGGACCACATCTGCCGGACAGTCAAAGGCTCCCTTCAAGACGCATGCTGAACGCCAGGCTGCGATGAGCGATGGTGTCGTTACTCGCGACTCAACGATCATCTCGTTCCGGTCGATGTCAGCAGTGTGTAGGATGACAGGAAACTTGATGGGATGAAAGGCACAGCCGCACAGAAAGAGAAATGGATGCACAAGCGAGACGGGACAGTGCAAGGTTGAGTTTCGGCAGTTTCGGCAGGGCTCACACGTGTTTCTCCGCCTAGCTTCTTTCAGCCCTAGAGCAACTTCCTCAGCTCACGCCAAACTTGGTCCGACATTGTAGACGTGCTTGCCGACGCCACATGTGGCGCTCTTGCGTACGCTTGTACATCGACACCGTCACAGGAGGGAGTTGCGCAGCTTCCAGGGCCCTGTGCCTTGCGGTAAGGTCACATCCGTGATCTCATCCATTGACGGGACGGGCCTCGCCACATTCACACCTAAGCCTACCAAGATTCGCAAGACTATTGTGATGGGTAGGCTCTCTTCCGAGGACACCGACTGGGTACAGGCCATTATGCTAGATTGGAACCATGCCGTGTACTTTGTCGATCTGGCGCCAAATCAGCACTCTCCAACAGGATTGAAGACCAAGATGAACAAGGCCAAGGAAGCCACTCCCTATCTGACATATATTGTAGAGCACTATGATAGTCTTCCAGATATTGCGGTCTTCCTTCATGCTCATCGGCAGAGCTGGCCAGAAGCATGGCACAACGATGCTAAAGGCTACGATGCGGTGAACATGCTGCATGAGCTCAAGCTTGATGTAGTACTGGAGCGAGGCTACGTCAATTTGCGCTGCATAGCCACTCCTGGTTGCCCGGATGAGGTCCAAGTGAACCGCGACCCTTCAGAAGAGGAGCGAAGGGCTGAGCTTGCTTACCCATACGTTTATGGCAAATTCTTCAATCTCACCGTAGATGAGGTCGAGCAGCAGAATCCTGTGGTGGCAACCCCATGTTGTGCTCAATTTGCGGTTTCAAAGGCCCAGGTTCTCTCGAAGCCCAAGGCGGAGTATGTGCGCTACTTGGCGTTGATCGAAGAGTCTGACTACGACGACGACACACTGGGGACTGTTATGGAATACATGTGGCACATCCTTTTCGGACGGGATGCAGTGCATTGTGAACCCACCGCACAGTGCTGGGCGAATATCTATGGCCGTGGAGATGGCTGGAGCTCTTGGAGTTGAAGAGCCTTGATTGCTTTCCGACAACGAGAACACTGCGCTCGTTCGGGAGGGAAGCAAGATCCAAGCTTGGTGCAAAGACAGTTCGGAGCACAACTGAGACATGCGTTGAGCATGTCTCAAGACCGCATTTCTGCCACCTTTGATCAAGGACCACGCCCCAACCCACGGAATGTGCTTTGCACACCTCTGCCAGCTCTCGCATAACCCAGAACTTGCCAACTCCAACAACAATCAAAGCAATGACGTTCGTTCCGTTGGCCTTCTTCGCGCTGAGCACCATCGCGAGTGTGACATACAAGCTACTCAACAGCCACAAGCTGGACCCGGCTAAACGACGAGCGATTATCACGGCACACGCTTTCGTCATCGAGGCAATACAGATCGCGCTGCTGGTCACCTGGGTCGTTATTACGGTGTTCATCATTGTGGGCGCATCTCCACAGCTTCGGCTCATTGCAGCATCTGCGACCATGTCACCAAGCCTGGCAATATTCACGACCACAACGACATACGCTTTGGTGATTTGGGCCACCGATAACATGGACAACCTGATCCAATTGCATACATGGCATCATCCGATACAATCGCAAACTTTGATCCTCAGCAGAAGCATCTTACTACCACGGACTGTGCTGCGTAAAGCGAATGGACCACGAAAGACAACTATCGTGCGCAGAAGGCGAGCCATGAGTGCACCAGCTACGCCGACCGTCGCACACATCGTGTCACGGCATCCACCTCGACGGACATCCACCATAGAACCTGGCTCCGTTGCAAAGCTAGTGTCTACGTTTGAGGAGGTCCTCAGCTGCACAGTTGCACTATCCCGTCTCGAAGAGTGGACTCCGAGTGCAATCTATGAGTTGGAGGGCTGTTCTGTGGGAGGCGATACTGATGAGGCAACAATCACACCAGAGTCGACGTTGGAAAGCGCCACGACAGTCCTCAAAGATGAATCGAAGTACGGAGAGGCCTTGCACAACTCTCCTAGCGTCAAGCATAAGATCGAACTCGCTCCGCACAAGAAGGCAGCACGACCCACAGAGGCGAGAGTCGAGGCGAGGAGACTGAAAGCTCAATGTTCATCAAGATGAGCTCGAATGGAGTATCGGCGTGTCCCACGGGACTTTGATGAGATTTTTTGACCCGATAGTCGTGTTGATCTGGAGCATTGATTGAAGCATACATGTAAGAGATACCCACATATATTCAACGATCTGGAAGGAGTATCTTACTTCACGCTACTGAACCTTATCCTCCCGGCTAAACTAGTACTTGGTCAAGGCTCTAACCTCCACTCGTCCGGAGCCCTGTCACCGCGTCCCTCCTACCTCACAAGATAGACAACGATAATGTAGTAACATTGATACAACTGCACAGCCACGCACGTGCAGCAGTCGCCTCTTCAACATCCTTGTACTACAGCATGTCTGGTTTCCGCAAAGTGATCGGTACGATGTGGTCGTGACTTTCTTACAAGCGGAACACTGTACTGAGCACCGCAAGCAGATTCGATCTTGACATCAAAATACAACAAGCCGTTCCCAGTCACGTTGTTGCCGTCCGCCATTGGGTATTATCTGGGCGTGAAGCAGGGCGAACGACAAACGCAATTGCTGCAGGAGATTCAAGCGCTGGACATTCATGATCATGAGAAAGTGAGGCGTATTTCTGAGCATCCGAAGTGATCTGGGACGTTGAAGCTTTTGGAATGACGACGGGGGACGATGCCAGTGGACTTTCCTTGAGCCAAGCCTAGCATCGCCTCGAGCGAGATGAAGTGCGTGGCTTGCTGAAGGACGAACAGAAGATTGGTTGCCAGCGAGGACTTGGCCAAGCAGTAACTATCGATGCACAGCGTATGACGAGAAGCGCTACGAAGGAAGATCTGATGTATAGGGACGACATAACTTATGCTTTGTGAATTTCAGCAGAACTCAGCTGACAGCTTGGCCCTATCACTTTCAAGTTGGAGTGCGAGGTGTCGTGTATTTATGCTGACGTCCTCTTAGTGCCATATTCAACCAATATGGAACGATGTTCCACTGATCAGGCCTACAAAATCTAAGATCATCGAGGCCAGCATCTTCCAAGAGCCGAGAAGTGAGCCGGAAGTGCACTTCAGCCTCGAGGCGGTGATGCCCGTGTCCGGTGTGCGGCGACATCATACCAGATCCTTTCCCAGGCGTGAAGCCAGATCGTGGATGGTCTCGGAACCAGACCTCCGACCATAGCTGACGGAGGTCTGGGTTAAACATTGTGTAAGCGCTACGAAGAATTTAGCTAAATAGCTAAACTATCCCGACGAATTGCGCAACAACAACAACGAATCTCGCAAATCCGGGTATACTACTCGATAGGTCTAACTCGGGGCTACGATTCGAATGCCGTTGTCCCCGTAGAAATCGGATATATACTTCGTTATTACGACGTAAAAGTAGCTCTCTACGTTAAATAATAGATTGTACCCCGTTTCTATATAGCGACGTCGCGATATACTAGCGAAAATCGGACAACGTAATACTATAGGTAATCCACGATCTCGAAGGGTAGCGTGCTTAGATTATCGAGATTCGGTCGTTAGAAAATAGCTATTTTTGTAGCTCGAATCTATATAGCCGAAGCCAATGTTTAGCCTAGACTCTCCACGGACTGGTCCGTGCTCGAGTCTGGCTATCCGAGACCAGATCGTGGAGCCTCCATGCTTCACTACGTCAAGCGTCTTTAGCTGCTGACAGGGGTGTTGATATTCGCGAACTTCGCAGACTTCGAGTTGGAATTCGCGCCCAAACCGCCAGACATAACAAGTCTAGAACACAAACAATTTCGTACCGGACATGCAGTATCTTGCCCCATCATGCCATACCTCGGACTGTTATGCTGATAGTACCGAGCAAGATATATCGCAAAAACAACGAATTGCTCGGGATACCACATTGGGTATTCCAGGGCTACATGCTCACGTGTGGAGCTCATGTGGATGACACGCGAGCACAAACTTTTGTTAAGCAGGGCCTTTCGATATGGAGGCCCATGGGACGCTCCATCTCCCAGGAAAGAGTGGGTACGTTATGTTGACTGACCGCGTTCAAAATGTCGGAATGCCCTCAGCCTCCTGGTATCCTGGCCAAACGCAAGCTGTGAGGATCAACTCTCCTTGCCCGTGGATTTTGGTTCTTCGTGTCTTTTCTAATGATCTAGAATAGCCCTGGCTCATGATGTTCGGACAACGATTCTTCGGCCTCAAAGGCACGAAGCTCAATGTCGCCATTGGCGTCATTGCAGGGCTGGACTTTCTGCTGTAAGCTAATTCGATGACTACTCCTGCTATGCTGACATTGCTAGGTTCGGCTACGACCAAGGCGTCATGGGCGGTCTCCTCACACTCGACTCCTTCGTCAAAGTCTTCCCACAAATCGACACCCGGAACCAGGACGGTGACAGTCCAGCCTCCACCATCCAAGGAATCTAAATAGCATCTTACAACCTAGGCTGCTTCCTCGGCGCCATCGTCTGTATCTGGCTCGGCCAATGTCTCGGTCGTCGACGAACGATCTTCGTCGGCTCAGCGATCATGGTCGTTGGTGCAGCGATCCAATGCTCTGCTTTCGACCTCTCCCAACTCATCATCGGCCGCATCATCACCGGTCTAGGTAACGGCCTCAATACCTCGACAGTACCAACCTGGCAATCCGAAACGTCCAAATCCCACAAGCGAGGTCAGATGGTCATGATCGAAGGTGCCCTCATCACCGGCGGAATCATGATTTCGTACTGGCTTGACTTCGCCCTGTCGTTCGCCCCAGGAGAGGTAGCTTGGCGCTTCCCGATCGCTTTCCAGATCCTCTTCGCTCTCATCATCCTGTGCTTCATCCTCGGACTCCCCGAATCGCCGCGCTGGCTTATCCTCAAAGGTCGCGAAACCGAAGCCATCACAGTCCTCTCAGCTCTCAGCGACCTCCCCGAAGACGACGAATACATCCAATCCGAATTCACCGCAATCAAGGACTCCGTCGTTGACTTCTCAAGCTACATTCAGCGCCGTCTTCACCAACGGCAAAGACCGCAACTTCCATCGTGCACTGCTTGGGTTCGTCAACCAGGCGTTCCAACAGATTAGCGGGATAAATCTGATTACGTACTACGCCGCAACAATCTACGAACAAGAGATTGGCCTCACGCCCTTCCTCTCCCGCATCCTCGCCGCATGCAATGGAACTGAGTAATTCCTTGCCTCCTAGATCGCAGTCTTCACCATCGAGCGGCTAGGTCGTCGACCGCTTATGCTCTTTGGCGCAGCAGGAATGGCGCTCTCCATGACTGTCTTGGCGATCGTGACTTCCATCGGCGGGTCCGGACCAGGAGTCGTCGCAGCCGTCTTTCTCTTCGTCTTCAATACATTCTTCGCAATAGGATGGTTGGGGATGACGTGGCTATATCCTTCGGAAATTGTGCCGCTGGCAATCAGGGCGCCGAGTTCAGCGCTGAGCACATCAGCGAATTGGATCTTCAATTTCATGGTGGTGATGATTACGCCTGTGGCGTTTGCGAAGATTGGGTATAGGACGTACATCATCTTCGCGGTGATCAATGCGGTCATTGTGCCGTGTGTGTACTTCTTCTACCCGGAGACGGCATACAGGAGTTTGGAGGAGATGGATGAGATCTTTCGCCAGGTGGAGGGGTGGAAGGGCGCTTTCGATGTGGTTAGGGTGGCGAGGCCGGATGTTACCCCGAATCGATATGATAAGCATGGGAATCTGCTGGTCAACTATCTGGATACCGAAGAGCATAGACGGCATAATGGCATTCGGACAGATGGGTTGACGGCGAGGAAAGCTGGGAATGAGGCCTTTGAGGATAAGGAGCGGTCCTCGCATAATGAGGGATATCATGTTGAGGGTGGCTTTGCTAGCGGAAGTGACAGTGGGAATGAGAAGACCATTCGTTGACTGTGAGCACTTGAGCAGCAGATGATAAAGCATCCAGATCATGATAGATGAGAAAGATGCCCACTGCCTTACAACTCTCAACACCTCAATCATCCCTCTCCAACCACTTCTTACACGCCTCATGATGCCTTGGGAAACTTTCGTCAAACTTCATGATCCTGCCAAGCAAGTCCCCATCCTTATCCATCCTCTCATAAAACCTCCAAGCCCCAGCCAAAATAAAGTCTGCAAAGCTCGCCTCCTTGCCGAGAACATACGGACCACTCTCATCTTCACAAAGCAGCGCCTTGATCTTCTCCAACGCAGGCTCCGCATTCTTCCAAGCCGTCTCACCCGCCTGCTCACTCTTCGCCAAATCTGCCAACTCCATACCGAAGCGCTTCGCCCTCGTTCTGCGGAAGTATTCTTCACTTGGAGGGTTCAGGAGCATTTCAGGCACACGGGGCATGATCACGGCAGCGAGAGCTTTTTGAAAGTCTAATATGGCGGTTTGAGCACGCTCGTTGACCGGGCTGTCCAGGTGAAGAGATGGGCTTGGGTGAGATTCCTCGAGTCCGTGAGCTATGGCGAGAGAGTCCATTGTGAAGTGTCCATCGGGGTGTTTGATGGCTGGGCTTGAGTACTCGGCGGCTGCGTTGGTCTTCGGGTCGTTGGGTGGGATGCCAAAGGACTTGTAGGTGGGAGCTAGATCAGGGTACTCAACCCATTGGGTTTTGTAGGGCAGGTTCTTGTAGTTGAGGACGAGGCGTGCTGGAAGTTGTCAGTCAGCTGGATGTGAGCGTGGTGTTGAGATGGCCTACCCTTCCATGGATTGAGAGACCATCCGGTCGGAGTGCCTCGGCTTGGCAGGTCGAAGAGAATGTATTCGTTGGACATTCTGGAAGGTGTTCGTCTGAATGCTGAGGTCATTGATGAGTGGGATGGTAGTGTGAAGATCAATATATCGATATGCTGCTCTTATGACGAGCAAAGGGCAGGTGGGGCTGAGGGGTCGAGTTGATGCAGGTACGACCAGTAGGGCGCAGAACAGCACAGCAGTTTGTCAGCGACGGCCATTATACACTACGATGATCGAAGAGTCTGCCCATGACCCCAATATGCCCTCACATTGCGACAAGGTGGTGCTCTAGACGCCGTGAATCTGGCTGATGAGCTTGAGCCTTCACTCCAAACGGGCATTGCGGCCCTAGACTGATCATGATCTCAAGGCATTAATCGATCGAGGTAGGAACACAATATAGAGCATCGTCCATCATAATTCATGATTGTGATGCTGGTTCATGACATGTGAATGCTGGAGGGAGAAAGAGGTCTGGCCCAATGTAAGACCTTACCGCCAAGCAGTCGGTAGCGCGAAGCACAGTCCAGCCACTCACCATCAAGCGACACTTTGAAGCTTCGACACCTTGGAACAGTCTCATGTCCAACATTCACCTTCGATTGTCACCATGTCTGCATCGATAGCCAGGTCGACGGCGAATCGCGCATTACACCTACGCATCACGCCCCGTCCATCGAACTTGGGCGAGTCGCGAGAGATTCTGCAGCTGCTATCTGGATTCGGCGAGATTGAGTACTTTAAGAACCTCAAGTATGATACTTTGACACATCCCAACATCGCCCTGGTCATCTTCAAGGAGGAAGCAGCTGCAACCCATTGCTCAAAGAAGGCCCCAATTCGCTTTCGAATGGGCAAGGCTGTAGGGAACGACGGCATATACGACAATGAGCCTGCTTTGAGCAACAGCAATGCCTCGTCAGAGTCACAAGAAGTAGCCCGACCTCCTCGTATAAAGCCCTCACCACCTTCGAATGCGCCCTTTGGCTTGAGTCAGACTCGCTCCATGTCGACTGCATCCTATCAGCCAACAATACCCGAGCCACCCCCACGAGCACCTGTGCGACCCTTCGATCCTCCCAAGCCGACCATGCTAGAACCACGCCTCTTCCAGATTCAGACCAGCACTGCTCGCAGCAACTTCCGCGATCAGATCAACATGGGCGGATACCATGGCAACTTCTCCTTGGACAACAAGAGCATGGCCCAGAGAGATTTGCAGAAGTCAGTACCAGTGCCTGGAATGAGCTGTGTCAACTGGCGCCCAGATGCTCGACCATGGCGACTCATGCAGAGGGAGAAGGAGCAGGAACAGAAAGCGAAGACGTTGTGGCAGCTGCACAAGGAAGGACCCGAGGGAGCAGCTACCTTCAGGGACGAGTCACTGCCGGGCTGAGATGGCGGCGACGATGCTCAGGAACCTGATTTGCATCGAAATGCCCAACCTATGACGGACTACCTTGGCGAACATGAACATACACTTCCGACAGTGTGCATCACTTTCCGCCTGAGCGAACTGGGCAAAGTTGACTCCACTCACTTCGTGTGGACCAGAAGTAAAAGATGTTTCAACAAGCTGCATGTGACTTTTAACGTTCAAATGAGGACCATCCGAGGGAATTTTTGCAATCTCCAGGCCTTTACCGTCAATGTCGCGCTGCAACCAGATCTCAACATTCAACACTTCGACGCAGCTCCTGCATCCCATGAGCAAGTAGCAACCTGGAGGGTCGAAGTTGAGACATCGAATCATGGCTGCACTGGGAAATACAGAGTTCATATCGCCGGTCCTGCGAAGACCCTTGAAAGCAAAGCCTGCAAAGGCGATAGTATCAGCAAGCAAGCCTTCGACAACTGCGAAACGCTCAAAACAATCGACAAGAGAGACATGTGACGCGCTCTGGAAGGCCTCACTCCTTCAAGGTTGCGGATGCCAGCACTGCATGCAAGATCTATACCACAAGAATACGCTTGTCGACCACCGCCAGCCCTTTCATCCGATCAAAGGATTAGCACCAGGTCGAAATGACGCCTGGCATCTGGCAGAGATAGCTGTCTCATGGATCGCAGCTACTTCTGAGCGCACGGCGTCGAGAGAGGCTGCACTGGCGAAGTGGGCCAAATGGAATCGCTTCAACTCTTGCGAGGGACTGGGCATGCCTTTCAAGGGCCGCGTTCACAACTCACTCAGCAATGAGGCGTTGGCGGAAGTTGCGGACATCTTTAACGAACTGTTCTTTGCTGGTCAGCTGCCGTCCTCTCGAGTAAAAATATCCTGGGGGAACCTCAACAAAGGCATGCTGGGCTACACCAAGCGGAACACCTTCGGAGACCGCACATCACGGATCTACATCAACAAGCACCACGACCGCCGCCCAATGACGAAACAGCTTGTGCTTGCTATCATACTCCACGAGATGATTCACGCCTACCTTGAACAGTACACATGCTATCCCTGGTCGAAGGTAGCGTGCGCTAAGGGCATGTGTGGCAAGCTCTACACGGCGAACATCGGGTGCTCTGGCCATGGTCGCGCGTTTCATCACATCGCTAAGACTCTTGAGATCAAGATGGAGACGGTGCTGGGCTTCAAATCTCCTCTCGGACGTCGTGACGGTAGTGCCGAAGAACAGTCTTGTGGGGGAGGCCCACGTCCTTGCATGCGGGATGCAAGACGACTTTTTGAGTGGATGCTGGGATCGGAATTCTCGAGAAGCGTAGACGATGGATTTCGTGCCTACACGGGATTGCAGAAGATGTCACACTTATGGATGCCACTGAGCTCCTTGAGAAAGGGTCCTACCAACAGGCGGTATTCATGCTGAATCAGCTCGACTGATGTGCATTGGAAAGTGGCACGCGCAGCTGACACCATATCGCGCCGTTCTACTACAGCATTACAACGCTCAGGGATGCTCCGATATATGGACAGGGATACATGTATGGAAGAACTATCAGCCCCACCTAAATCGACGTCACGAAATGCCAGGATTCACGAGTCGCGCTGTTCCAACTTCTCTCAACTTCCAATCTCCTTCGCAAATGTAATTCATCTTCCGGTAAGTCTACACTGTCTTTCTCCTTCTCCACCCACTTCCATTCCGTCCAACCACAATCATGGACATAATCCTCGGCCTCGGCATCGCCCTCCCCGTTGTAACAACAACCGGCATTTCAGTAACCACAGGCGTCGCACAAGGCGTCCAAGAACAACACAAACAAAACGCCGATGCCTCAAACCAAACCCGCATGCTTAAATTCCACCTCGACGTCTGGGTCGACGCCCCTCACCGCAAAGGCCCCGGTGCCTCCCTCCACGGTGGCATCGTAACAATCCGAGACGGGAAAGTCTGGATCGAACCTAAGAACTCTACAACGAATTTACCTGAGCACATGGCGAAAGGGTCTCATCCTTTCACGGGGTTCTATCTTGCGTATCCAGATGATAATAGATCTTATACCCGCGGAATTGTTACGACGATTAGTGTCGACCCGCCCATGTTGAATTGGATGTACATCGATAAAGATAGCTATGAGTGCCGCGTCGCGTCCCGGTCGGGGTCTATCATGCATCATGTCGGGGACTACGACTGGACTTCTGACGATAACGAGAATTCCATGGTGACATTCGACGAATTGGAAGGTTTCGTCGCTGTGCAGGAACGGGAGGAGGGAGATGAGATGGGGTGGGCGCTGTATTTTGATTTGGATGATGATGGGTTGAAGGGGAAGAGGAAGGAGAGTGGGAAGGGGAATGTGGTGGAGGTGCATTTGCAGAGGAGAGTTATTACGGGGCAGGAGGTTAATAAGTGGGGGTTGAAGGAGGAGGGGAATATGGGGTTTAAGGCGACGGAGGAGGTTAATAAGTTGAGGAAGGAGAAGAGGGAGGGAAAGGAGCAGGGTGGTGGTGGTGGTGGTGATGAGGCTGGGCAGGCGGCGGGTTGAGGGTAGGGCTTGTTGCTGTTCGCGAGAGAGGATGATTATGATTTGTGATCAAACGGCGGCATGAAGCAGACAACTCTGGCACCATGGCCTATGTTTCCTGTCCTGACGACAGCATGTGATATCTGGAATGCGGGTTTCCGGTAACACGACACTGGCGGTCGACCTCGTGGTGCGGGAGTGACAATGGGGGCCCACTGGCGAATTCAGCGATGCCCAAAGGCTCCGCCAGCGACTTTGACCCGCGCGCATGAACTCTCTGGAGTGTTTCGCCGGACCTCGTCAGGCGGGTTATGTCACAGGGACTAAAGACGTCCACCATGTGGTGTCCCTACCTGTGCCTGCCAGAAGGGAGTGGAGGTTCAAGCTCGGAAACAAGAAAACCAGTGGTGAAGACTGGAAACGGGTACAATTGGGCCGATCTTATGGATTCATGGAGACGTGAAAGTGCGTCCTTGATGCTCAATTAGTCGAGCCCGAATGTCCAGTGGGAACCATACCATGCTGCTCCCAAAGTAAGAGGGTAATTCATCAGAGGGCGTCGTCAAGTTTCAAACATTGCTTGATCTTCACACATGGAGTATGTGCAATTGAATCTGGATATCCTGTCGTTCCTCTGAACTTCTACACAAGGGAGGTCAAACTCCATTCTCGACTCCTGTATCTCGATGTAAACACTCTGCCGTCGTCGTTGCGGAAGCCTCTACTCCCTTAGAGCTTCGAGCCCAACACCGATCGCATGCGCTTCTCAACCGCCTCTAGGTACTCGTCGGTCGTGACAAAGTCCTTTGGCTTGCCGCAGCTGATTGCCAGGTCCTTGGTCATGATGCCTTGTTGGTCAACAACGTGGATGCATGCCTCTTCGAGACTCTCGGCGAACTTGACAAGCTCCGGTGTGTCATCAAGCTCGCCACGCTTGGCAAGACCTCGTGTCCAGGCGAAGATCGATGCGATAGGGTTGGTCGAGGTTGGGTTGCCTTTTTGATGTTCGCGGTAGTGGCGGGTGACTGTGCCATGCGCAGCTTCGGCTTCGGTGGTCTTGCCATCCGGGGTGACAAGGACGGAGGTCATGAGGCCTAGCGAGCCGAAGCCTTGGGCGACAATGTCGGATTGGACGTCACCGTCGTAGTCTGTCATGTGTTAGCAACGTCATTCAGATGTCTCGTTGATGAACGCACTCTTCATGGCAATGAGCATGCCACCCTCGTTCTTGATCATCTGCGCAACCATGTCGTCGATAAGACGGTGCTCGTACCACAGACCCTTGCTCTCAAACTCCTTGCGGTAGTCCTTCTCGTAGATGTCCTGGAAGATGTCCTTGAATCTGCCGTCGTACTTCTTCAGGATAGTGTTCTTGGTGGTCATGTACATTGGGTAGTTGAGGTTCAGCGCGTGCTTGAATGAAGCATGGGCGAAGCCCCGGATACTCTCGCCCGTGTTGTACTGTGTCTGAGCGACACCTCCCTCGTTCTTGTCCGAGAACTCGAAGACGTGAATCCGTTCAGGCTGACCGCCCTTGGGCGTGAAGACCATCTCCAGCTTGCCTGGACCCTCGATGACCTTGTCCTTTGCTCGGTACTGGTCGCCGTGGGCGTGACGTCCGATAACGATGGGCTTCTTCCAGCCGGGCACCAATCGAGGCACTCTTGGAATGACAATGGGTTCACGGAAGACGGTGCCGCCGAGAATGTTTCTGATTGTGCCGTTGGGGCTCAGCCACATCTGCTTGAGCTTGAACTCTTCCACGCGTGCCTCATCGGGTGTAATGGTTGCGCACTTGACTGCCACGCTGTACTTCTTGGTCGCTTCTGCCGCATCGATGGTGATCTGGTCGTTGGTCTCGTCTCGCTTCTCCAGGCCCAGGTCGTAGTACTTGAGGTCGATGTCGAGGTAGGGATAGATGAACTTGTCCTTGATGTTCTGCCAGATGATGCGCGTCATCTCATCGCCGTCCATCTCGACGACGGGATTCTTGACCTTGATCTTGGGGATCTGCTGGGAGGCCATGTTGCGGCGCTGCACGACTTTGGCTGCGATTGGGCGCGGAAATGTGCGTGCTGCGGCGACGGTGTGTGGGCGGAGGGTGGAGGGGAGGGTGCGTGCAAAGGGTGCGGTGGGTGCTCGGAGAGCAGACATTGTGGATGACGAGAATGGGACAAAGGATATCTCAGCGGCCACCGGGTAACTGCGTGTTTCTTCTCCGTCGATTGTTTCGTGCAGCACCCGAGGGTAGAGCTCGAGCGATGCAACCAAGCAAGCACCTGCAGGCTGACTTCAGCCCTCGCCGATGTCGCTCTTCACTTGCGGGGAAAGTGCCAGGGTATTTTGCCGGGTGGAATCTCGGAAATAACGACTCCACAGACGCCATTCCACACAGCATGGCCCTGCCAAGCAGCCTCGTGTCTGGCTGGGAACAAGGAACTCAGGCACATGGTGAGGAGTCGAAAGTATATTGCGACCTGAGGGTGCCACATGTCGTCACTTCCCACACCTTCGCGACCTTCCGTATGCATGAGCGGGCATGTCTAAAGAATGGTATGTGGCACTGGAGGGCATACAGTTCACATGGAGGCACATATGGTTCATTTCGACAGACCTGCTATTCATCAACGAAAAGAACGCCAGCTGTACCGTCTTGACGAACATGCTCGACATTGATTCTAGGCCCTTTGAACCACTTCCTCCCACTAACAGCATAGTAGCTCATAACCAGGAACATAGCACCCCCATAGATCAGGCAGGTCCTGTGAAATGTCAGCTTGCTCATCACAATCATCTGGCGAGACGTACCAATTCATCGTCCGAGGAGTTAGGTCAGCACCCTTCACGCTCGGGAAGCACAGAGCGGGAACGATTAGCAGAAGCCAAGCCACGGCGAGCGCGTTCAGCGGCTTTGAGAAGATGCCCAAGTGCCATGGATCAGGCTTGAAGCGGGCTCGGTCGAAGAAGAGCTTGAGGCCAACTGGAGTCTGGGAAATGTCAGCCATTTCCGCCCATCAGTTGGGGAGGTCAACTCACAACGAATGCTGTGTACTGGCCGATAGCACCTGTTATCCGATCAGGATGAAGACCAGACACCACCGCGGAGCCACACTCACCAAGAGAGAACACAGCATTAATCGTGACAGTCCCAGCAAACAACAACAAGCCCAACAACGCCGCAACCACCAACACACCCCACGTAGCCTACACAGGCGTCTTCGTCCTCGAATTGACTTTACTCCATCACCTACTCCCCAGAATCGCTCCATCACGCGAATACGCAAATGTCACCCTTGCTGCAGCGATCGTGACACCCTGTCCGCAGAAAAACTGGGCGATCATAGTCAACGAGAAGAACGCAAGACCTGCCCTCTTCCCCAGAACCTGGGGACAGAGTGACCCGAATGGCTGGCCGTATTGACCACTCACGACGTCCGGGATGTCCTTAACGGTATATGCGATGACCATCATGATAGCCCAGCCCATCCAGAGCCCGGACTGCGCGGTCATGACAATGGCGCGAGGCGAGGCGAGGTTCGAGTTGCTGCACTCTTCGGTCAGGTGGAAGGGGACGTCGTAGCCGGACATGGTGTAGATTGTGGTGAGAAAGCCCATGATTGTCGCCCAGCCAATGGGCCATTGCGTGCCGTTCTCGAAAGTCGTCCATACGGCGTGGGAGTCGTTTGTCTTTGGGGTGTTGATGGAGCCGACTGGAAACCATATGATGAACATGAGGACGATGAGGACGTTGAAGACTGTTTCGACGACGTTCACGTGGCCGATGAATTTGGTGCTTTGCATTGTGATGGCTCCCTGGAGAATGAGGATCAGGAGGAAGATGAGGTAGATATGCCAATCCTGTCATATACACACATCAGCATATCCCTCACCCCTTCCCGCAAGAGATATCTTGATCCTCACCTTCGGAACATAATCCGCATTACTTATCTGCCCCGCCGTCAGCACCATAGCCGCAAGCGTATAATTCAGCGAGCAAGGCCCACTAATGAACCCGAAAAAATTACTCCAGCCCACAAACCACGCCGCAACAGGTCCCCAACCCTCTGGCGCCAAAACTGCGGCAGCATAATAAAGCCCTCCAGCCGTCGGCATAGCGGAACAGAGCCCCGCCATACTGAAGGCCACGGTCTGGATCATGAGGCCGGCGATGAGCCAGCCCCATACTGCGCCGCCTGTGCCGGAGTAGCCGAGACTGTAGAAGAGGATTGATGCGATGGAGGGGAGGAGGCCGAGAACTGAGAAGGAGACGGAGAAGGATTAGAGGATTGAGAGGTCGCGTTGGAATTCTTGTCTGATGGGAAAGCGTGTCGATGGAAAGGACAAGTCGAAGGGCGATTGCCATGCTTACTTGTATCCCAATGCACCCAACGTCTGCTCGTCCAGCGTCGCATTGTCGTCAACGATGGCATGTTCGTGCTGTTTATCGAGCACAGAAGTGACTTTGACATTCTGACCGAGAGGTTCTGGATGTTCACTTCGACCCATCATTGCGACCAATCGGCACAAACACTGTCAAGGTCTCACAAGAACAAGCCAGCAGCGAAGAAATCCTTACTTACTTCTACTGTATAAGGCATCCAGCACACCTCAGCCGCAAGCAAGCCCTCAAACGCCGATAAGGTGGATAAGGTAGGAAGGTGAAAGCTTGCCTTGGCGCGGCAGAGCGGAGAGATCTGCATGCATGGCTGTACAGCTGTGCCTGTGTGCCCGACCTTGCGATTGGCTGGGAGGGCTGCGTGAGTACAGATGTAACGTTGATTAAGCGTAGCGACCGAGCGCTAGCCATCCACCTTCGTGCTCGCAAGCTCGCACTACGGTGGTGGCGTCGGCGAGGGAGTAGAGCCCTATCACTAGCCCTAAGAATTCCTTGGCGCTCTGTGATCGGTCAACTTTCAAGTTTGGTAGCACGTGACTAACCGCGCTGTGCCTGTTGGCGAACTCGCAAACATACGCTCGTGTTGTTAACGCTATATGTCGTCGCATAACAAGTACTGCACGTCGGGTAGGGGTAGCGTGGATCCCACGCTACTTTGGAGTCCAGAAGGGTTGGTATAGAGCTCCACTCCGCTACGCTTACCCTTTGGAGGTTTACAACCGCCAACAGCACATTTTAGTATGGCGGGTCATTAATGTGTACATTTGTACATATAATGCATCTGCGCTGTTGTGACCATCTTGTGTGCTCCTACGATCCGTTCCGCTGCTAGGGCTGGGATACTGTTTGGTTACAGGTCTTGGCGGAATGGTGTTTGGGCGTCCGGGAGTCTATTGTCTGATGCATCGTTGACGAGATCGCTGTTGGTGTGGTTCGAGCGACCGATCAAGATGTAGTCCTTGATGATAGCAGAGCCATCCTGAATCCAGCCTGCCTCTTCTTTCGTGCAACGGCCCGACATGTCAAGGACATAGCACTCATGTGGAGGCTGCGGCAACACATCGTTCTTCATCCACCAGGTATCGCTCGGGCCAGAAGTGGAGTACTGGCCCTTGTGTTCTTTGGCATATTCCTGGAGGTCAACCTCACCGGTCGCGATGTCTCGCTGCGTCAATGCTCTCATGAAGATGCGGTATGCCGCTTCTGGCTGATAGCTTGGGACCATATGTCCGGCTTGGTACACGCGCGTGAAGGACAAGTTTCCGTACTGCCTGACCAGTCCTCCAGACTGTGTGTATGGAGCTGAGAGCACCAATGGGGTGTAGCCAGCCTCCTGGAAGTGCTTCTGATGAGGCCACGGGATATTCTGCGAATAGCGCTCGCCGCCTATCCAGTTGCAAGCAAAGTCTCTGTCGCCGTGGAAGAGCGCTACGTTGACGCCGTGGTCAAGGATGTATGCGAGCTGCTCCAACTGCCCTCCTTTGACGAGATCGCCAGTGTTATCGAATGCCTGTGCAACCGCTGGCGAGTACCAGGAATGGTTGACTGGCACTCCAAAAGCCTTCTGAACTTCATGCTGGTTGAGCCAGCCGAACATGTAAGGACTTGGGAAAGGGTCCTGGAGCTCATGAGTGACGTCGAATCGAGCTGCACGACCTTCGTGCACGAAGACATTATCGCTGACATTCGTAGCCGCTTCTGCTGCTCCGGAGCATATTGTGTTCGTCAAAGCTACGTCGCCATGGTCATGTGGGTCGGTGGCCTTCTCCGCTTGACGACACTCATCAATCGCTTGCCTCACTCCGAAAGGTCTGTTGAACTCTTTCATGCTCGCCTCGTACAGAGTCTTGTTGATAGCCTGGACGCCGTAAGTGTTGTTGTATGCAAACTCAATCTCGGACTCGATCATGTCAGGAGCATCGATGCAGCCGTTGATGATGCCAAGCGTACTCAGGTGTAGATAATGAGCTCCTATCTCTGCAATCGTGCCATCGGCAATCTTTTTGTTCTGACGGAGGAAGTAGTCGAAGAATCCAGGACCGTAGTGTCCGCCATAAGACTCAGTAAAGAGGCTAATACGTTCGTCATGTGGCTTGTACTTTGGGAACTCTTCGAAGAATGTCTGGGCAAAGTGCCATAGCGCTGCAGCGGCGTGCTGAGTGCTGTTTGCTGTAGTAGCATTGTTCTGTGAGCTCATGGTACCGACCAGGAACGTGCTGTTCTGCTCAGGTACGCCGTCTGAGAAGTCTGCTGGCTGAATAGGGTTGTCTAGCTCGTCGTGTGGTGCAAGGTTCACTGTCACGTTGGTTAAGACATCATAAGAATATCCCACTTGATTTGGCTGATCGATGAATAGCAAATTGGCCTCGTTGTTCCACGACCAGGGGTTCAGATAGGTTGTTTTCGAATCATTGCCTGCAATACGTGTCATCTTAGCAAATATAGACTAACGGGCTAATACTCACTGACGAAGCATGGACCGTTCTCCGACAGTGCTCCCAACAAAGAAGAGCCACCAGGTCCGCCATTCAGCCAAATCACAAGGGGAGCATTGTGAGGATCTTTGCGAGACTCGAAGAACCAGTAGAACGTGTTGATGGGATATCCGTTGTGCTCGTGCGTCTCGTTCAATGCGTCAACAGGAAGATGAACATAGCCTGTTGTCGTTCAGCAGGGCTCATCGGTAATACGTGATGTTATGATACCTGCATATGAGCGGACGCCTGGAGTCGTCTCACACAGCCCAGGCTCTTTGTACGAGACCTTGACGCCATGGTGAAACTTGGAATCCAGCACTTTCACGCCTTCCGGTGTAGGTGGAAATTGCCCAGCCACCCATGGGATGCTGCTGCACGCTGCAAGAATCAATGGCCACATCTTTAGCCACGATGTTAACTTCATCAAGTGGGCATTGGAGAGACAGGATGCAAGATGAAGGATGAGTTGAAGTAGTCCATCAAAGTGGCGCCTGGAAACAGGTCGGAGCTAATCGGAGCTCGCTTCACTGATCAATCATCGCCGCGTATCGAAAGCCTCGTGGCTCGAACGTGCAACTATTGCATAACCCCTCTTTTGCTCCTTTGCTCTTTAGCTCTTTTGCTTAAAATATAAGCAATACTTTGCTAGATCCTAGGAAAATTTTACTTACTATCGTAATATTTATAAGTACCTCGTAATATCTATAAGTACTAGGGCGGATATCTCTAAGTACCGATGCTATAAAAGGGTAAAAGAGTGTTCGAGCTCGTAATGCGTATTTAAGCTCTTTTGCTCTTTTACTCTTTTGCTCTTTTACCCTTTTACTCGATATTAGGGTCTACTATCTCGATTTACAGCGAGCTAGACCTATTTAAGCCGTAAAGTGTATTAAAGTAGCGTTTAAATCTAGCCGATAGAAGCGAAAGAGCAAAACAGCGAAAGAGCAAAAGAGCAAAAGAGGGGTTATGCAATAGCTGCACGTACAGGCCGCCACCAAAGAGGCAGGTGCCATGATCCCAGTTTCCCGGCCAACTCTATCTCGCGTCTCGACGCGTTCTTCATCATTCACATTGATTCTTCATCACTCCATCATCGATGGTATCGAATAGGCGGAGGCTACGGGCACGGCTCGAGAGGCGTTGCTCTTTATCTGCAGCTGGTTCCAGACATCGGACCACTTCTACAGATTCGCCTTGTCCTTGACCGGACGAACGACGAAACCGAGCCTTGGGAAATGGATGCGTGTCTCTACAGTTGCAGGATTCTCGAGCGCTTGAGGCTGAATGACGACTTCTTCGGGAGATAGGGCAATCAATGTCCCTATAGTCGGACTGAACAACTGTTAGCACTCGCGCACGACGAAAAGCCCACTGCGGCACTCACTCGTCTCTTCCCGTGTCGTCCGGAGCCACGGATACGAGCGCACCCTTCTTGAGACCAGTCTTCTCGTCAAGTTTGGCATGGGATGCCCTTGGCGTGGGCAGCAGTAACGATTTCGGGCCCAGGGCCGGGCTCTGCTTCATTTGCTCAAGTACACTTTTCAGCTTTGTCTCCTGATCTTCAACCGAATGAAGCTCGTCGAAGTAGCGCTGCATCCTGTGGAACCAGCTCAAGACACCTGGGTATCGTTCGTCGTTGAAGACTGGCTTTGCGCCTTCATTCGTCTCGTCTGGAGTCTGGCCCATGGTGATGTTCTCAATATAGCGACCCGCGGCAATCTCCGTACCCCAAAGAGTCTGGTAGTACAGTGCAACATCTGCTAAAGAGGGTGTTGCTGTGGAGAAGAGCCAGGGACCCTCTGATTCTGCCAGCATGGGTTCCAGAATCGACAGGTGCATATCGAGCTTCAACAGATTCTCTGGCAGCTTCTTCTCGAGCTTGTCGGGGTCTAGTTTGTGGCCGATCAAAGCAGCACGATCGACGCCGAACGAAGAACGCCAGATGCTCGCAGGCATGAGTCCGCACGTCGCTCGGAAATACGGCCTGTCGACCCAATAGCTAGCGAAGCCGCGCATCATCGGTCGGTAGTTCGATCCGTCCCTCGCTCTGGGATATATTGATCGGTATCCTTCTGATGGAGGGAAGAAGTGTTCAAGTGCTTCACTGATTAGGGAAGTATCGCAATACACATCTCGTCCCAGCGCGAGAACTGGAATCTTTCGATATGTGAGATGGAAGTTGTCTCGCAAAGTCGGTCTCGGCATCATCGTGGGCACCTGGATGTAGGTATACGGTATCTGTTTGAGCTTCAAGATCAAGCGGATTTTGGTTGTGAATGCTGACGAGTCGTAGCCAAACAAGGCCACAATCGGTTGCTTGACCGCCATGATTTGACGTTCTGAGACGACGGATGGTCTTGACAATGCTCCGGGCAAGTGTTAGTGACCTGTGTCAACATGTGTTAACGGAGGTACATGTATCTAGATGGCCAACCGAGAACAACCGGGCCGAAGGAAGCGACCCCTCGGCCGCAGCCACAGCTTCACTCCGGCACTTTCACAACACTGATGACCTTCACAATTTCTTGCAGCATGCACACGCGGCTCGACGACATCTGCGACTCCAATCATGACCGCGAGCGAGACATAGAAGACTCACCTAGTCCCAAACACTTGCGGGATACTTGCTTCGATAAAACGCAACTTCTTCCAAAAACGCGGCCTTCTATAACGGGTTCAGCTTGACGTCTTGCCAACCTGTGTGAACTCGCGTACAACGCCATTCCGTACGCATAGCACACGCGAGAATTTTGCCTTGCTTTCGCAAGCACGCTGCAGGTGCACTCTCAGACCATGGATCAGGAACGCTGCCAACTGCCGGAGACCTAAGTATCCCACGACACCTCGTGAGGTGATCGCTGCAATAGATGCTTTGGAGAACCTGACCGCTGTTACTGGGCTCCCAGGCTGTAGATTCAACGAACACAGCGGTCAGTGAAAGTGGAGACCAGGACAGAATCGCTTGAAGGTCGTGGTGGCAAGTGGGTGTCGTGAATTGCTTACAGTAAGGCGCATACTGAGACGGGATCACAAAGTGAGTCCATCGCCCGAAACCCTCGACGCCCACCTAGGATCGCTGAAGGCTCTACTGTGACGCGTCAAGGCAAGCGACCGACATCTGGCGAACCAAAGCACGCATGTCACCCGGCTTTGGACATGTGCGTCGAGCCACGGCCTTGGCGCGGACGGAGTCCTTGGGCCTTGCGGTGTTGCAGTGAATGAATGTATGCTGAATCGAGGCACTCGAGATGGACTGCCAAGCCATTCACCATGCACATGTGCACAGCTATCGCGACTCGAACTTAATCCGTCCTCTGACTGTTCTATACATAAATATCCTCCGGTTGAACGAACTCTCAGGCTTGCGCAACAACCGCCAGACAAAACCAAGACAAGCCGGACCACCTCACACGACTACCACATCAGAGAAGCGGCTGAAGTTCTAGAGGCACCAACATTGTAGACACGGGCCGCATCGGCAAGACCAAGAGATCTTGAAATTCACACAGCATGTATCCGCTACCCTTCGGCGGCTTCCCAGGCATGCCTTTCGCCGGCAGACAAGGCCCTCCTTACGGCAACGGTATGCCGATGGCTCAAGGCATGCCATTCGGTGGTGGCTTTGCCCCCGGCGCTTTCGGTCAACCTCGACGTCACCCACTCGACGATGTGCTGAGACGCCAAGATCCCATCTTCGCTGCCAACCGCGGCAGGCGGATGAGTATGCCCGGCGGCTGGCCACACCCACAACAACAACATCCCTTCGCTGGCAGACCATGGATGGCGGGCGCGGATGATCCGATTCGGAACTTCGATCCCTCGAGGACAGCGCGTTCGGCAAGACGCAACCCCAACCCTCTCTTGAATGCTGCACCACCACAAGGCCGTGACTTCGACCCCAGAAAGCCGGCTCAACTCCCGGAGCGCCTGTTCAACCCAATGCGAGCAGCTCCACTTCCACGTCGACCAGCTCGGCAGGAGGCTCCTCGAGTGCAGCTCACTCCAGGAGTGCCTTCGCTTGGCGAGCCACACGACAAACACAAAGCATTGCAACGCTATGAGAAGATCAAATCGCTCAAGACGGGTGGCATGTCCGTTGCGATCAACCTGCTTCGAGGTCGCGCAGATGGGAAGCTCTACATCGAGAAGCGCATCAGCATCGAGGGCATGAGCGGCAAGCGTGCCGTCGCAGAGCTTAACACACTCAAGACTGTCAGAGGACATGCGCACCTCAACCAGCTGATCGAACACAAGACACTCGACGGCCGCTTCTGCTCGATGGTGCTCGAGTATTGCGACCGCGGCTCTCTGCAGGATCGGATGCAGGCAGTGATGCAGGCGAAGTCCATGTTCACCGAGGCCGATATCTGGAATGTACTACTCGGCGTGTCGAGAGCGCTGGCATTCCTCCATACTGGAACCAAAGCCGGAAAGACAGAGCCAGTCTCTGGCTGGAAGGCGATTGCGCACCTCGATATCAAGCCAGGCAACATCCTCATTTCCGCCCCAGGCGGCGAATTTGGCAAGAGTCGAGTGGTGCTCGCAGATTTTGGCTGCGCCGTGAGTATCGAAGATCTTCAGCGTGGACGCGAGACCGGTCGTCGCCAACCATGTGGCACTCCACAATGGTATCCACCAGAAGGTATTCAGGGTCAAGGATATGGAAGCAAGACTGACCTCTACATGCTGGGCGCCTCAATTCATACTCTCTGTCACCTTCGTCCGATTCCATCCTCGACTCTGCCCAACTATGGCTCGCCGTGCGGCAATCGATACGGCTCGGATCTGAACCGTATCGTTCAGCTCCTTACTCAGGTCAACTGGAAAGAGCGCCCAGCTGCGAGGAAGGTTGCGCCGGCAGCTCTGGATGGATTGAAGAAGAGCCTCCAGCAGCAGCGTTGATGAACATATGGCCGAGGCTAAGGGGATCAACAGAGCGAGCACACTGCGGCGAAGGTGCACGGCATTGACAAGCGGAACGAGAACATGATAAGGCAAAAATAGCCACGATTACCGCGCTAGATGTAGCACACCACTGTATCCGCAATAGAATAGAACGCTAGCATAAACACCTAGTGCACTCGGCTTCCTCGATCGTCGCGTTAAACCGCGACATTTTAAACAAAGCAGTATATTAGGCAATAACGAAGCGCTTATATATAGTAATATATATACCAAAATGCTCGCCTATATATACCTTATCGAATACGTGCCTTAGAATGCTATATACTAAGAGTATATATATTTCACGGCCCGCGGACCGATAAGTATATACACCTATAGTATATATGCACACGATGATAGCGATCGCAGGAAACGACCAGGAGCAGGAGAGTAACGAGTGGAAGGAGGTCTGCAGGAAGGCAGAAACAATGGCAATGGCAGGAGATGGCGAGCACCCAGAAAGAGCACTTAAGGGGATGATTTTGGAGCTCCTTGGAGGGCTAAAGGCACTAAGGAGCCAAACAGGACAGATCATTAACAGGACAGTAGCAGCAGCAGCAAAGAAGAGGACACAGGAAGGCCAGAAACTAAGCCAACCAACCTGGGCAGCAGTTGCATCCCAAAACCCTCCCCCCCAGAAAACAGCTATCAAGGTCTACATTTCCGACCAGCAAGAGCAGGAAGAGATTGAGGGCCTGTCAGGCAAGGAGATCATACAGAAGATTGGGATACAAGGCATCATTGGAGCCAGGAAAGAGAAGGGAGGTGTCCTTAAGCTGTTCACAGCACAGGAGCAAGACAGGAAGAGGCTAGAGACACAGAAGGAGTGGACAGTCAAACTAGGCAAGACGGCTAAGGTCTCACACCAACAAAATATGGTTATTGCCTATGGGATGACCACAAAGTTTGACATTGAAGGAGACCTTAAGAGGCTGCAGGACCAGAACTAGGCTATATGCCCAGGGCTACAGATCACAAAAGCAGCATGGGTCAACAGAAAGACAAAGGACACAAAGAGAGAGTCTTCTCTAGTGCTCTGGATAGGCACTGTAGAACAGGCAAACACCGTGCTTGACAAGGGCATCTTCTGGGAATGTGAAAGAATGGACACAGAAATCCATAGAAGCACCCACAGACTACTGCAATGCTTCAAGTGCTAACAGTATGGTCATATCTCTACTAGATGCCCAAGCCAAAAGGACACTTGTTCCCACTGTGCTGGTAGCCACAAAGTACAGAATTGCACAGCCCCAAAGAGTGAAGCCAGATGTGCATGCTGTGGAAAGAAACACCCTTCCTGGTCCCAAGACTGCACAGCTAGGATTGAGGCAAAGAGGAGGGCAAGAGAAGCCAGGATCAACACCCCTATCAGATTCCAGACAGGGACAATCACCCAAGAACCCCTAAGGACTGTCTATAACCGTCTGAAAAGAGGCAGAACAGAAGAGACCACACAGGCCCAAGGCCACCCTGCTATAGGTAGACCAAAATCAATTGTGGTTGCAGGAAGAGACCCGTCACAAAGCAGGCTCAACCTTACCACAATCCCAAATAGCAGCCAGCAGCAGGAAGCACGAGAAGACCAGCAGGAGACCAGCATAGATGAGTCATGATTGAGACACCCAATCTTACCACTATCCAGTACAATGTCAACAAAAGCCAGCACAAGGTCTAGAGAAGCTTTCTCCAAGCACTGGACCCAAAGAAACACCTAGTCATTGTAGTCCAGGAACCTTGGATCAACAGCAAATCCAACAGACCATCTACTGCTAACGACCCAAGGTATCACACACTCCTAGCCAAACAAGGCACCCCTAGAACATGCATGTACATCAGCAAAGAGATGGCAACAGACAGCTGGGAACAAATCCAACAGGAAGGGGGAGACATCACCTCAGTCAGACTCAACACCAACCAAGGCAGCATCCACATCCACAGTGTATACAACCCACCCCCCAGCTCCAGAAGCAGCACCCAGCTGGGCACACTACAACAGCTGCCAGACATCTTGCAGAGTGACTCCCAACACATCGTGCTGGGAGACTTCAACTTGCACCATCCTACATGGGGATCAGACTTTGCACCTGCCCATCACTTCCTAGCTAACAGACTCCTCTCCACTACCCAAAGCAACAACATGCACCTAGTTACCCCAAAGGGCCTAACTACCTGGTCACAGAGAGCAAGCTCAAGCACCATTGACCTGTGCTTTGCATCACATGACCTGCAGCAGAAGGTCACTAGATGCTGGGTTAACCAGGACTTGGAGTCCTCATCAGATCACCTCCCAATTCAGGTGGAGTTTGAAACACAGACACAGCAGGAAGGAGACCTAGAACCTCAGCTGGCCTGGAAGGCAGCCAACTGGGAACAGATCAGACAAGACCTGGAACAGAAGCTAGCTGGACTAGAGACCAGGAGACTGGAAACAGCCTTAGACATAGACCAAGCAGTGGCAGAACTGGTTAGAACAATGCAGGAAACTGCAGCAGCCCACACCAGAGAAAAGAAACAGTCACTGTACCAGAAGCCATTCTGGACAAAGGAATGCTCAGAGAAGGTCAAGGCAGCCAGGCAGGCCAGGAGAGCCCTTACCCAGAGTCACTCCCAGGAAGCATGGGACAGATACAACCAGGCAACCAGAGACAAGAAGGCCCAGATCAAGAGGGACAAGATGCTGGAGTGGAGGTCAACAGTTGGATCCATTACCCAGAATCCTGAGAAGATGTGGAAACTAGCAAAGTGGGCAAGACAACCCACACAGGACAGAAACATGCTACCCCAGTTTCCAAACATTGAAGACCAGGAAGGAGTAATCCAACACACTCTCCCAGGAAAGGCACAGGCATTGGGGAAACATTTCTTTGGCACACAGGTAGAAGCTGACCTGCAGGATCTGGAGGGCAGTGTGTATCCAACACCACTAGAGCAATCCTGCACAGTGGGAGAGGGAGAGATCAAGAGCATCATTAAGAGACTCTCAGGAAACAAGGCCCCAGGACCAGATAGGATTCCAAACTTGTTCATCAAGACATGCAAGGACCAGATCTCCCCTGCACTGTCAAACATCTTTTCACAGTGCTGGCCCAAGGACACTGCCCTAAACACTTCAAGGAGTCACTGACTGTGGTCTTAAGAAAACCACAGAAAGAGGACTACACAAAGCTAAAGGCATACAGACCTATTGCCTTGCTCAACACACTAGGCAAACTCCTGGAAAAGATCATAGCAGAAAGGCTGACAAACCTAGCTGAAGAACATAGAATCCTTCCTGAAGAACAGATGGGAGGCAGGAAACAAAGATCAACACTAACAGCTGTAGAACTTATCACAGAGCAGATCAAGACCCTGTGGCACTTTAGGAACAACAAAGCAGCCACACTCCTCTCACTGGACATATTAGGAGCCTTTGACAATGTCTCACACCAGAGGCTGATCCACATCCTGAAACAGAAGGCTATCCCTAACTGGACAGTCCAGTTCATCCAGTCCTTCCTTAGAGGCAGAACCACAAGACTAAGACTGGGCAGATACAAATCTGACAGCATGCCTACAGAGACAGGAATCCTACAGGGATCAACAATGTCTCCAATCCTGTTTCTCCTCTTTATGGCAGACCTGCCAGCAAAGCTAAACTCTAGAAACACATCAGCCTCAGGGTTTGTGGATGACACAAACATCCTAGCCTGGTCAGACAGCACAGAAGAGAACTGCAGAATCTTGCAGAAGAAACACAAGGAATGTGAGGAATGGGCCAGGAAACATGGAGCCAGATTTGCCCTAGAGAAGTATCAACTCATCCACTTCAGTGGAGCCAGAAACAGACACAATATGCAAGCCCCAATCACCATCAGGGACACACAACAGAACCCTCAAGTGAATTAAGGGTGCTAGGAATATGGCTGGATCCAAAGCTCAGCTAGGGACCACAGGTCAAGAAAGCACAGGCAAGAGCAGACAACAACAGGCAATCAATTGACAGGCTTACAGCCTCCACATGGGGAGCCACATTTGCGAAAGCAAAGGTTATGTACAAGGCCATTGTGAAGCCAGCCATGCTATATGGAGCCCAGATCTGGTCAGCCCAAGACAAGATCCTAAAGAGAATTGCAGATCCTATCAGCAGAGCCCAAGCCTCCTGTCTGAAAAAGGTGCTTGGAGCATACAAGTCAACTCCAACAAGGGTGGTCGAAATGGAGTCTGGCTCCTCACCAGCCAAGCTCTACCTTCAAGGGTTGAGATACCAGTATGCAGGAAAGACGTCTGCATACCCAGCCCAGCTAGTAATCCAGAAGGCAGTCAACAAAATCAGGAGCCAGTGCACAAGAAGGCACAGACAAGCAAGACCCAATCCAGCCCCACAGAAGCAGCAGGACCTGCAGAAGTTCAAAGAACTAACAGAACAGCTGCACCTAGCCCAGCAGGAATAGGACAGAGGGGCTCAGGGGAGAGGATCAGCAGCCAGCCAAGGGAAGAAGCAACAGTCTCTAGCTGAAAGGATGGCAGGACTCCTCTGGAAGACTGAATGGACAAGAACCCCACAGAGGCCAGGAACCCCAAAGGCACTCCAACAGTTTGGTAGCCACAACTACCTACTGTACTCAGACCTGACCAGGTCGGAAGCAAGCATAGCAATACAAATCCGCTCTGAACACATCGGAGTCAGGGCATACCTGCATCAGAGAAAAGTCCCAGGTATCGAAGACAAGAGTTGCCCATGCGGCTACCTGTCCCAGAATGTCGAACATAGACTTCTGGTTTGCAAAGAATGGAGTACAGGGAGAGGTGAATGGAGGGCAAGGGCAAGGAACAGAAACTTCCAAGCCATGATCAGCAATAAGGGAGACCTCCAGAGAATTACAAGGTGGATCATCCACCAAGGATTTTTGGAGCAGTTCTCTCTTACTAGGGAAACAGAGAGATGGATTGAGGAGAGAAAGAAGGAGGAGGAGAGCAGGAAGAGGGGGACAACTCTAGGGTTGCAGACAAGGTAGTCAGAGGCTAACCACCATGACACTAGTGCACCCTAATGGAAGGAAAACTGAGAACTCATGGCAAGGAAGCTATTAGAGAAGGAGAGGAGGTTTTTACCTAGGAACAGGTTTCCTACCTTATGCAGCAACATATATAGACATAAACCCGCATGGGCCGGAGGGCACCACAACGGGTAAATGAATCATCTATCTATCTATATACTAAGAGTCTATTTTCCCGAGAGCAAAGAATAGCAAAGTCTTAGCGCTTATCGACGTCGATAATTTACGACAAACTTTTGTATATATAGTTAGCTATAACTCCTACTATAGTGTATTTAATATTACGAAACTCAAATTATCGATAGTTCTATATTAGTTCTATATTTCTAGAAATTTGTATTCTCGTATCTAGATATACTACGAAGTTGTATCTTATTTTCTGAATTTTTTTAGAAAACTCGCGATTCAGCGGACCGGGAAAGCCGAGTGCACCAGGTGTTTATGCTAGCGTTCTAGCATACCATGAACAACGAGATTCAAAGCCATGCTTTCCACATCAATACACTCTCATCGTGTTCCCGATTGACTCTAGCGCAAATCTGCAATCGATCGCTTCGCGCGGATGAACTTTCCTACAGGACTTTCTTGCACAGACATCGACATCGATCCAATGTGTTGAAGTGTCAACAAATCTAGGACCATCTAGACATATACATGCGATGCCGCGTACCTGGTACTGGCAGTACACCCTAAGAATTCAGATCTGACAACGAAACAATGCCGATCTTGCCTACGTCATTATGGCATTTACATGTACCTCTTACTTCACAAGGGAACATGCTCGTTGTATCGCTCTGTGATCCTCGACAACCTAAATGACCATCACAGTCTTCAATTTACTTCTGACATTGCTCAGCCTGATCACACTCACAACAGCAACCTCAAACCACGGCCACAACCAACATCAACATCCCATCACAATGTCCAAATCACTCAATGGTACGACACGCCACTTTACCCTCCATTGCCCTCCATCACTAATACATCCCAGTCTTCAAACAACCCCTCGCCCTCCACTCCACCTCCCCCATGACCGGCTACCTCCGCAACGGCTACTGCGAAGTCCCCGCCTCCGACTTCGGAAACCACGCCGTCGCAGCAGAAGTCACAGAAGAGTTCCTCGACTTCTCCGCCAAGAACGGCAACGACCTTCGAAGCATCGGTGGCATGAAGGGTGGCTGCAAGTGGTGCCTTTGTGCGAGCAGGTGGCTGGAAGCTTTCGAGGCGAGGGGGAAAGAGGGCGACAAGATTGTGCCAAAGGTGTTCTTGAATGCTACGAATGAGAAGGCGTTGGGGAAGATCAATCTGGATGATCTCAAGGCGTTCGCTGCGGATAAGAAGGAGTAGGAGAGTAATGGATGTGATCGAGGAGAGGAGGGGTGATTGCTACGATACGATGTGGTGAGATGAGGTATGCATAAATGGGAGTGCGGAAGGAGGATGGGATCCGGTCCGAAGAGTGACAAGACCAGTACTGCCTACGAGAAGGTAGTGTACCTGAGCACAAGTACAATCAGATGCTTCGTGAGATGAAGCTCTGGCCAAAGCCGCAGACGTTCAGCAGCTGCTCTATGGCATATCCCGAAGTCCAGATCCACCATCAATGAGAAGACGCTACCTACAGCAGCGCCTCCTAAGTCATCAGGCAGCTACATAACGATCCGCTCTCTGCCACGCATCATCACACCAAGAGCGACCCGTAGTCACCCATGAATGCTTGCATCTCCTCCTTGGCAAAACCTCGCATTCGTGATGGAAAGCGGGCAGCCTGGCACAAAAACACTATTTTTGAACGCCATTGCCTCAACAACACCTCGCTTTGCATCGCATTGGAACTTCAGACGGTAAGGCGTTTGACTACACTGCCTTGTCGCGTAAGATGTGAACTTGTATATGTAGGTTGAAGGAGCTCCCTTTGTGTCACATCTCATCTTTAGCATCAACACAACTTACGAGCAGGAGCAATACCAGCATGAGAAAAGCTGACTGACAGGACATCTTCCGTCGACAACATCAAGTCAACAGAACTATCACACCAACCACCTCCAACCACAAGAGCCACATCTCGACGAAATCCATCCATCCCCCTAAAACGACCCGGACACCTCTCTCCACCATGAACATCCTCAACACCATCCTAAACCACCGCGTCTTCACGCCCCGCTACAAACTCCCCATCCACATCATCGAGATCATCCTGATAATCATAGCCATCGGCCTCTCCGTCCCACGCCTCTTCCTGAAAAACCAACCTCGCAACCGCGCCAACACCATTGCCCTAGGAATGGGCGCCAAGTCCCTCGTATTCCTCGCATACCAACTCTTCACCGACCATGTCAAACGCCTCCAACGCTGGCGCAGCTACAAGGCCTACACTATCCTCAATGGTTTGGAGACGGTGTTCTGGGGCGCGGTCATGTTTCTCGTGATGCAGGCGAGTTTCTAGAGGTGTAAGGGAGTTTCCTGCTATCTTAGTTTGGTTGTGGTTGGGATTGCTGTGGTTTTGAAGTAAGTCCTCCCAGCGATATGGATGAGTGAGGGTGGTGTACTAATGCATCCTTATAGTCAGATGTACGTCTACATGTTCCTCGTAGCGTTCAAAGACTTCAGAGACCGCAAACAACGAGGGGAGTTCGAGAAGATGGGGAGTGCGGGTGAGAGGGATCTGCCGATGTATCAGACACAGCAGCAAAGGGATATGAGTCAGGAGTCGATTGTGAAGCCGGCTTATGCGCATCAGGAGCGAGGGCGAACGGAGTCTGGTGAGAGTGGATATGGACGGACGGCGTCTAGGTATTGAAGGATGCTGCCATATGGAAGAGTAGTCGGGAGACTGTTTTGGAAGCTTGGTGCTTTTCATGAAGCCAAAGTCACCAGAACTTCGGAGGCGAAAGCAGTGAGAGCTTCATGAGCGGATTTTGTCTCGCGCACACCGATGTATGCGTGTACGTTGCGATAGAATGTTCGTGATATTATGATCCAGCCTCTGGCCCCTTACACATACCGACACCGGCAGCTTCGAGCTTTGAGATCCGTTCCAGATTGCGTGACAGCTTGGCCAAACCTTACGAGCTCTCTTGACGTAGGCGCGCAAAGCACTTCTCTTGGAAAGTGATCCGACATCATACCCGGCCGAACAAACGTCCAGAGACATAGCATTCGAATAAGTCCAGCTGTTCGCATCATCGTTCCATTGGCAGCTTCCTGAAAGCAACACGATGTCATCCAAAGCAAGCACAGACAGTCTCTTCGCAGCGGCCGAGACTCGCATCTCGTGCTACGAGCTCGCCAAAGAATCACTAATTCCAGATTCTCGGATCCAGGAGATCGTGGAACAGGCAGTCAAGCACGCGCCGTCCTCTTTCAACGTCCAGTCTACCCGTGCAGTCGTACTGGTCAAGGGTCACCACGATGAGCTCTGGGACATCGCGGACCGCGTAGCCAAATCCTCACACGCCGAAGCACACGAGAAGATGCTAGGAAAGATGGTCTCTGACTTCAAGGGAGCTTATGGTACCGTGCTGTGGCTGGAGGATCAAGATGCACTCGATGCGTTGGCAGCGAAGAATCCGATGTTCGGCCATCTCGTGCCGCAGTGGAGCGATCATTCGAGTGGGATGAATCAGTTCGTGGCCTGGACGGGATTGGAGTTGGAGGGACTCGGCTGCAATCTCCAGCATTTCAACTTCATGCCTGAATTCGAAGAGGAAGTTGCCAAGCGGTGGGACCTGCCAAAGACGTGGAAGTTGAAGTCTCAGCTTGTCTTTGGCAAGCCAATAAATGGCTTAGTTCGCAAGAAGCCGAGGACTTATGCACCGCTGGAGGACCGGGTGAAGGTGTTTGGCGCATGAGATTTGGTAGAGCTTAGACCTGCGTCGATATGCACGGGCCGAAGAGGTTACACCGTGCCTCCGCTCCTCCTTTTACTGCCCCATACAGCTCGCTCCCTGCGGCAGTTCGATACAGTGGCCGCGAGTCCAATCGAGTCCAAATTCAGCGTCGAGGCCAGTCTCCTCTTGTCCACACGCTCGCGTTTCGTTTATAGTCGGTGGTCCTTGATGCGATATCGTACCTCAACCCTCACGCATAGTCCCCACAATCGATATGCCATCCTGTCCACTTGCTTCAAAATCATGCACTCGGAATGTAATAGCGCCGCTCACGTTGTTGCCACTCCCATCCAACCACTTCTCACCATCCCACTTCCACTCCTCAGGCAACTTCTCTTTCTCAATCGCGGCATTGAAGTAATTGTAGCACAGCAGACCAAGGACACTCTCACTCTGTAGATTCACCACACCATCCAGCTTCACACCTTGTAAGGGGCGGAAGATGAGGAAATCGCAAGTGAGCCAGACGTATGATACCGCATATTCGTCGATACCATGCGACAAGACTGGAGTCGCATCTGGCCGAAGCGCATCTTCGGGAGTCTCTGATATGCGCGGGTTGCTGAAGCTGAGTAGGATGCCGTTCAGCGGTGGGTAGTAGGATAAGAGGTGGGGTGCAATGTGTTCGGCGCAGAGTCCCTTGACAGGCATACTGTGGACTCGTGGTTCGGTGCCATCTTTCGTGTCGTCGTACGCGGTGGGAGAAAGGGTGAGGTATAACGAGGTGGTTAGCTGTATTAATGGCGATTTCTCGACGACGACATGGCCGTTGGTGTTGGCTGTGGCAGACTTCGATCGCTTCTGAGGGGTCGTCAGTGGAATGACTATGTCAGCTAGAGACTTTCGCATACAATCTTCTTGGCCATGTTGCCCATGCTTCGCTGCCGCGTTTAGTAGTGAGGTTCGATGCACGTTGTCGCGAGATGCACATGAAAGAAAGCTCGAATAATTTGCTGGAGCCCTGCATGGAGATCGCGACCCATTTGCCGAGATCCGAGTCCGAGTCCGCGATTCACCGATGCATATCTGGCTTGTTGACACAACTTCTGGCTTGTTGACACAACTTCTTGCATGCGACAACCATGACATATTCATAAGAATCAAATCTATAGACAATAATTCTGGCCGATCTGGATATAAAGAGCTTGGTGTAACAGATGCTTCGCTCTCTCTCGGCCACACTACACATCAAAGACCTCTCCCGGACAAGCAGCGCCACTTGGCATTTCTGGAAGGGATAACTAAATATATTCAGACAACTACAAGAATCAAACTTGACATGCTGCGATAGCATCTCACCAAGAAATCCACAAAAGACGCCATCATGGCCAGCAACCTCCTCTCCCTAGCCGGATGGTACTTCCTCCCCTCCGTAAGCATCAGGATCCCCTTGCCCTTCAACTTCACCTACATACTAACAACCCCTCGCCCCAGCTCGTAACAGGCTACATCCAAACAACCTTCTACACCATCCTCATCCGCGCCGGCGACCCCAAACCCGCCCCGGGCTCCCCGCGCTTCATCCAACATCGACGCCTCATCCAAATTTCCGTCATAGTCCTCTACCTCCTCTACACAATCTACGAGGCCGACCACCAAATCACCTCATCCGGCAACTTCTACACCCTCCTCAGCGTCCCCCACGCCGTCGAAGACCGCGCCCTCCAATCCCGCTTCCGCCGTCTAACGGTCCAGTACCATCCCGACAAAGCCTCCTACGCCGATAAACCCGCCATGGAGGACCTCTACATCAAGCTCAAAGTCGCGAGAGATACGCTCGCAGACCCTGCTAAACGTTTCGCCTACGACCGCTTCGGGCCTGAGATTTTAACATGGCAGAACTCCAAATCGATCAAAGATTTCATCTACCACGGCACCCAGCAACTCACAATGTACTACCTCGGCTCCGCCAGCGTTCTCATCCTGCTAGGAGTCCTCGGCTACCTGCGCCAGGGCATGTTCTGGCGGTACGTCGTGATGACAGCCCTGTTCGTTATCGAAGTCCAGATCGCCACGCGGCCTACGTTCCCGGCCGTGTTGACGGGTGCGCTGAATCCCATCCTCAGCATCACAAGGTTACGGCAACCGTATTTACCATACCAACTAATCCTCCTCCTGCGGAAATTGACGGTGACATTCTTCATCGCCATGTCGCAGCTGGGACCTTTACTGCAGGATCCTCGCAAAACGGCGGCGGGGGCGGGGGCGCAGGAGGGGGCGGGGGCGGGCGTGACGACGCAGCAGGTGGAGAGGGTTATGGCGTTGACGCAGGGTGTGGATCAGGAAGTGAATCGATTGATGGCGTTGGAATTGATGCCGTTTATGGATACGGCGGCGTCGAAGGAGTTGAGGAGTACGACGAAGGAGTGGTTGGTGCAAAATACAGTTAGGAATGATCCGGAAGTTCACAGCGCTATTCAGAGGGTACTCGACAGGAGGCGGCGGACAGAACAGGGAGAGGAGGAGCATTAGCATTGGCGTCGCATCAGCATCAGCATCAGCATCAGCATCCGTAGCGAAGTAGAATTTCGCATTGAGCAATGCAGCTATTCACGAAGATACAAGGCCCGTAGTCACACGCACGTAACGTACGTGGAGTCTACCTCTGCCCTCCAAATCGCCTCCTCGCAACCCCACCATACCCCTCGTTCTATTCCCTTGCCGCGCTTCATATTTCCCCAAAGAACCCCCTCAAAGCGCACTCCAAAGACGCCAACGCTCTCATCGTAAAGTATGCCCCCCTCCCCCCATCCTTCGCATCGCCATCTCTTCAGTAGACCTTCTACTCCCTCAAAAAGTCCTCACGAACTTGAATCAAAGCCGCCGCACCACCCGTTTTGTTCGCTGTTTCGTCAAGGAGAGCTTCGGTCTGCGCGCAGAGCTTTTCGAGAGCGGCTGATGAGGGTTTGCCGAGGGACACTATTGCAACTGTCAGTCAAGTGGGTGATACGGAAGTTCAGGGGAGAGTACATACCAAGAACAGCCCCATTGACGTCCTCCGCAATCTCTGCCCTCCCTGTCGCGTCGAAGAGGTGTGCCATGGGACTATTTGAGGGATTGCCGTAGGCGACGATGGCGAAAATCTCCCTCAAGAAGCTCTGTATCGCCGGTCTGGGGTCTTTACCAAACTCGGCATTCAGCTCCTGGCCATATTTGACGGCTTGATTCAGCACTTGCTCCGCTTTCATGAAAGTGAGTTTCGGCGGCAGCTCTTGTGATGCATCCATGTCCACATTGTCAGTTGATATTGTTGGCTCCTCGTGACCTTTCGATACTTCACGATGCAGCTGATCGTCCAGCTCCATTTGTGTATCAGGTGGCTCTTCGAGGTCTTCGCCGTCGTCTGCGGCTTCGACGTGACCATTGCTAGGAAGCGAGTCGACCGACTTGGTCACTGTCGTGGGTGATGAGGTCGCCGTAGTGAGCTCAGAGTATCGCCTCATCATCTCAATGAACTTTCGACATCGTAGCCGGAAGTAAATATCCTGCGTCTTCTCATTCTCGAACAGCCGTGGGTAGTACGTGCTCGTGTACTTCAGCGCTCTGTCAATGTCGCCGTCAAGAATGCTTCGGCGTATCCTTTGCCTGTTGTTGGCGTGGATGTCTTTCTCTTCGCTGCTGAATTGCGATGTTTGGGAGGGGTCTGAAATCGATTGCTGTCGCTCTTGCACGTCCGCGCTGAATGCTTTGGCAGTCTCAATGTAACCTTCATGCGCCAGGTATTGCCCAATGAGATTGTGAACGAGCGCGTTTTCGTCGTCAGGAGGATGTAACTCTGACACGTCAGTGTTGTTGATGTCTGTCATGATGTTCCGTCGCTCTTCCTCAACCATTGTGTCGATGTCGAAGACGAACGGTGCTTTGCCAAAGTTGATGCGTAGATGTTCACCGGGTTTCTTCATGCCAACTGAAGGATAAAGTCGATCACTTTTGATGTCGGTAAATGCTCTGCCTGCGATGTGTCAGCACCGTCACTTCCTTCCTTCGCGCATGTGACTTACCCAGGAAGTTTCCATTCTTAGTGAAGAAAGCATCACCCGTGCGAAAGTTCACACCACAGCCGACCACGTCTTGCGAAGCGAATCTGGGTCCATAAGCCTTACCACTTGCGCTGCACGAGAACACATAGCCATCGTCGCCGTGATACGCCCACGAATCGCCTTCCCACCCAGGTAGCCTGTTCAAGTTCGCCTTCCTCCCGGAGAACCCGATTCCAATATAGCCGTCCTTGCCTCGCGACAGTACTGTCACCTCAAAGTAATATATCCCAACTTCTTTCGGCATGGGAAAGTCGCTTCTCACAGCAGCTGCCTCGTCACTAGTCTTGGTGACGCCGTTGAATCGTACCTCCGTGCCGTCTGCCATGATCTCCAGCCCATTCATCTTGTCCTCCTCACTCCATCTGCCGGGCAACGGGTGTAGTCCAGACTCTACCGGTGACGGTGATAGCCTCTCAATCACATCCTGCACAAGACCTCGATGTATATGTGCAGGAGTCATCTTGCTCAGGTTAACGTTGCTTGAGTTCGTCGATAGCGGTATCTTGATCGTTGGATGTCGGTTCGCATACTCTTGCAGCTCAGCAAGATGTGCCTCATACGCCTGTTCTAATCTCTGCACATATCGTGACGTCCGTAGATACGAAGGCTTGAAGACGGTCGTACGCTGTTCATACCCCGAGCCCGCGCCATATCCTATGGCATCGCTCGCCCAGCTTGCACTGGCTCCTGCTGGGCCATCACTCCTGCCTGATGTGCCTGGCCGCCTCTCATGTGTAAAACCTGCACCGAGGGGCGCATATGTACTCCTCGACGTGCTCATGTTGCCGTCTCTTTCACCGTCTCTTGTCGGTGTGCCGGAATGTGGTCTGCTCAGCGGATTGGGATCGCGAGGCGGACTTGTCGGTGTTCCTGCCGCTACTGTTGCATATGATGTCCTCCTGGAGCTCGCAGATGGTGTGAAAGTTGGTGGGCCACCGCTGTATGGGTTGCTCATCGTCCCGCAGTGTTTCCTCGATGGGATGCAACTGCGGCGACTTGGATGGCCAGCAAACCCGTGGCAAGCTCGGGCACCACCACTGCGTAGCTACCCTGCACCTCCACCGATCAAGTACCGTCCACTATAGCTCTGGGTCGTTCAAAATGCGTTGATGATGCGCTTATCTCCGCAGATACTCAAGTGGTCGCCGGATCGTAAGTGTCGAGGTCGCGGCAGCACTACCGAGGATGCTGGATTTCGCGGACCGTTTCGTTTGTCGAGAACATGGCTAAATATCAATGTTGTTGGGCTATCGTCAAGATTGGTGGTGGTAAGACCGGAGAGTCGTGGCAGTGTGTTGGAACGATCGTTAGCAAGCACGCTATGTCGATACGCGGATCACGAGAAGGAGCTCCCCACTCTGAGCCGTCATATCATGTCACGGGCTCATGGACATGTGCTCCATTTCGAGACATGCACAGTAGACACTACACTATAGTACGTGAGATGGGTCGATCAAGCAGTAAGACAATGCAAATGCTTTCGTGTTTGCGGCTGATCTATAGAACGGCAACCTGGCTTTGGCTTGACCGCCTGCCTTCCCACCGCCTGCAAGCACTATCACAACCGAAACGCCCATGTCCTGATACTGTGACTGCCGAGTTCAGGATGCTAACCCAGTCCTAATGCCCATGCCTTAAACCCAAACGCCTCGCTATAGCCGCTAATGGTACAATCCAGAGTAATGGTAATGGTAGCAATGTGTAGCACCGCCACAGTTCAGCGGCGTTGCGCTTCGGGATATCAAATAAATGTTGCGTCTAACAGTAACGCATGTTTACGTGGTAGTTTGTGCCGCTACAAGGTGGCATTTCGTGTCGTAGTGGGTCTTTGGCTGGTGGCGGATCGTCCATGTGCTCGTCTTTCGGCGATAGATTTGAACTTGATGCACACCTGCTGTGTTTGTGGTGTGGCCGTGTTCAAGCGCCAACAAGGGGTGCTGGCGAGCTGGCGATGCCGTTGATCATAGTGGTGTCGCCGTCCATATGGCTGTGACTTCTCTCACTGGGCACGGCGCTGCTGTCGTGTACTGGCTTGACATCGCTCGAGCCCGTACTGTCGCTCTTGACGTCTCCTGGAAAGCCTGTCTCACGCGGAGGTGCTTTCCACTTGTGCATGTCCCACATGGTGCCGGTGAATGACTTGATTTGTAAACCCTTCTTCTCCCATCGGCGACATGGCTTGCCGCTGCGGTCGAGGGCACGAAGACCAGCGTTGATAGCACCCGTGTTGGCTTTGGGTCCTAGTTTGTGTGCCGGGATGGGGTTGGTCGTGACTGCAGCAGCCTTCTCGCCGGAGCGGTCGATTGTGCCATCAGCGCTGTCGACACGTTAGCGTGTGCTCGTTGGTGAATGTAGCCGTGACGGCGGACAGGTAGACGCCCCTTCTTGCCCGAGTCATGCGGCTATATGGGTACTCACAGTCTTGGTTTCTTCTTAGGACCTGGCCGACCTCTCTCCCGCATGGGTGCATTGGGATCGATGGAAGGCGGTGCACGCTTGCGTCCACCGGCAGCAGCACCTCCTCGCTTCTTCCGTCCATCGACCTTTGGTGGAGCGAGAGTGTTGCCGTCGGTGCCATCATTATTGGGCGCCGGCACAGGGGTAGCATTCGAGTCTGATGATTTGTCGGCCGCCTCAGGTGCTAGGACGATGGGGGTGGCTTCGTCTTTGATGGAAGTGGGCGAGGGTCGCTTGGTGGTGTCTGCGTGTGATGGAAAGCGCGACAGCACGCTGGGAGATATGGCCAGCGTTACGACTCTGCTCTTCTTGCCGGTCTTGGGCGACACCTTGGTCGCGGTGGTGGTGGTGGTGGTCGTCGACATGGCTGGACGGTGGTGTTGATGGGCTTGGTTGATTGGGGTTGGAGGTGTGGGTGGACAAGTTTGCGGCGGGTTGTTCGGTGAGGTGCTGATGGCGACGGTGCCGTGCTTTAGTCGGATCAGGCGGCGCGCACTCAGGCCTTTGTCGATTGGGGTCGGTGTGGTGATGTCTTCACCGATGCATGCTTCACCGATGATGCTGGCCGGTCATGTCGATGATGTTTGGTGTTGGTGGTGGGTGTGTGGTAGAAAGTGGCGGGAGCGTTGGTTGGCATGATGGAACATGCGCAAAGTCACTCGCGCGATAAGTCAAGGAGCGTTCCGCCGTTGTTCTCGCTCCTCTCAGCACGCTTTCGAGCAGAACTTCGAGCCGTAGCAGTTCAGTCGCACTAGTCCGCATCTGGCACCCTTGCAGCGAAAGGGAGGCCGTGTACATGATACATCAATGTACATGTACGGCCCCTCCCCATCCACGGGCGACACGCATTCTTGCCTCTTGCCATCCTCCATCAAGCGTGAATACAGCGACAGATTGCTCTATACTGATGCTGCGGAAGAGAAGTGCATGTAGCACGTTACGCGTAACATTGCGACCAATTCTGCTTTGCTTGCTGCTCCCAGGGCTCGAACCACTCCGAGCTTGCCCGGACACGCGACAGCCTTCTCGATGTAGCCACGTAATGTCTTCGGCAACATCGTCCAGCCTGTTGGAAGCTGGGTCCAGCTGCAGCTGCAGTCATTCGCCGCAGACATCATGCATCGTCTGCCAGAGGAAGTCATCCTCCATATTCTGTCGTGTATGACGGCCACGACCAACATCCGTACAGCCGCAGAGCTGACGCAAACCAGTTCTTGAAATCGCTGACATTGTCCATCTGCAACGTCTTTCGTCACCATACCTTGCCCTTGCACGGGACAGTGCACTGTGGAAGACTGAATGCTTCACACATTCCAGAGCTGAGGCATTTCGACGACGACAGCATTTGCTTAGCGTGCAAGAAGCTCACATTGCAGAGCTCCGCAATGCAGTCACTGCGCTCCCAGGTGCCGACTTGACCGCATGGGATGTCTCCCAGCTGGTTGCTAGATCGCAACAGACACCATCTACTGATCCGGTAGCCGCAGCACGAACACAACGAACTCGTGCACTGGCTTCATGGGAGCCGAACTATCCCAACGAACGTATCGACTACTACGAGGAGTACATCCAGCGTCATGCTTCCATTACTGTCGCCTGGCTTGACCTCCCCAAGTCTCCGGCCGATCAAGTCCGTGAAGCCACAGGACTAGGACTGCTGTCCGATCAACGGGACTCATCTCTGCAACGTGCCATCGCACCTCTCGACGATGGCAGTGTCTGCATCTGGGATGTGGCTGCCAAGTCGACCACTTCATCTGCTGGAGGCGGCAGACTGATCGCACAGAGTAGAGCAGGGCTGCTTAGTGGTCAACCTACAGACGCTATTTCCGAAAGTCACACTATCATGACGGAGACTGGCGCAGTCGAGTGCGTCTCAATCGACAGCACAGCACAAAAGGCCTACATGGCGGTACAGAACCACCTACATGAGCTGGACTTGAGCACTTTGCAAATCACATCCACGAAAGAGTATCCATTTCCCATCACAGCTCTGTCGGAAGCAAGCGGCAAGACTCCCATCACAGTCGGGACGAACATGACAATCCATCTCCACGATCCCAGAGATCCCGCTTTCACTCCCCAGGAGACATCAACCGGTGGCGAGCTGATAGGCGGCTCGGTCTACTCACATGCGACCCTGGCTCAGCCCGGGCCTCTATCAATCCTCAACCACGACGGTTTCACACGCGACGACAGCTCAATCTGGGTGGCAGGACGCTTCACATCCTTACTGAACTACGACCGCCGCTTCTTCCCACGACTTCGCGGCACCGTCTTCAGTGGAGCCAGAATCGCGAGTCTCTTCGCTACTCCTCACCCCTTCATACCCCGAAGCCTCGACCTGATGCGCAACCCAAACGCCTCGATGTCCGCCTTACTCGAAGCCAAGCAAAGAACAGGCACCACAATCCTTGCCGCAGCCGAGTACAAAGGCAAAGGATCACTCGAACTCTACGGCCTTCCTGATCTCCAATCCTACCAAAATCGCCAAACAGCATCAGCCTCGAAACTTCTGTCCGCTGTGCCCCACGGCGGCCGAATCGTCTTCAGCGACGGCGATGGACACCTAAAGTGGATGGAACGTGATGGCTTCACGCACGTCAGAACCTTCAACATCAACGACGCCATGCCAGATGCTGAAGCCAGCGCCCAAGACGCCAGTGCCTACGGCATCTGGTCTTCAACAGCTTCCGAGATGCCCGGACAGGGTGACATTGTGCAGAAAATGCTACCCACCTACAGCAGTCGTTCTGTACCATCAGCCGAAATGGGACGACCGGACATCAACCAAAACAATCTCCTACTTTGGACTGGCGATGGTAGACTTGGTATCCTCGGTTTTGGGCAGAGCGATCCTCTCGGTGCGGAAGAGTGGCACCATGCGATGGAAAGTCAGGCGAAGAATGCCGAGGAGATGGCGAGAGAAGATGCTGAGAGGCAGTATTCGCAGCGTGTGCGGAGGGCACTGGAGAGGAATGCGGATGAAGTGAGGTCTGTGCGGGGGTTGGGGATGGGGTTTGCGAGGCCGTAAGCAGTATATCCAAGTCTCAATACATAATCGGGACTGTCACCATGAATAAGCTGAATCCACCTCAGAGGCACTTTCTTGATTAAAGACTATCTAACACTCCCACATCTCCCCCTCACTCTCACTCTCTCCAAGTCCTAATATGAAGCACGTACAGTATCTACCGTTACACCCACCCCTCCCAACAATAACACAACGAACCCACAAACCAAAAGCCGAAAAAAGACTATCTACCGACCATTGGTACAACACCACTTTTTTTCAAGTCAATGCCAGACAGACAGACAGACAGACAGACAGCCAGAAAAATGCGCCCTTTACTCCCCATCGCCATCGTGACCCTTGCGGATGGATTCTCTCTATTCGTGTCATGATTCTCGTAGAAAACCTCCTCAATGATTGGATCCCTCCTCTTTATGTGTGTGAAGTGCTGTTATGATGATCGATGAAAGCAGTACGCCGAAATGCTGCAAAGTCGCTCTGGTAGATGTCGCTAATTGTCCCAAGTACAGAACGCAACGCTAGAAGTGATGGAAAGCAGTACGCCGACAAACTCGATTGCTGGTTCGAGAAGGAGAAGATGGTAATGCTGGGTCATGCTGGGTGAGGGTTGAAGTGCTGTCTTCAGTAGCGGCCGTTGAGGTTCTGCACCGACATACGATGCGCAGTAGCAGCGCGCTGATCATACGATGAGCGACGTCTCAGCTCGTCTACGCTCGCCGCATGCTGGGGTTGTGGGTGTCGCATTGGTGGATAGTTCTGTTGCTGGAGCTGTGGTGTCGCAGCAGCAGCAGCATAATGGACATCCTCCGCCCCGCCATGGATTGGCTGGCGCTCAGTCGCCGCGTGGTCAACGCCGGTGCTATAGCTGTAAAGGCTCGCAGCAGCAGCTTCGCGGGAAGACTGTGGACGAGGAGACTCTGCGGCACTGCTGAGAGCAGGGAGGCCGTGGTAGGTGCTGGAGGCGGAGTACCGGATGTTGGGATTGGAAGGTGGCATCATTGAAGATGTGGCGGTGGAGGAGCTGGAGTTGCTGGAGGAACTCTCGGCCATGGAGGCACCGGAGGTGGGGGAGACTTCAGGGCTGCCGCTTGAGGCGCTGAATTGGTAGCCTAGGACTGCTGAGTCGGCGGAGATGGAGGATGTCGAGGAGGCGGAAGAGGACAGGGGGAGGCCGTGGTGTTGTTGGTACTGGGACGAGGTCAGACTGCTGACCGAGCCGACGCGGGAGACGGATGGCATTGGAGGCATCTCGTTTGCCCAGGACATGCTGCCTCGAGTATTGTTGATGCTGTCGAGGTGCGCTCGTTGTGGTTCCGAGAAAGATGCCAGGGGCCTGATTTGCGGCACATCTCCATTTGCGTAGCCCTGCTGAGTGTATGACTGTGTATAGGGCGCAGGCAGACGTCGTTCCTGGACCGTCTGTGTTGGCAGGGAAGAGTGGAGCGAGCCCATGTTGAGTGGTGAGAAGGCCTCTCCCGTCACACTAGGTAAGCGAGAGATGGACGATGCTGGGAATGGTCCATTCGCCTGGAGAGTACCAAAGCTGAAGGCTGAGCCTGGCTCGTAGTACATGCTCGCAGTCGTGGCAGGCGCTGATACTGAAGTGCTGGGCCAGGGACGGAAGCTTTCTGCTCCGTAAGTGCTCGAGAAGGACTGTTGTCGAGGCATTGAGGACGACGCGTAGGTGTAGTCGTCCACGGGTGAAGCGTTGTAAGGGTCGTACTCGGGGTACGCCGTGCGGGTTTGTAACATTGGCAGAGAGGGATGGTGGTGGGTCGTCTGATACATGCTGGCGTCGTATGCACCAGCGGTCACATCTGCGCTGTATGCGGCGGATGCTGGAGCTACAGGTGGTACGGCACTGTTGGTGGCCATCAAGTCGATGCCTGGCATTGGCATCTCCTTGCTTCCGACCTATTGGTGTGTCAGGAACGTAGAATGCTCGATTCTGCGAGAACAGGGCACCTACTCTGATGAACGTGCACTGATTGCGATCAGTGCCAGCAGAACGGCAAGCCGAGCAGCCACTGCCATCACCTGGGTCCCCAGTGCACTTGATCTTGCGTCGTCGGCAGCGTGAGCACTGATGATGGTCAGGATTGCAATACTGGAAGCTGGCTTGACTTCGATACTCACTGCAACCTGAATACGCCGTCGGGCGTGGCCATGTGGTCCAGCCTCAGGGCTCGGCTCCGCGATCACAGTGCGGCTTCCTGAGCGTCCGACATACTCCGACCGAAGCTCATGGTGTGGATGTGGTGGATGCTCGTAGTACCCGTGTGTGTATGGCACCGATCGGTCGTAGTGGGCTGCAGTTGGAGCCCTGTGACCAGGCCGATTGAACGCGTCGAAGTCGCCGCCATAGTAAGACTGCGTCATCATCATCGTGTGGCAGGCCAAAGTACCAATACTGCAGATGCATAAAAGACCACCTCCAGCTGCATCGATAGCACAAGGCCGCTCAGGCTCGATAGCCTTCCTGCAGGTGATCGGGGCTTAGGACCGGTGACGAAGTAGCGACATAGATGGGTTGCAAAAGGACAGAATGTTAGAGGCCTTACGACCAGATCAGCGCGGGGATTTGAGAACCTGCTCAGGTGTAGTTGTCGAGATTACGGCCAGAGACCGGGGAAGTGACCAGCAAACACTGTAACAGGACTAGAGAGGATTCCGTCTAGATCACGGTTTGTTTGCTGTCAGGTTGTGCAAGGCAAATCAGAAGGATGCCCAACCAAGTTATGGGAAAGCGTCCACCACTGAGCACGGCCAAACGCCTGGCGCACGGTTGATTGGCTGGCAATGCTTTGTTGAAGTATTCTGTGGCCTGTGCATGTGTAAGTGGACAGCCTGATGCTGATACTGCTCAAGTTGTGCGGTTAGGTCTTGTAACGGGGAGCGACATGTGGGGACGGCTTGCGAGTGGCGGCGGTAGGCACGATCAGCACAGGCACTGTGAATCCTTGTCCGGACAAGGCCTGGTCAGCTACCCGGTTATGCGTAATATGTACCTGAGAGTTCTGATCATTTTGATCACGCCCTTCATTGTCTTATGCCTCAGAATGTCTTGGTTGCGTGGGGCATTCCCATGCTGCTGGGAATGACACTCAACGGGGGCAGTAATTGCGCGGCAGTCTCGTCGTGAGACTTATCTCGAGCCAGAGATTGGCGTCTGTCGAGGTGGTCTGGAAGCACAGCATTTGCTCGTGCGTCTGCATCTGTGTGAGCTGTCTGTCAACGTTGAGCTCACTCGAAAGCCATCTTTGGCTGACACGAATTACACAGCCACGTGTAGATGGCGTGAGGCTTTCGAGCCAGACTCAGCGAAAGGTCTTACAAACCCAATGCGCCATAGCGTCACGATGTGTGCTGATCAAACGACAGTGATTGCCGGCAAGGATCGACAGGAAGGCCGAGACGAACGATTGAACTTGTGGAGAGCAGATCGCACGGTCCAGCATTGCTGTGATGATATGATTGACAGACGCGGTCGCCTTGGTCGTGACTTACGGTCTGTTTTGCGGAGGTCACATATCACCCACTTTTCCCTCAGTCCCTGGTAGCGTTGATCTGACGACATCTCGACTTTTGCAGTCTCCTGCGGTCCGCCACATGACAGGCATACTCAGCCGGGCGGGCATTGCGCAAAGCTGCGGCTACCCGCGCCTAGCCGCAAAAAGCTCCGTCGAGCAACACAGCAGGAATCCTCAGGACCTGGGCACGAGCGGTACATAGCGCAGCGGCAGACGCCAGCTCCCGGTCCGCTGCAACGTACCTTCTTTACGAGCAAGCATTCTGCGCTGTCCAATGGTTGAAGAATGCGACACTTGAACGCTGGCGTGACCATAGGCAAAGAGGCCTTGACTCCGAAAGTGAAGCTTGCAATCACATAGGTCCAAACGCTCAACAGCAAGCAAGGCCATGGCGGGCAGTGAGGAGAATGTCGCTACCAGATGCTCGGGCGTGTTCAGGCCAGCTGTGCGGAACATATGCGTGTCGTCGGCGAGAACCGTTGCTGGTCGACCTGCATAAGCTAGCTCGCAGACGAGCCGCCGAAGAGTGTTTCATAACCGCCAGAAAAGCTGCAGAGCATACGCCTACAGTCAGGCGGTGCTTTGGATTTCAATTTGTAGGCACGGGTACCTGCAGACCACAAGTTTGTGCCAGAGCTGAGTACTGCTTGTCGCGAGCTAAGCCCGATGCCCTTTTGTTGCTCAGTCCGGCATGCGACGATGGTCAGGCAGGCTGCGAAGGATGCGCCCAGGTAGTCTTCAAGTGGCGCTCAGATCAACCGGACACAGAATCACATGCAGCTCCTGTTGCCGTCCGGGGGGTCGTATGCAGGTGAGGCTAATCGCCAGGGGGCACGTATCGTAACGAGGCAGGTCGGTCCGGCGTGAGAGATCGCGCACTTGTACCATTGAATGGAAGGAATGATACGCAGATGCAGGTCATGTTCGGAGTGAAGTTGGAATTGTGAAGATACAGTATCCACCCGACTCCTTGCTTCGGACAAGTCCGCCGCGGGGCGAACCTTGAATGATTAGCGCAGGTTTTTTCGTAGCCGACACATGCGACCAGAGCAGCCCACCGTCACACCAACGCTGTGCCGTGAAATCCAGGACGACGATACCATTACATACCAACTTCACGTCTTATCGGCACAGCGTGTAGGTCCCGCGGGATGTCTGTACTACTAGAAACAAGCGTCGGCGACATCACAATCGACCTGGCTGTCGATGATGCGCCACAGTGCTGCGAGAAGTGCGTCCAGACCCCTCCTACCCTCTCCCAAGTCTGTCGCAAGATTGGCGCAGCGCGTGTGTTTGTGAAGGCTGATCAGATTGCTAAGACTTCTCCGAAAAGCTTCCTGAAGCTGTGCAAGGTCAAGTACTACAACTACTCGCCCATCTACAACGTCCAGCCGAACTTCTCCTTCCAGACCGGTGATCCAATCGGGCCCGAATCGAAAGACAGCGATGCTGGGTCTTCCATATGGGCTCTGCCAGATGGCGAGACCAAGCGCGCGTTGAAGCCCGAGAGAAAGACGTTCGCGCCCGAGTTCTCGAAGAAGAGGAAACACACAGAACGCGGCACGGTCAGCATGGCCACAACTGCATCGAAAGTGAATCCCGACGAGCGGTTAGCGAGCAGTCAGTTCATCATCACACTGGGCGACAATCTGGAGCAGCTGGACGGAAAGGCGGCGAGCTTTGGTGAGGTTGTCGAAGGTTTCGATGTGCTTGAAAAGGTCAACACGGCTTTCATCGACTCCAACGGACGGCCACTGAAGGATATCCGCATACTGCACACTGTCGTGCTGGAGGATCCCTTCGACGACCCGACAGGCTTGGTCGAGCCGCCGGGTAGTCCTGTGCCTTGCAAAGCACAGCGCGATACAGTCCGCATCGCGCATGACGAAGTCTTGGCAGAAAACGACGACCCGGAACAGATGGAGAAGATTCGCAGAGAGCGCGAGGCTCGCGCACAGGCTCTGACTCTGGAACTTATTGGCGATCTACCCTTTGCAGACGTGACACCGCCCGAACAGATCCTGTTCGTCTGCAAGCTGAACCCTGTCACGAGAGACGAGGATCTGGAGCTCATTTTCTCGCGCTTCGGCAAGATCTTGTCCTGCGAAGTCATCCGAGACAAGAAGACCGGCGACAGCTTGCAATACGCCTTCATCGAATTCGCCAACAAAGAGGATTGCGAGCGCGCCTACTTCAAGATGCAAGGCGTACTGATTGACGATCACCGCATCCACGTGGACTTCTCACAGAGTGTGTCCAAGCTCTCAGCAGACTGGCGCACATCCACCAACTCGAAGACTGCCAGATCGAGAGGAGGTTTCGGTGGCATCGACAGTCTCGAGAAGCGTAAGCAATACCGTTCCAACGACGGAGGACGCGATCGCGACCGCGGCCGACACTACGACTACGTCTTCGACAAAAAGGAACGCCGCGGTAGCGACACGAGAGATGCACCTCGCCGTAGGTCACGAAGTCGCAGCCAGGAACGTGGCGACGCCAAGGATTCGCACCGATACCGATCGCGAAGTCGCAGCCCCAAGAGACACAGCAAGTACGGCGGCGACAGACGCGAGGATCGACAGCGCGACGACCGCAGACGACGGAGTCGAAGCGGGGACAGGTACGATAGTCGCCGCTAAAGGTAGTTCTGCATTCGCCCGAAGCAGTGCACCGCATGCAGATCTCATCACTGCTGATGCGAACGCTCAGTTACTTCGTGCGTGTGCGGTGTATACCTCTCTCCGCATCGCATCGTCTGCCTTTTAAGGCATGGTGTAATAATTCAATGTGCAGATGACGCGCGTCCCGTTCAAAGGGCTTGTGGGCGTACTTTTCTGAGGGCTAGTCTTGGCAAGTGGACTGTGGCTGACTCGGGCTGTTCAAGCTTGACGAGTACCTGCCTAATCTGGGGAGAAGTCCTACTACGCAACGCTCGCGAAGAAGAGAAACCTACAAAGGCGAGACCCGCAGCTTCAAACATCTGAAAATATTGCTACTAAGCAATGATCGGTATTACGCTCTTACAACTCAATGCCTGCAGTCTCAATAACGCCGCGCTCCGGTATCACCAACGAATGCTCTTGCAAAGAACTCCTTCGCAATGCTCATGACCGCCCATTATCCGATATCCATGCAGATAGCTGTTGCTCGTTTCCCGCTGTCCTGTTGCACCTTCTTCTTTGTCCCTGTCGTTATATTCTGAGGCCATTGCCAGTCCCATCAGATCCGCCATTCGTCATAGGCCGTTGGCTGTCACTGCTCTGCAAGAGGTCGTCAGTGCCGGTAATCGTCCGCTGTAATCCCCTTAACCTCAATCTCATGCCTGCACTGGATCATGATACGTAAACTCCTCATCCCCAGCCACACCCGGTGCCCTCCAATGACTGACACCCGTCTTCTCATCATAGCTCTCATAACTATTGGCCAACCTCTTGCCTCCCCCTCCCGGCAAATCCACAATAAAAGACGGCGTCATGAAGCCCGCAATCGTGCCCCGGATATGCTTCTCCAGCTTGAGAATCGTCGACAAAGGGGTCCGCAGATCCTCAACCCCACTGATCAGATCCGACTGATAGACGTAGTAGGGCTGGATATTCAGATCCGCTAGCCTCCTGATTAGAGTTGAAATGGTCGTGATGTCGTCGTTCACACCCCGTAGTAGAACGGTTTGGTTCCGTACGATGACGCCCCTGGAGAAGAGGTGCTTGGCTGCTAGTTCTGTGATCCAGGAGATTTCAGAGGGATGGTTAAAATGTGTGTGCATGGCAACCTGCTTTCCCATCTCCCTTCCCCTCTGACTCAGTCCCACAAATGTCTCACTCCATCCATCGCTTCCGTCCAGAATCCGCTGTGGACAGACCGCCAGTCCCTTCGTCGCGAAGCGGATCCGTTGGATATGGGGGATTTGTAATAATCGCTCACCGATGAGACTGAGCTGCTCCGGTTGCAGGTAGTAGGAGTCGCCGCCTGAGACTACCACGTCAAAGACGGCGGGGGTGGATTCGATGTAGTTGAACATTGCTTCCCAGCGCTTGCGGGTGGGCCGCTGGGAAGCCTTTTGGATGGTTTCAGTATTGCTGCCGACGGCGTAGGAGCGGGTGCAGAAGCGGCAGTAGACGGGGCATACGGAGGTTGCTGGGGCGAGTATCAGTGAATGGTGGTATGCGTGGCTGTTGGATGCTGACCTAGGAAAAGGACTTTATCGGGGTATCTGTGCACTAGCCCGGGAACGGGTGAATCTTCGGTTTCGTGCAGGGAGTCGAGAGATAAGGCGGGATGGTCTGGCTTGATGACTGACTTCAGCGGGATGAACTGGCGACGGATCGGGTCTTGCAAAGGATTCTTCCAGTCGGCGGCGCTTAGGATGTATGGCGTGAGTCGAACTGACATCGGTGCCGCTTTCATGCCTCCTTCGACATCGTTCAGGAAGTCGTCTCGAGTGGTGATGCTGCGCCATGCTGGGTGGACGATGCCGCTGGTTGGCGTGGGAATGCGATCAGGTAGAACTCCGGCGAGGAATCGAAGGAGTTTGTCTTTGCGGTCGATGGTGTTGCTGACCTGAGAGAATGCTGCAAGTCAGTATCGGACACTTTAGCTTCTCGCCCTTCTCTCCACTTGCCTGCCATCTGTAAGCCAGGAATGCTTCTCGCGGAACGTCTTTCCAGATTCCAATGTCTTGCCAGTACGGCCGTTGCGACTGGATCCTAGTCTCAGGGGCGACATCGGGTAATGGTGATGTACTCGATCCGAAGAGCAACGCTTCACTGGTACCTGAGGATGCTTCAGCTGGTGCTGCATGAAGGTATCTGGCTCTTGGAGCAGCCTTTGCAACAGCTCGAGGATTAGATGTCCTGCTGAACCTGGCCGTGTTTGAGATCATGTTAGCATGATCAACGGGAAAGCGGACGCGAGCGCGTAATGAAGCCATGCTGGATCTGCATGGGTGAACGACAGGGCATGTGGTTAAGAGATCTTGCTGTGGAGAGGTAGTGGAGTCTCGCTCATCCTGACCTCTAGGCTCGTTCGGAACGTCTTTTATTCAATGCAAGATGGAATTGTGTCATCATATCGCATGCTGTGGCGATAAAACTCTCGGATAACTTCTTCCAATGATGTCCGTTTCTATCTGCTCGAGCGTTAGACCGTGGGAGGCTTCTACGCTCACCCACATGCCGGTGCGACGCCTATTGATCCTGCTGAGCATGTGATGTGCAGCGTGTATAGAGGCTTCGGGAAACTCTATTGTGCAGCAGTGCCGAAAAGCGAAAGCACTGATGGGTGGCGGCATGTGCTAGCGCCAATGCTGGGTGTGAACTCTCGATCTTTATCACTACTGCAGGACAGGCTGACCGCTTCAGTGGCATCCGGATCGAGGTCATAGGCTCAAATCGAGGGAGAGCAAAGTCTTGTGCATCCTTGCAGGGTGGAACGTAGAATCTTCCCGAATCGAGACACTGCGACCCGAAAGGTCGGCCAGTGGAGCATCTCACTACGCATAAAGATTAGCGAAGCCGCACGACCAGACCTGCACAAAAGAAGCGAGCGACCGCATCTCTGCATCCCGAGCAATTTGCAGGGTTGTCAGATACCACCGGCACAGGCTTTGCAATGCGGCAGGTAATCGAAGGCTGATGATACTGTACCATTCTTACAAGCCGCAGGTCGGCAGGTCAGAACCTACGACATACAGAGTTCGCGCGCTCATGCCGTCGGCCACTATTGTGGAGCACAGCTGAGCGCCGACCATTGAAGGTGTGGAAGTTCCATAGGCGCCCATTGCCCTAAATTTGCGAACAAGGCCAGTGGAGCTTGCGGAGCGATGCACAAACGAGCCTTACCACACGCAGGCACTGGCAGTGCGAACGAAGCTGCGAACAGGCGACGATGGCTGCATCTGTAGTTGCATCTTGGTGGTCAGGTGATATGCCGCTACTGCATCGTGTCCCCTGGACCTAGTTGAAAGTACGTTTTGCGCTCTGCGCTTCGCGGGGCGCCGCGTGATCCTGCTGTAGCTAGCAATGCAGTGCATAGTGCTGGGCTGGCCGTTTGCTGGTCAAGAACCTTCAGGAGTTTAGCAGTCCAGTCGCGGACATACCTCGGCATGTACTGGCAAGTTTGACTGGCCCACAGACCAGGCCCGCTGCTTCGTGTGCATGAACAGGCAAGGTGCAGGCCAATCGAGGGTGTCCGTTGCTAGACGGTGCATGAAAGCTGTGCTGCGCCTCGCTCGAATGTCGAGTTGCATCACAGTGGAAATACGACCAAGCGTTACACTGATTAGAGACAGTGCACCTTCCGGTTATGGGGCGGGGTGCTCGAGCACAGCGAGCAGGCTGGATGATGGATCGCCAGCAGGCCCAGATGCGCGGCGGAGTCCTTTGCCTCGTTCATACTACTGATCTGGTCGACCGGTGATAGCTTCTTGTTTCCAGACATGAGCATCAACAACCTGGCGTGCAGCTGCGAAGGGGGTCTTCGAGCTACGCCCAACAGGCTCGGTGGCACGGCAGAGCCTATAAACAGTAAGCGTAGCGGCTCGTGCATGAGCTCGCAGTGGAGATCAGCAGTATGGGCAGCTTCTGACACGGCACGCGGCGAGAACATCGTGACGGCAGTTGTGCCGACAATCTCGAATTTAGGTCTCGGCCGGGGGGTCCCGAACCACTGCACTGGGCATCGAGGCAGGGACCAGGTCATTATCAAATATCACTCACACGTCTTCGTCCGAGGCATAGACACTAAAGCTCCAAGTGCTGCATCCTTCACCTCGATATCTCAGTACTGCATCTCCTGGTCTTAGAGGCGCTTATGGCAGCCATCAGTCAGAAGCTCTCGTTCCGCGAACAGATATGCAAGTCCCCAACCTAGGTTTTGCCATGTCTTTTGGCCACATGCGCCTAGCCACAAGCTCTTGCATTACCTTCAACGATCACAACCCAACACAGCGCCCACGCCTAAGCCCGACTTCAACCATGCGCTCGAGAGTCCGTCTCCGCGGTGGTGGCTCCAAAGATCTAGACCCACTGGCACGGCAATACCTCATTTGCTGGACCCCGAGACTCCGGTCTTGACCAAGGCTGAAGTCTATCTGCCGACACGTGGGATCAAGGCACGGAAGTGGGTTGGAACAGCCGTAGCCGCGGTGCTGTCTTCAAGCATGATGCTTGATGCTGAACTGTCAGCGAGTGAAACTATCTCGACAGGTGACAGCCACCACGAGAGGATGGACATCGCTCCGATGGAGAGAGCAAGATCGTTCCCTGCAGCTTGTCATGACTGCCGAGAATCCATTCTCTATGTCTTCAACGAGAAGGGAAGATCGCCCCGACGAGGCTGGAACAGGATTGTGCATCACATACGCCATCATTCCCACAGTACATCAGACCCATGTCGAGAAATTGAAGCTGTTGCTCTCCTCGTACTACTCATATAAGTCTGCCGTCTTACGATGAGGTATCTACGCTGTCCAAAAGGCACAAGAAGGAAAAGCCAAGCCCATCGAGATCACATCACTGTACATCTCCCGCTAGCCTGGCTTGGGCGAATGCCGCCCTTTCGTAACTCGTCACTCGTCGGTATTAGTATTCTTCCTGGATCGAACGTCCTCATTCAAATCCTCCCGGCATCTTCGCCGTATTAACTTCTTCTTTTGTATTTTCCGTTTGGTCCCGCTTCTGCTCTTCCTGCTTCCTCGTCTCCTCGACCTTTGCCCATGGGTTGGACATAGGCACATCGTCTTCTTCGTCCTATGTGACATCGTCGAGCTTTTCGGCGACTGACTCGATCTCGCCCTTGTGCTCCGCTGAAGCTGCCTCCAGTGGAAGGTCTCCCGCCTTGGCATCGGTTTCTGAAGGCAACTTTGCCGTTTCCAGGACTGCAGTGTCGGCTTCGACCGAAGGGGCAGGGAGATCAGTGGAGGTAGCTCGTTCAGGTGAGGCGTTCGTTGGGGAGGCATCGACAACGACTGGACCCCTGCGACCTGGATTCCGCGGAGGCAGCTTGGGTGGCAGCCGCTTTGGCACTTCGACAATCCGTGCTTTGCTAATGACCTGCGAGGTATTGCTGATAACCTGTGAGGTAGCTGGCTGGACCGTCTGGACTGAATGAAAGACTGGCTCTTCGATGATCTGTATGTCCTCATCGTCAAGATCCGACTCATCGTCGTCTTCTTGGTTCGCGGTAGTATACACTGCCGCGTTGCGAGGCGTCTCCTGTGTACCTGGCGGAGTCCTTGGAGGAGTCGTGTAACCATTCGCAGTGCGGGGGTCGATAGGCTTGTGATCCTGTGTTGCAAGAACATCGTGTTCCGGGACGTTCTGCATGGAGTAAGGATGCACGTTGTTGGAAATGCTACCCTTAGAACTCCGCTGGCTGTTGGAGCTTCGTAAGCTGTTGCGTCTGGGCGACGGTGGCCCATCCGGAAAGTCTGTTTGTGTCGCCGAGTCTGCCATGATGACAGGCGATCGACCCTGGTCGATGCTATTTCTGAGGGAGCTGGGCGTCTTTGGCTCTGTCGAAAATGCACTCGTTCGCCAACTATTGCGACGGCTTGTCGATCGCGCGCTGAGGTCCTGGCTCTGTCGATTGTATATGCTGTGTACTGGACTCGTTGGACTTGGATTGAAGCTGAACTGCTCCCAGCTGGCACGCTTGTTTGTGCCGGCCTCCCTCAGACTCATGCCTTGCTTTTCAAGCGCCAGTACACCATAAGGGTCGGGATCGTCTCTGTCGGGTACGCCGAATGCTGCCCCATCCTCGATGTCCATGTCGCTGGGTGGAGGCTCCGTCGGGAGCATTGCGCTGTCGAAGTCCGAGTCGCCTTGTGCTGCTTTTAGCGTCTCCATCAGCTGCTTCACCTCGAAGGGAGGGTGCCTGACGTTTCCAGCCAGAATCTGCTTGACGGATAGCTTCTGGCCATAGAAGCGCTCGTTCTCATCATTTCGCTCGATGACAATCGTACCATCGATTTGCACGCCAGCATAGAACCCGCGGCTCTTCAAGTAGGTGTATAGCGGCGCTTGTCGCTTGTGAACTTCGGTCTCCAGCACTCCTCCAGCTCCAACCGGACCAGCCGAAACGCTGATCTCTCCACCCAGCGTACACCTCACCCTTGTGAAGGCCTCCAACGCTTCTTCGGTGTTGATGACGATCACGCAGTCGTAAATGTCCACGCCTATCAAGAATCCGAGACCGGCAGTATGAAGCATGATGCCAGATGGCGGTGACCACGATCCATCTGGCTTTCTTGCGATAAGCACACCTGCACCGCCAGCGCCAGAGAACCACAGACCCGTTCGCATGGTAGTGAAGATGGCAAGGCCTTTCGCTTCCCGTATGACACTCTCTGGTATCTTCTGTATGACCTTCTGTTTCTGCTTCGGCCCATCTGTAGGCTGTACTTCCTCTTCCTTGTAGAATCCATCTTCTGCAGGTTTGTCAGCTACCATCGATATCCACAACACAATGTCCTTACTGCAGAAGCTCTTCAAGATGCGCGCGGCCTTGTCGCTCTCCTTGTCCAATTCCATGGGCCAGAAGGCCTCGCTTCCCAGCTTGTTGCTCAGCCGATTGACCGGAGTGCCCAACTTGTCCAATACCTTGTATCCCTTATCGAAGCCAGCCTTGCTGCCGCTCTTCACCTTCTGCCACATCGTGGGCTGAGACATCTTGTGGAACAGTGGCTATCGAAACAATGTAACAATATAATCAATGGTTGTAGTATCGTTCCAGCCCCGCCCAATTATCCAGAAACCAACGCTGAAACGGCCGGTCGTCTACCCACGAAAGGCCGGTTTGCGTTGTCGCATGCTAATGAGGAAGACGTCGGCAAGCAAGCGCAGTGGTAGACAATCGCTTTTGTTCCGTTGCTTGCTGCCCGTCTGTCGTGATATTGCAAATGCGCGGAGGACGCGGAAGGGCGAAGCAATACCACAGACGTAGCACGCGGCTGGTACGTCACTCGGTGCTGACAGAGAGGAAGGCTCGGTTCAGCAAGCCTTCCGTGCGAACTTAACCTTGTGAAGATCGTTTCTGCACGATCACCCGTCGACAGGGAAAAGTAAAGAAGTTCTCACATCAACGACAAGGCGACGAGGGGAAGAGGGCGATCTCTTCATCACATGCTTCCTGCTTACACGGCACCATTCTCTCACCGCGTGGCACAACTGCAGGGTTCAGCCTGTCCTGTAGGCTGTCTATTCCAGGAGAACACGACATCCGCCCAGCAATGGTGTCAAACTCTGAGCAAAAGGAATGGTCCAGCCGGGCACCGACACTATCCATGCAGCACCTCACACGAAGTCTTGTCAGGTACCGCTTCGCAAGCGAGCACTCGCGGTCACGTCGTGTCAAGAGGTGACCCCGATGATCGTGACCGCGGAGAGCAGCGTGTCGAAGACGATGGCGTACGGAATAAGTACATTCCATAGCACGACGCGTCTCGTTTTCCGCGCCGCGTGGCGTCCTACTACAATCTTGATCCCTCAGATCAGGCATCGTCAATGTAGCAGCACAACGTGGCACCCGACCATTATCTCGATGCTCAAGACCACAAGCATCTAAGCACATTTACTAACCTGGACCTCTGCCACAGGCAACTCGCGAAGCAGTACGAAAGCACAAGGAAGAGAATTGGCCCTTGATGGCCTCTGGAATAACGACGAGCCCATGCCATGTGCAGCGGGAGCACTGGCATGCTGTGGCGTGGACCGGACAGAGCACAAGACACCAGCACCTTGACATTGCTAAGGAACCGCAACATCGATAAATCAAGAAGCAATATCTCAGACACATCGTGACGAGGTGAGCTTGAGTCTTCTCCTCTTCACGACTTCCTATGATGACAGCAGCTGGGGCCATAAGAGAGTCCAGCCGACTTCACTTGAAGTAAATGGTCGGACATGCTTTCACGCCAGCTTTATACAATCTTCTCATTTCGTCTGAGTGCAACACGTTGCAAATGCAGTACATCATTCTTCCCTATGTGGAGCTGTGCTAATATAGGCCACAGTGTAGACTTTGTCCCGTATCGTTACAACTTTGCTCTGACTTTCGACTCGATTTTCTTCCGTCAGGAACAGATTGACTCTCTGCAAAGTCGTGGTCACTCGCCGATAAGATCATGCGCTGCATCATGCCACAGCATTGCTAGCCCACGGAAATCGATAAACATATTTGCACGAGCCACAAAACAGCCTCTCATAGCCATGGCAGACATCGCCTAAGACTTGCTTCAGCACTTCTTGGGCGGTTTGTCGCCAGGCGCTCGATCGATGGCAGACTAGTTATACGGATCATGTGGCGACCCTATGCTCGCAAGACCTTTCCTGGTCATGATTCGAGCCCGTCTTGTTACAGCTACCGAATCCAAACTTGACGGCTGGACCATGTTCTTGTTCTGGAAGATGCCTGCGGTGACTTGCGAAGTGGTGCAAATTGGCTGCTCGCCTTCCGAATCTTTAATATGGTGATCCAACCCGACTTTCCGTTCGACGATGATCCGATCTGAAATGATTGGCGAGTTGTGTGACTAATGTCCAATTGTTAGAAGCTCTGGGCCAGGCTCATCCACTTTCGATTGCAGAATTTTGGGCATCCTGCTGCTCCCGTTTCCTCTCCTTGAAGATGCTGCCGCCCGTCCAGATCGCAGTCGGAACAGCTGTGAAGATACTGATACAGCCCAGAATAAGAGTAGCAGTTGGCCAACCCTGAGAATCAACCACAAATCCGGCCAGAAGAGGCCCGATCATAGCACCAGCAGCCCAAGCCATATTAAAGAGACCATACGCCTGAGCAAAAGCGCCATTCTTGCCGAAGAAGCCCGGAGGATGGCGCTGTGCTTTCGCTTCCACGGCATATGCGATTTCTGCCATGATGGGGGTGAGAGCCAAGGTGAGTCCAAAGCCGATGATCGCAAGCAGTGCGCAGAGCAGGACCTTTTGGCCCATACTATCGTGCGTGACCAGCCGCAGAAGGATCAAGAATGGACAGCAGAGCGCGAAGCCAGCTGTTGCAAACCACCTAGGTCCGTATTTGTCTGATAGGCGGCCGATGAAAGGACCTATGAAAGAGGCGACCACGATGGGTAGGAATACCAGACCGGCTCCTGTCGAATCCCAGTGAAATGTGTCTCTGACGAACAGTGGCAATGTCGAGTCGAAGGAGGTCATCAGCGATGACTGGATAACGCAGGCCCATAATGCGCATAGTACCCTCCTGGAGCCGAATAGGAAGACCACGGGCGGAAGGCGCGCAACAACAGCCTTGACAAATCCTGGAGCACGCTCAGGGATCAATGAAGTGGCGTGACTGGGCGCATGGCTTGCTTTGCGCTCTATGGCAGGTTGTTCTGACACCTCCTGTCCAACATCGTCTACCGCGTGAGTTGCACCATCCTTTGGCGCCTGCTTCTCGATCTCCGCTGAGGCGCGATCCTCTCGACTCTCGAGAGCCTCTTCTGCAGACGGTGATTGCTCCGGCAACCACTGCCTTGTATTCTTCTTCTCGATCATCGCGAATCGCAGGATAATGTCCAGGACGATCAGCCCAAAGGCCATTGCATAGACCTGATAGTACCCTGCATACTGGAACACCACGCCTCCAAGAAGCGGAGCAAGCAGGATCGCAAGACTCATCGAAAGTCCCACGTACCCCATAGCACTACCGATATCATCGGGACCAATGGTGTCGACAAGCAGAGCCAGACCAACGACCCAAACGACAGCAGCACTGGCTCCTTGCAGAACTCGACCAGCTGCGAGTAGTCCGATACTATCGCCGACCGTGAGCATAGCCGTGGAAGCTCCCAGCAGAAGGAGTCCTATCATGAAGGGAATCTGTCGTGATTTCATGCGATCGGCCAGCCAGCCAAAGATTGGCGAAGCAACCAGTAGGGCGGCTCCGTATACAGCCAAGAAGATCGAGGTCCATGATTGTATATCGCTCTGGTCGATACCGGCTCGCTCGGTGAGTGCGAATGGGAATACGGGCACGACGATGCCATATGCCTGTGCGCTGTTAGTGATTGTGGAGGCGGAATCGAAGTGTCTTGGGCTCACGAAGATGTCTGTGAAGATGGCCGATGCAACCACAATGATGATAAATGTCTTCGAGCTCCTGAGCTTCAGCAGGACCGGCGGCCTGGTGTCGGAACCCCAGAACCAGGCGAACATGCTGATTGCAGGTCCTTGATGTTGAGATCCTTCGCGAAGCGCATCAAGGATAAACGCTCACGCTCCAGCTATTTTCTGCTTCTATAAACGAGCAGTCGTGAATCTTGATTAGTGGCAATGGGTGATAATGACAGCCCTGACATGCTTCACGAAGCGTATACGTCGTATTGTGCAACAAGTCGCCCACTCTGCATGGCCGAGCTTATGTTACTGATTGTGTCTTCGGGACGAGCGCGTAAAGAAGGCGAAAATGATGAGCACATGAAGGCGTTTTTCGGTTTCGCTACGTAAGAATGAAAGAACGACGATTTGCCGAGTATGCACAAGCGTGCTCTTTGACTATGTTCGGTTAGCACGTTGCTGTTCGCGGATGAGGCGCTTCGAACCACGTGCAGGCGGGAGCGTGAGAGTCGGTGTTAGATCTGACGAATGCCGAAGAGTGTAGACCGGCGTTCACACAAGCCATGGACCTCTATGGCCTACTTCAGGACTAGAAGGTAACCATCGTGCTGAGCATAGTACTGACTGCCATTCAGGCCCTAGTAAGTCTTTTCAGCACTTGAGGTAAGTCGGTGAAGCACGGCCAACCCTCTTTCGCTGACAATGCTGTAGCTGTATGAAACGCCGTATCAACCATGGCCTGTCACGTGCCTGTCTCTGTTATCATCAACACTTTATTCGTACTTGCCATGGCCTATCGCAAGTATCTCAACTCCCGCAAACGCCTGGAGCTACCCAATAGGATTATCGAGCTCGACTGGCGAAGTTTTCTCATCGACGTGATTGACGATACCTTCTGATCACAGTTGTATCGCTTCAGTCTACGTATTTCTGGACGATGGGGTCAAAAAGTGCTTCGATGCGCACATTGTTGCCTTCGTCAGGTCCCGGAGCCAAGAGAGCAGAGTGTCTGACTGTCTTGTGTGTTCAGAAGAGCGTAGCCAGTTCAGAAGCATCGAGTTGATTACACGAGGACAGTCTTGTTCCACGCTCTTCTCACACGCGTTCGAGCCCCCTCGATGCCTCATTGTTCAGATGTTTGTCCTCGTGCTGGGTTGATCCAGCTGGTCATATATATAAAGTGCTTCTGAAATGCTTGACGGCGAATCATCATCTGTTGCAATGTCGAAAACTCCAATCAAGTACCTGCATCTCTATCCCGGCCAGGGCGGCGTTCAGATCTTCCCGCAGACGGTGAAGCTAAACAATGACACAGAACATGTCGTTAACGCGGCTGGGACCTCGAGCTGCATCACAACAGTTGGTGTGTTCATGCCTATGGATGACAAGACCAACAAGTACTTCGTTGCGCACATTGTTGCCATCGTCGGAGCACCGCACGACATGAGAGCATGGTGCCCAGCTGTCTTACATCCCACAGAAAATTTAGTCAGCGATGCTTTGAAGGATGCAGTCATCACTGCCTTGAAGGAGGATCCCATGATCAAGCAGCATTACCAGAAGGTAGCCAAGGCCGCCCGGGAGAAGCACGGTATCATCGTCTGCCCAGCAGTTACGCTCGGAAAGGATGGCCCTGATACCAAGTACACGACTGGCCACGACATCATTCGTGCAATTCGGGAGTTTTTTGAGGTTCCAGCGCTGACGATATCCGGGGGCCATGGCTTCTGTAGAGAAGGCGGCGAGGATGGTGAAGTTCACCTCTTTGGATGGAAGAGCGGTGACAACTTGACGTCTATGGACTTCCGGCCTATGCTGGATGGCAGGGCGAGGCCGGGCGAGAAGCAGCCAGAGACCTATGGCTGGCGGCCATGTAACGAAGACGAGCGGGGGGAGAATTCAGGTCGTGGGATCAAGCAGTTCGCTGAAGTGCCAAGGGGTCCATGGTCGTTCGTCTATCGGGATGGAAAGTGGCAGAGGAACGATGCAGCGTTGTTTGAAGACCAGGAGGCGTGAGGGTGTATAGTATTGCAATGCATCACGCGCAAGAGTGCAGTGTTAAAGACTTAAAGGTGTGAGTGATGGTTGAGATTGGAAGGAGCCAAAGCATGAAACAGACTGTTATTGACCGTCGCTGCCGTCCCGCTTGTTTCTCGCCGACAAGCCGGCGGCCTGTGCGGGAAATGCACGTTTTCTCCTGGTCTCCGACTTTAACTCTTTCAAATCGACAACAGTAATCGCGTCGCCGTAAGTGCCCATCACGCATCACGAGGCTCGAGCAACGCGCTGCCCATCGCCACCGTCAGTGAATGATGCGCTGACATGTCGCAGACTGGGGATTAGTCGTCGCCGCTTCCGCCTTCGCGCAGTCAGACTCTTGCTAGAAAGGAGACTGGCCGGTCGCGATCTGAGACGACAACGACAGCAAGATGCCTCGACCACCGGACAACTACACCCACGCTCAGTTCGAGCCCATCGAGAGTGAGCACGCCGGCGACACAGTCCAATGTGTCCACTGTCGCAACTGGTCCGGATCCGTCAAGACGCTCAACCGCAAAAAAGCGCATCTGGAGAACTGCACGCAGTACAAGCAATGGCGAGCGGCGGGCAACGGACAGGACTTGGCGCCCCCTAACAAGTACAGCAAGCGCGATAGCATGAACCTGAACGCCTGGGATCGAGGAGATCCAGAGTAAGTGAGCAATCCACAACTATCTCCACAACCCACTCTGTTCGACATCCACATACCAAGCTTGCGACGATACGGATATCGCGAGGTTACTGACAGCAGAGGACAACAGTGCGATCAATCCATACAACAACTCGCCACACGGCTACAACGGAGCAGACTACACCCCAACCATGATACGGGGACGCAACTTTGGTCAGGATTCGTGCTCACTTCTGCGCTTTGCTCCCTGCTAACACTTCGACAGAAACGACCAAGGTGCGATTCCGTCATGTCGTGTATGTGCAAAACGGGTAACACAATCTGACGACGACAGTACTTTGACGAGTTCTACGATGGGGACTCGGCTACCAAAGTGAGTATTATCTTTTCCTTCATAGGCAGCAATTCAGCGATTGGCTTGTCTCCCTCCCAGACCATCAACGTCTTGTGGCGATTCAGACGTACCTAGATGCCGACATTGCCCTCCTTCATCTGCATGTCAAGCACCTCTTGAACAGACCGCCAACAGACTATCATAGTGCATGCGAGCTCGATGCCTGTCGTGTGGCTTCTCTCGCGCCAAGAACACGACCCGACAGATTGAGCACCTTGCCCAATGCCAAAGTTTCTTGGCCTCAAGTGAAGGTCAACAGGCTCTTGCAGCCGGCGAACTAGAGATGACACCAAGTGGCGCCCGAAATTATGCACCTGGCAACGACATCTGGAAAGGCGGCGCACCGAACCCCAACCTCAACACGGGTTCCGCACCACGGACTGTTACTGGCGGTATGCACCCCAACGCGCGCATGCCACCTCCGCCACATCGTCCAGCACCCTCTCTTGCGAATCACCTCGTCAACAAGTGGCCGGACAAGATGGACAAGGCGACACAGCAACAGTTCCTTTCGCACGCTGGATGTGGCACTCTGTCGGCGAGCGCACTTTCCCACTGGTAAGCAAAGATATCGAGCCGAGCGGACGGAGCTGTGGCACTGATACTATGATAGGCTTGGTCAGAACAGCCACATTTCGCGGGCAATGGTCTCCTTCATCGGTTCACTCATTGGCAAAGTCCGCCTGCCAGAGACCAGCAACAGCAAAGTTGACACCCAGTACCGAGCACTTGATCTTCTCATTTCCACTGTTAGCAACCTCCGTAAAGAGATTGATTTCATCGAGAGCACGAAACGCAAATACGCCATACAATCTGACGGCGAGCCACCATCCCCGATCACGAAAGCATACATCGATCTCTTGATGAGTGCTGCCGACACACGCTCGACCCTGCTTGAAGGCATGGTAGTCCTTTGGGCGACCGAGCACGTAAGTTGCAGCTATGATATCGCTCTGAAGTGATGCGACTGACCACAACCAGTGCTACTGTGTCTCCTGGCAATACGCTTCAAACTTCGCAAACACCGTCCCTTCGTCGAATTACTCCGTCCCCTCGTACCTTACACACTCGCAAACAGACCCCTTTGGCAACGGCCCTTCCTCAGTTCGTCCTTTCAACGGCTCCGACCAGCACATTTCAGCGCTACAAGAAGCACTCATCCCAAATTGGACTTCCCGCGAATTCAGTAAATTTGTTGAAGCTTGTAGGGCCATCGTCGACGAGCTTGCAAACGCTGAGACTACGGGTTCTGGGCGGGAACAACTCGTTAGATGCGAGCTACAGTACCAACAAGTCGTCTACCTTTGGGAGCGATTGTGGCCCGAGATCAACGGCATGGGCGAGGAGAATGAGCTCGATAGCAGTCCAGCGCACGACGACTCGCAGACAGCTGGTCAGCCCAACAGCAGCGCCTTGGCTGGCCCATCTGGTACAAATGGCAACACTGGTCACATGGAGCAGAAACCCGTCGAGATCCAAGACGACGACAACGAAGACAATCAGGACGGCCCTATGGGTCCCAACGGCATCGATTCTCCGTATGGTGGCACTGGCCTGGGTGCAATCGCTGCTGCCAACCAAGCTGGCTGAGAGCTTTTTCCATTTTCCTTACACTGCATTGTACACTATCGACAGGAAAACTGGCGTCGAGGATCGCTGTAAAGTCGAGATAGAACGCTAGCATAAACACCTGGTGCACTCGGCTTTCCCGGTCCGCTGAATCGCGAGTTTTCTAAAAAAAAAATTCAGAAAATAAGATATAATTTCGTAGTATAGCTAGATACGAGGATACAAATTTCTACAAATATAGAACTAATAGTTATAGATCTATCGATAATTTGAGTTTCGTGATAACTATTAAATACACTATAACGTGCTTCACCACCGAGCGGGCCACACCACCGAGCGGGCCGCTTTTGCCAAGAACTGTACCACTTCCACAGATACAGCTATGCAACCACCATTACAGCGTGTATTGTCTTCAAACGAGGCCAAACTGACCTTAGCTGTCCAGGCCACGAAACGCGACGCGACAATCACGAATCGACTTGCTACAAAGGTTTGTCGTAAATTATCGACGTCGATAAGCGCCAAGACTTTGCTATTCTTTGCTCTCGGGAAAATAGACTCTTAGTATAAGTTATAGCATTTTAAGGCACGTATTCGATAACGTATATATAGGTGAGCATTTTAGTATATATATTACTATATATAAGCGCTTCGTTATTGCCTAATATACTGTTTTGTTTAAAACGTCGCGGTTTAACGCGACGATCGAGGAAGCCGAGTGCACTAGGTGTTTATGCTAGCGTTCTACCAAAGCTTCAATGTTGATACTTCACACTCAGGCCTTTCCTTTCATTTGTCCTTTCTTTAAGCCGGCTGGAACTGATCCTTGACGGACAGCCTATCCGGGTAGGCCGGGTTATGTATTACACATCCATACGACCAAAAATTCTTGAAGATACGGTATCAGCAGTGTCTTGGCATTGTTTGCCTCAGGCACCGCGGGCACCACACATCTCTTCCGCCATTGCACTTTCTCGCGCCTCCATCAACCTTACACGTCTGAATACGTCTCCCATGGCTGTCAGCATAGTGTCATCTATCACTAGCCAATCTCAAGCCTTCGCGCTGACCGTGTGACGAATCGGCAGGTCATTACGATGTGTCCTGGCCGCTCGACGACTCTTACACGTATGCTACCGGCCGTACACCACTGGAGGGCCCAGTCATGTCGAGATTTCGTGACGCCGCTGCCTCTGCGCCACCACCTACCCATCGACGGAAGGGCGATACTGGCACGACTGTATGTCAGTTTACGAGCTCGATGTAGCTCTGGGCTGCTGTACCGAGGTCCCTCGTGGCTGCTCTATCCACTTCTCTCCTTGCGTACCACCGACAATGGAACTAGGTGCTGACACTGCAGTTAATTATGTCGACATCCCAGGTGTTGTCGCGCGGTGAAGATTTGACACCGCTCTACAGCTGCCATTGCGGCAAGAGCTACGAGAGGGTGGAACACTTACGGCGACACGAAGCAACCCATAGCGAAGAGCGAATACACCAATGCCGCCTGTGGGCCCACTAGCGGGGCCATAGCCGTGCCTGCAGCTAACGTTTTCTGTAGATGCAAGTCGACATTTCCCGATCGGACGTCTTGCGGCGACATCTTCAAACATGCGGTGGCAAGCGCCAAAAAAATTGCTGCAAGGCAAGCGGCGTGCGATAGCTGCGTGACAAGTAAGCGCCGATGTAATCTAGAGCAGCCCTGCGAGACCTGCCGTAAGTGGGATACCATCTGCGTGTATAGCGGCAGACTTCAAACACCGCTGCGGCCCTTTGGGAGTCACTCAAACAACATAGAAAGGCCGGCGTCGCCTGCTGCTATCGGCCTCGGTGATGAAGCATTCTCGAACAACACTGGAGCAACACTCGGAGCAGATTTCTCTTATAGCTGGAACGGAGACGATCTGTATGAGGACGCCAACGATCTCGCCTTGTGGACAGTTTTCGACAATGGTGCTAGTGAGTCAGCCACAAGAGACGACCCGTATGGCCTGGCGAGCTTCGATAAAACCAGCGAACAATCTCTGGAGTTTCTCGAGAAGTTCAAAAGGAATGCAGGTCTCATCGCTTCATTCGATTGTGGCACAGAAAGTGCCAGAGAGCATGCCTATACTGCCGCTTTGCGCATGATGAGAAGCCCATCGCAGGAGTCCGGGATCTCTCCCACGTTACAATACAAGACCGACCCACTAGCACTTAAGTCGCATCAACTCATCAGCCTAGTGGAAGAAGTCATTAAGATCAAGCCTCGGAACATTGCGATCACTTTGTCTTGGTCCTCTGTTGGAGGCGATGTGTGTCGACTTCTTCTCGCCTGGACGCATGCGCCTGTATGTGGAGCTCTACTTTGCGCTGTGGCATCCCAACGTCAATATCCTGCACCGTCTCACATTCGATGCGAGAACTACCAAGCCTGTACTACTTGCGGCCATGGTCATCATCGGAGCTTCTGTCTCACCGCAGTCATCCGATCGCGAAGATGCCAGGACTTGGTTTGAAGTCGTCGAGGAGATGGTGTTCCAAGATGACGATTTCTGCTACGACGGTGAACAGCAAAGGCGGTTCCCATCAAGAGAAAGGATACAGTCCCTTCTACATTGTCTGCCTCTACCAGAATTGGGATGGCACCGATCCAAGTAAACGCAGAATACGGCGGTTTCGGTTCAGCACCATGGTCGCTGTGGCGCGAGACATTGGTATACCCTACGCCAGACACTCGCTTTACAGTTCTCAATCGTCAGATGACTTCGACTGGGCGGAATATGTTCTATGAGAAGAGCTGATTCGGATCTTTTTGTGAGTGTTCTTGCTGGACACAGCTTTCGTTATCTCAACAACTTGCCGCCCAGGCTTGCTATCAAGGAGATGCAAATGCAATTTGCCACCAACGAAGGCGCCTTTCAAGCAGACTCTGCAACAATGTGCTTCAACTATCTCGCCAGTGGGGCAACAGCTCAGGTCGGGATGATGTCTACGCTGTGCGAGAAGTTCTGCGAAGGCCAACTAGAATTACAACATCAAATTGTGCTGGTAGACATGGGACCACTGAATTTGTTCGTGGTGTCATCGGCACTGCAATCCATGATCTTCCAGACGCAGCAGTTATTCGGTCACGACATCGAGATGACACCCGTCAGGCACGCTTTGCGGAACTGGATCAAAGTATGGAATCTTTACCAGGACGGCTACTGTTATCTTTACAGACACGTACCTCTGGTCGGCCACTCCCTGACTTCCGACAACATGTGGAAGCGCCTCGGATTCCTACGATATGCCCCAGAGTACTGGCAGCTCGCGCAATTTCTGGTTGAGCGGATATCGACTGCCAGCGCAACACGAGAGCAAGCATTGGCGGACAGAGCTGCCGCATCTACGACATGCCAGCAATCGCCACCGTCTTTGCTGAAGCAATACGACGATACTAGCATGCGCCAAGTGAACGACCTGATCGTTGAATTTCAGCAAGTTTGGAGATGATCGCCACGTACTGGTGTACCTGATCTGCAATGCGCCTCAAAAGTGTCCCACCTCCACTTCCGCAGCCCACCTCCGCATCCGCATGTCACTTTCACGGCGGCGCATCATAGCAAATGCTATTGGTCGTTGCATAGAGATATCATGGCGCTTCGTTGGAAGCTCGTGGCCGGGTCAAGCATGTCTAATTGTACCGACATCTCAAGCAGACCGGCATTGACTTCGGTGGACTGGCCGCAGATCTCGATACACATATATCAATCAGCGCTCCATCACATGTGATCCCAAACCTCCATATGACAGCCAGTTGGAGTACCGTATCAAACATGGAACGCTCCTACCAGATCCTCGTAGCGGTATTGGCCATTGCGGCATACGGTTTCTACAGACTGCTATCCATTGGTAGCAGACCGAAGGATTTCCCGCCAGGACCACCAACCATTCCAATCCTCGGTAACATACATCTCATGCCCGCACGCGATGCTCATCTACAGTTCGAGGAATGAGCTCGCGAGTAAGTAACACCCTCCATGAGTACGGCGATGGCTGCTGATTCGATAAGGTATGGCGACATATACTCTTTGATGCTTGGCACCAAAACCCTTGTCGTGCTTTCCAGTGATGAGGCCGTGAAAGACCTTTTGGACAAGCGTTCGATCAACTACTCGGCTCGTCCAGAGTTGTACATTGGTCAAGATCTCTGTCCGACGGCTTGCGCCTGCTTATGATGACCTATGGCCCGACTTGGCGAAATATCCGCAAAATGGTCCATCTTTTGCTGAACCTCAACGTCGCCCCGAGCTATGTGCCATACCAGATGCTGGAGAATCAACAGATGCTGAACGATCTGCTGGACACCCCTGACGACTTCTTGAAGCATATTGGACGCTACTCTAACGCTTTGACGACCTCGATGGTATTTGGATGGCGGACTCCCACTTATGAGGACAAGAACATCCAACAGCTTTTCGATGGTTTCGCCGAATTTGCTGAGATCAACCAGACTGGCACAGCTGCCCTGATCGACTTCTTTGCTGTACTGAGACGTCTTCCTGATTGGATCCTGTCCACACAGAAAAAGGCAAAAGACTTGCACAAAGCGGAACGAAAATTTTATCTTGGCCACTGGCTACGAGCAAAGCAAGAGGTTGAGGACGGTACCATCAAACACTGTTTTTGTGTTGGCATGGCCGAAGCACAAAAGAAGGGGGGCTTTAGTGATGCCCAAGCTGTAAGCGTATGACTATTGTAGCTTTAACACGACACTGACCATTTCCAGGCATATATCTCAGGAACACTTCTTGAGGCCGGCTCAGACACCACCTCGAGCACGCTGTACGCCTTCATGCAAGCCATGCTACTCTATCCAGAAGTACAGAGGTATGCTCAACAAGAGATCGATAAGATCGTCGGCGACTCAAGACTACCGACCATGGAAGACCAGCCCAACCTACCAATCGCGACAATGGTGATGAAGGAGACTCTCAGATGGTGTCCCACGACCATTCTCGGCGCAGTCCCTCACGCTACCAGCAACGACGATACCTACAAAGGGTACTTCATACCTAAAGGCACAGGAGTAATGAACAACGTCTGGGCCATCAACAACAACCCGAAGCGTGCCCCTAATCCTCGCAAGTTCGACCCAATGCGCTACAAAGATGATCACCTCAATCTCTACGACTCTGCCTCCAACCCAGACGGCACGAAGCGTGATCAGTTCACTTTCGGTGCCGGACGTCGAATTTGTCCTGGCATGCACGTCGCCGAGCGCAGTCTGTTCTTGGGCATCTCACGCATTCTATGGGCTTTCAACGTATCGCCAGCAGAAGGAGCGGATGGCCAGCCGATCATCCCCGACCAAGAGAAGCTGACGCAGGGCTTTGTGTGCATGCCTGAGCCGTTTGAGGCCAAGATCAGACCAAGGTCGCAACAGCGGGCTGAGATTGTGAGGAGGGAGTGGAAGCAAGCTGAGGGCGAGCTTTTGGACCCGCAGACCAAGCAGTACATACGCTCGCCGCTGTAGTGCTACCATGTCATGGTGGGTACTACTGTGATGGCACCCAACACGATTTGGAGCGTACAGCAAAAAAGCTAGACTTGCAGCGGAACGAAGTAGGTTAAGCCTGGACGAATTGTACAGCACAGAGGAGCAACACAGCGCCCAAATGGAACAAGATAGCAAGGGATTACTCAAGCTTCGATGGTCATGTCCGAAGTTTGAAGCACGCAGCGTCTACACGAGCTCAACCGCATACTTGGCGGTAACGGATGTTCAGCCGCATTGGCCGTGGTTGGAGTGAAGCGAGCTTTTGTGCTACGTCTGAACCTATCGGAGAAAATAATGCCGCCTGCAAAGTTGACGACAATAGATATGCAGTCAAGTGGGTTGAAGTGGAGTGAAGCGGCCCTATGAGCCACGACTCTCACCAACACGAGCCATGTCCTCGAATCGAAGGAATTTACATGTAGCCTGGCCCTAGCCCTCGAATTCGTGAGCTTTGCACTGACACGTTGGATAGCGAACTCCCATCGACGTCAGGATGTGTCTCTTGATCATCATCTGCATGTTATTCTCCGCGGTGAGTACTTCACATGCCACCGACTACAACAATCACTGCTGCGAGCGCCTCGCCGAGCATTTCTCACAACAGCTCTCTTACCCAAGCAACGACACCTATCAGCAATTTCTTGATGGATACTGGACTGAGCGAGAGAGTGAGCTCGAGCCGAACTGCATCTTCACGGCGGAGAAATCACAAGACGTAGCTCGAGCTGTAGGCATCCTCGGCAAGACGTCGCAATGCAAATTCGCCGTGCGAGGCGTTGGACATACTGGCTGGCCCGGCGCTGCAAACATCGAATCGGGTATCACCTTTGACCTCTCTCGCTTGGACGATACTACGACGGTGGGAAACACGTCTGTTGAGGTCGGCGCCGGTGCTCGATGGAATGCCGTCTATGAGCATCTCGATGCCCTTGGGCTTCACATCGCGGGCGGGAGGTTTGCGAGCGTTGGTGTCGCGGGCCTTACTTTAGGTGGCGGTATTAGCTTCTTCTCGGCACGCTATGGATGGGTCTGCGACTCAGTAATTGCCTTGAACTAGCTATGGCCGATGGACACCTAGAGACAGTATCTTCAGCCAACAAACCGGATCTTTTCCGCGCTTTAAAGGGAGGGAGCAATAACTTTGGCATCGTCACAGCCTTTCGCTTCAAGGCCTTCCAAGGCGGAGACTTGCTAGTTGGCTCGGCCGTATATGATACCACGCAGTCCGACGACCTCGCTACCGCGTTTGTCGACCTGGCTTCAACGCCCATCGACCAGTACGATCCCTATGCATCGTTTGCACAGATACACAGCTGGGAGAAGCAGTCAGATGTTGCAACCAAGGTTATCGTGAACACATTCACGTACACCAAGCTACCGGCTGTTAACAGTACTCCCCCTTTCCTCAGTGAGCTCCAAAATGCCGCGCCACAATTAGGTGAGTTGACTGCCGATAAAATATCATAGATTCGACCGTTACACTAACAATATAACAACAGCCAGCTCTCTCAACATCCTGTCTCTCCAGAAATCCTTCAGCGATGTAAACAACTTGGACAATCCAACGTCCCCACGCCGCGTCCTCATCAACATGAATTTCCACGCCGATGCCGCTTTCATGATCGTACTGATCGAACTCCTAGACAAGACCATCACCCACTTCTTAGACCGAATCCCGCGATCCGCCTGCAGCGTGGCTTTCCAGCCCCTCCACCCCATCATGACCTCCAAATCCAAGAACACAGGCGGAAACGTCATTAAGCGTAGCGACCGAGCGCTAGCCACACCGGAGTACGAGCTTGCGAGTACGTAGGTGAGGCGTCAGCGAGGGAGTGAAGCTCTATACCAGCCCTCAACTAGCCTTGGCGCCCGCTCTGATTGGTCAACTTTCGAGCTTTAGAGTCACGTGACCTACCGCACTGTGCCTGTTGGCGAACTCGATGTCGTCGTATAATAAGCACTGTACGTCGGGTAGCGGTAGCGTGGATCGCACGCTACTTTGCAGTCTAGAAGGGTTGGTAGAGAGCTCCACTCCGCTACGCTTACCTTTGGAGGTTCACAACCGCCAACAGCACATTTTAGGTCCAGAGTCCGGCTACATTATCAACGTCAATCCAACAGTCCAATGGGCCGGTGCTGAGAACGATGCGTTTGTCAAGGAACTGTGGGAGGAGACGTTTGCTGAAGCCCAACGCATGGCGGTTAGGTATGGAGTGGCAACGGACTGGGTGTATTTGAATTACGCCGAGAGGTGGCAAGACCCTATTCAGGGGTATGGAAAGGCTAACGTCGAGTTTATGAGGAAAGTGAGTATGAAGTATGAACCTAAGGGTGTCTTTCAGCGCCAGCTTTCAGGGGGGTTCAGACTGTGGCAGCGGGAAGGAGGTGCTTGAGTATACCTTCAGAGGCCACCCAGCATGCAACATCATCGCAAAGATATGTGATTCGTGCGCCCCGCTGTAAAAAAGGAGCCGACTCCCGCCACCATGGAGGATACTGATGCGATGGACCATCTGTTAAGTAGACTGTTCAAAACAATAAGCAGTCATAACTGCACAGGTTGAGTAGCCAGCACATACGACCACAGGCCAATGACTACAGGGCATCCCGTTGAGATCTCGCGACCGCAAAGCTCGAAGTGTGGCACAGGAAACGTGGATATCGGTCGCTGAAGGCCCAACGCGTAGGAACAGACAGATAGCGTTGGAATTGTGAGCTCAAGATGGCCAACAGGAAGTCGCCATTGGCTTGTCGAAGCGCAGGAGACATTCTCCACAAAGTAGCCAAATGTGTAAAAGCTGTTCTGCAGACCACAGCTCTACCAGTGTTATAGAGTTGCGTGATCGTCGTCACTGTACATGGAACAGAATTGTGCAGCCAAGCCTCTGCCTGGGTGGGCGGAAGTCGATCAGCGGATAGCCAGCCAGTAGTGAGACCATCTTGAATACAAAGTTGCCAAGGCATAAGGTCAAGCCTTTCAAAGGATTCCCGGCGCGGCAATGCAGCTTAGATTGGCTACTGTCGGTCGCTCTACACAGCTAGCTGTGCCTCCCAAGACTCTCAACATCTGAGAGTCGTCCATTGGCTCTCTTGTGATAGTGCAGAGTCTCGTGTCGAACAGGATGCAGCTGCTAGCGGATGCATATTTTATTCGAGTGTTGTTTTGCAATTGGTATCTTCTTTTAACATACCTCCTAGTACTTGGGCCTCTCTCTTAGTGCCGATCACTCCATCTCCAACATGAAGAGCGTACTCTTTTTACCCATCTTGCAGCAAGCTGCTAGCGCATCCCTACTCTCTGCCAGGCAATTCACCGAAGGTCCTGATATCGGGATCAACGGATTCAGCAGTATACCAGGCAACGGTGACGCCACTCCAGCGCAGCAGGCTCTTTTCGCCAGTGCTGGACGCAGCTCGAACACGTCCACAGAAGCCAGCTTCCCCTTCTCGCTGGACAGCCCAAACGAAAACTGGACCTGGCGAGTGAACGTGACCAACGTGGCTCTCCCTGCTGACCTGTCTCCTAATGGACTGGAGAACTACAGCGCCGCATATCTGCAGTGGGACTTACAATGGTCTGGCGGACGCAATCTGAAGGAATACCTTGGCCCAGCGACCGGTCAGGACCCTACAGCTCGTGCTTCCCTCTGTATCAAAGCACAATCATACCCGGTGCCGTCCAACGTCACCAGCCGATATTCCGCAGACGACAATGGTAATTGCTCGAGTGTTCTCGGTAACGAGTGCGCTACAGCAGTGGCAGATGCACTTGGCAAACAAAACTCCTGTTCCGGGCTGCTGGCATTCGCAGCTGGTATGGCAGCCTGCCAGGACTCGCTGGGCACCGGCATGTCAGGCGGCGGTGGTCTTCAGATAGGTAAGCTGCTGCACTTAAAGTCGCTCAGCGCATGCTGACAGTCTTCTGCAGAATTGAGCAACTCCACATTTGGACCGTCTCAGGACCAGTCGCTCCAATCCGGCGAGACCATCTTCTCTCTGACTTACAAGCCGCTCCCAGCATCGAACCTTTCCAACTACGAAGCTGCATTGAGTCGACTCAATGTGCTGTACATCGGAGCCACGTCACAAAATAGTCCAACGCTGCTCTGCCAGGTCGTTGACCTTGCCGCAACATCTGGTTCCTCGACTACAATCAGCTCGATGGCCTACGTCGTAGTATTTTCGTTAGCAGCGAGTATTGTCATTGCTCTTTAACCGAGGCACCCGCATGTGTTTGAGTGTGGCCGAGAGTCCCAATGAGATATCTAAATGCCACTGAGTTGCAGCGACTGTGGCTTTGACTCGTCTGTCGTTGTGTACGTAATACCAATGTACACCAGATCTCGCACGCTTCCAGCCTCAATCTACAGAGCTAGAAGCCCGCGCTTGCGATTGACACGCACGCTGAGCGCACAATGACAAGTTCTGAAGCGAAGACTATGTCTGCCAAATGATCTGACCATGTGATGATGTTTAGAGAAGGATTTTGGGCGGAGAATATAGCGCGGGATTTAGTGGAAAGACGGAAGGATCCGCTCCGCCCGCCAGTCCACTAGCGCCTTGGCATAGCATGCTGCGCTTGGCAATCACATTGTTGTTCACAAGACATGTCCAATCGGGGTTCCTTCGTTATACCTCTGTCCATTGATCACCGCTTGCCTGGTGACGTACCTCACTCAAAGGAGATATCTGCATTGCGCCTTTCTAGCTTCAGGAGGACAGCCGTCATCTAGCATTGACCCCACTGGCTTGGCACATAACACACTTTACCCTATCTCCAACATCAGCTTCGCTAAAGGGTCCAGCTGGCTGTCACGTGCACCCTTACAAAGCGATCCGCCTGATGTTGGAGGTAGACTTCACCGTCCAAACTCAAAGCGCAAACAACGATGTTCATGGAATAATAGTTGTACCAAGACAGTATTGCTCCAACCATCAGATCGGCGCCCAGCTCCGCGAGCCAAGACGACAGGCGCTTAAAAAGTCTGTTCCGGGGACAGATAGTCGCCAACGCTGGATCTTGGTGAAGCTTGCTAGAGACTTGAGGTCACTCAGCACGGGCACGCTCATTTGAAAGCTCAGAACTCCAGCTCGCAACGGTGGAGTCCTTCAGAGGGATTCTGCGCCGCATGCTTGCATTGCACCGTCAACAACAACTGCGGTCTACTGTAAACCATTCGTGAACATGGCGTCTTCACATCGTCAGTCTCACATCTGGCGCAAAAGGCATGCATCGTCACATTGCAGAGCGATACCCTGACCTGGGACTCAGTCCCAACGGAAGACAGGAAGATACTTTCATTCATGCCATAAGTCAGCTAGACGGTCTCTGCTCCATGAAGCCCGGCAACGTCCTCGGAATGTGCCCAAGCCACGTCAGCCCATCATTCGACGAGCTCTCGCACGACAACGCATTGCAACCAACCGGCCCACTCGGCCCAATCGCAGCGTAGCTCCCTAGAGGCGCGGACAAAGGCTCGATGAAAGGCTCCAGGTCAACTCTCTCCGACGCAGGCCTATCGTACGGACCTGAGTTCTGTATCGTCGCTGCAACGTTGGCACGGATATTGGTGATTGAAGCCATCAGCAGTCGGAAGAACTCATGATTACCTGGCCCGCCCGCGTTGCCTGGGAATGCGCCATGGAGATCGCCGTTGGTGGCGCCTGGAAGGGTATCTAGCTCCTGGTAGCCGACACGACTGATGACCATGTCCAGGCTGTTGCAACGCTTAGCAGGACGCTTCCTCTGTCATGGTCGGTCGCTGGGATCTACTTACCTTGGAATGACGAAAGTATTTGTCCCAAGTCTGAGGGAGTAATACATGTCAGAGGGTGCGCTTTGAATCCACGCTTCGCTGGGATACAACCGGCACGAAGGATAATTGGTGTTGACCTGCGTCTAGCCAGGTTTGCAGTCATTGAGCCAGACATACAGACCAAACTCACAATTGGCACTGGTCCCCTTCCTCGCTTCCTCGATAAAAGCCTGTGACAGGATTCGCCGTCCACCGAAAGTCCCATTATTCAGCAGCAACAAGCCCAGCCGCCCATATTCCAGCGGACGAAGCCAAAGACCAGAGTATCCCGTCGTAACGCCAGATCGATCTTTCTGCCAGAAGTACGCGCTTTCGGGGATGCCTAGCTTGTTGAACAGCTCTTTCTGCGCAAAGTTCTGAAAATCCGCATATCCCTTGGCCTCAACGACGCGCTCAATGCAGTACACAACGACCGACGGCGTCGTCTCATCAAACTCGTAGTACTCGCCAGCAGGATGCACAAGCTTCTGCGCAAAATACTCCCTCATCCTCGAAATGTCTGCGACCTGGTTCAGGCCTTGAATGTGGTTGACTTGCACGCCCGAGACCAAGTTCATGAACTGTCAAAGCGTAATGGTTCGATGTGCTGCATCGCCAAGACCAGGCTCGACATACCGGTCAATGGGGGCATTGATATTGATCCGTCCACGATCCGCGGCGATGCCGGCGATTAGTGCGACTACAGCCTTGGTCTGGCCTGCGTTGAGCTCGGGGACTCGCTCTTGCAAGATGTCGCGGAAGCCTTGCCCGACTAGACAGCCGTTACGGAAGACTTTGACGGAAGAGGAGCCTTGCACGGCTGCGTAGCCGAGAGCGGCGTTCAGCTTGGCGCTGTCGATGCCGACGGCGTTGGGAGATGTAGTGGCGTACTCGTTCTGGGAAGAGTGTTGCAGCTAGAAGCGGACCCGGTGAAGAAGGGTGGTAAGATGCCTGACAGCTGTGGTGCTGCTGCTACCAGTAGCGCCTGCGAGGCAACCAGACTGTGTAGCAAGTACATGATCGCAACAAGTATGACGAGGGGTCAAGAGTGAGGTGCTGCGGGATCACGCCTATAACATATCGCAGTCGCTAGAACTAACTAGTGCCGTACCGCTATTGTACAACTCCGCACACTAGCCTAAAACGACGCCACTGTAGCACCAAACAAGCACAGATCATACCTTAATACCCCTCGAGACCAGTTGTAGCAGTCGATCCTGTCCAGAAACAGCACCACATACAGTGACCGCTAGCGTTGATCTCGGATACATTTCCCGATCGTAGTACAAGGCCAAGCCCGAGCAGTACAAAAGGGATATGGGGGATGGACGTCGCTACCCGACTGGACTTTGTCGATGCAGCAAACCCTACGGCGGCGGTATTGGACCAACTATGGAGTACAATAACGGCCCACAAGCTGAAGTGAATCTGAAAGTCTTGGCATTCGTAAGGTTTGATCAGTGGCTTCAGCGAATAAAACGCAATACTGACTATTATATGCTCTGGAATCAGATGCAATCAAATGAGAGCCGATGATATCCCCTCCGCACCAACTCTATCCCTCCTCCAATGCTCCTCCTCCCAAACCATAATGCCTCAATGCCGTCCATCCTCCTCGATACACTTCACAGCACTCGCTATCACCTCATCCACCTCAACTCCTTGACCTCGCAACCAAGCCCTCGCCTTCGCCACCACCATCTCCCAAACATCCTTCCTACTACCCATCTGCTTCTCCAGAAAAGCCACAACGAGCGCTGTAGCTGTCACATCCTTATCGACCCCGGGAAGCTGCAGATCAATCTTGTTGCAGTCGACCACGATCAGGTCAAAGATCTCCTTCTGCCAACTCCATGCGCCCGAGAATTTCTGGAGACTGATGATACGATGTAGTGTATCACCGCTGGGAGCGGGCTTGGGTTGAAGGGGTGAGCCGAACAGGCCAAGGCTTTCGTCCTCGTTCTCCTTGTAGTTGAGGGCGGCTGTGGCTCCAGAAGGAGCGAAACCTGGGTTGGGAGGACCGTCGTCGAAGAGACCGAATGCCATATCCTCGTCTTCTTCCTCGCACTCCTCATTAGGAGATGCCCACCTGACAGGAGCGGAAGCAGCAGCAGCCAAAGCGCTGCCTTGACTCATGATCTTCCGACTCTTGTTCTGTTGCTCCAGTAGCATGAGTCCACCTTGATAGTCTTGTAGTGACTGTCCAGCCTGCGATCCTCCAGCTCCTGTGGAAGCACTGGAAGTACGGCTGAAAAGTGCACCACCACCACCACCACCACCACCTGGAGACATGAGTCCGAAACCTCCAGAGGGTGCGTTGCCCATGGATCTTCTAGGAGCAGTTCCTCCTGTCGTCATTCTGGCCGTCTTTTTGAAGCTCTGCGAGGTAGAAGACGGTGCCGCCATCATCCTCATACGTCGAAGCTCCACGGGTGGTGCCGCAGGTCTTTCCAAGCTTGGTGCCTGCTCTTCCGAGTTCTCCTGCACAGCTACGAAAGAAGTCCACTTGCCTGCTATCTGGAACCGCTCACCCAAACGTACAGCTTCTCGCTCGACCATCTCATCGAAGCGGCTCTCGTAGGCCACTTTCAAGGGCTTGCCACCGCTGGAAGCATTGTTGAGCCAGCCGCGACCTTGTTCTAGATCCTGGATCACCTTTCTTGCAGCTAGGGTGTGAATACTGACACCAGACTGCCTTCCCTGAATAGGAATGTTCAGCTCGATTGGTCCCTGGGGTGCTGTCGCGCGAAGTGTCAGGGAGACGACATCCTGTTCTGGCGAGTCCGGTCCTAGAAGGACGTAGACAGTAGTTCTGTTGAAGGGAAACAGAGGAGGAACATCGACTGGAGCTTGCAGAGCCTTGGGCGTTTCGAGCTTGGGAAGGTGTGCGTAGCGGTCTCCGTCAGTCTTCTCGGCTGTGGTATCTGGATTAGCGGCCGTGTCGAAGAACGAAATGGCTTTCGATGGAGCAGGCTTCGCCTCGTCGCGCTGCTCAGCCACTTCCAGACAATCGCGAACTCTCTCCACCATTTCGAAATCATCCGCGGTGTCGTAGTGCACTTCCAGCTCGTAGTCCTTCGTGTGAGCATACAAACTTCCTTTCAGCATTCGGATCACCTTCTGATCAATCTCCTCATTCTGCGTGACAAACTGTGCAAAGCCATTACCAGCACGGGCGACGCCTTCGACCAGGGTGTGCGACACATCTTGTCCGATACCCAGAGCGAACACCCTCCCGTCAACAGCCTTGTCCTTCACTTGCTCGTTGATGTAGCCGAACACAGCCTTTTCATCCCAGATCTCGCCGTCTGTCAGAAGCATGACTTCAAGTGGCAGGTCCTGGAGGCGTCTCTTGAATGCTTCCCGAATCGGCTCCAGAATTTGTGTACCACCACAGCTTGCTGCAAACGTGTTGACAAACGCGAGAGCCTCGTCCACATGCTTCTCGCTGTAGGCTTGTGACTGAGGCCAGAGGAACTTGTAGGAGTTTCCAAATGCGCAGATGTTGAAGCGAACGCCCAGCGGCATTGACTTGATGAATACTTTCAGCGCTGCGACGAGACTTGTGTTCTTCGCGCCTGACATGCTGCCAGACTGATCGGCAATGAACACCAGCTCAGGATGGGCCGGTTCCAAGACGAAGTTCGGAACCAGAGTAGTCATGATCGCTCGCTGACCAGGTAGTAAGGGGTGTGTCTCAAGGATGGCCTGTGGCTTCTTCATGTCGTCGATAAGCAGCTGTAGTACGAAGTCGCCGGAAAGTTCAGTGTTGCCCTGGGTCAAGGTTGCTGATGCTTGCGAAGGTTGGAAAGGCGCCTGTTGAGCTTGATCACCTGTGGACAGTCCGCCCATTGAGACTGCGATCGGATGGCTGGGCGACTGCACTTTTCGTACAGCAGATTTTCCCATGTCAACATCGACCGTGATGCGGATGCCACCATCGATGCTGGTGTTCGACTGCATGACCTCGCCTGGGTAATCACCATATCGTGGAGCAATGCTAGTGGGCAAGTTGTATCGCAGTCCGTCGATTGCAGCATCGTGCTTGAGTTCACCGCAGTACATGATGTCCACAGTTATATCGGTTCCTGCGCGTATGTTCGCTAGTGTGACGCCAAAGACGCCAGCAGGCAGGCTCTCCAGTAGACCGGCGGTTTCCCCTCTGGACAGGGCTGCTTCGTACGTTTTCTTCGCATCGTCTTTTTGCTTGACCACGCCAGTGATTGACTTGCCCCCGTAGGTGATGGTATATCCGCTGACTGCAACGCCATCGTACAGCGGGAATGTGTACCTGGCCTCGGGAAGATCTTCTTGGCTTGCATTCCGAAAGACTTGTGTGAGTTGTGTTGTGTAGCAGACTGGGTTGATGGTGGTGTGAGACGTCAGCTTGCACTGTGGCAGGTATCGTCGTTTGTAGTTGGACACGACATAGCAGCCGCAGATGTGATCGCCTGCCATGTTGCCTCGCCCAAAGAGTGACATTTTGTGTTGGTAGTGTTCCGTTGTGTGGTTGAGTGTCCCAATGTTAGTAAGGTCGGTCAGTATTGTCAACTGCAACAAGTGTGAAATCAAGATATAAGTGCTGCGTTTGCACGCGGTGGCTGCCTGCAGATCTGCCTGCGAGCTTGGTTTGAGCAAGCTGCATAGCTGTGCCTCCTTCGATTGGTTGATGTTTGTTGTTACAGCTCAGGAACACATGACTCCTACCTTATGCATCGCATCTGCTTCGAACAAAGGTCAACGACTGAGCAACTATACAGTGCGGTGTCGTCTCTGGGCTGTGAGTCAGGCAACAGCGCCTCAATTAGGCACTCGTCGTACATGCAGACGGCGTTCCATGCATACTCTTGCAACGAGCAACCTCCTGGTCTTGACCACAGTTCTGCACGTTATAGCTGCCGTGTATCGAGCGTGATCGTGATCGTGATCATACTACACGTTGGATTATGTCGTCGCCATTGACATGGTCCAGAATGTTGAGGAAAGAGCTTTGCCTCCAAGCAATCTTCGTCTTGCATCACGCCCGTCGCGAGACGGTATGCATACATCTTGGGTGCATTGCATGTACATCGGCTTCAGTTGCCGCCACGGGTCCCACGAACGCTTTTGTGTGCAGTGTTCTCTGGCGACTGATACTTGGTCATTCGGCATGTTGTGTTTTGGCCGACGGAATTGTTGGTGGCCTGGTAGTCTAGGCCAATAAAGTCAAAAATGTGCTGTAGCGCGTGAGACCCGCTATGGTACCGCAAAGCGACGAGCTGAGCATGCGATATTGCGACTATAGTCGTGAAGACTGAAGACACGTTGTTGTGCGGCGTGCCTAAGGCATATCCGGGTTTGAATTACGACCAATCACAGCTCAGCTTGGCATCCTCCTCGAGCCTAAAATGTGCTGTTGGCGGTTGTGAACCTCCAAAGGTAAGCGTAGCGGAGCGGAGCTCTCTACCAACCCTTCTAGACTGCAAAGTAGCGTGCGATCCACGCTATCGCTACCCGACGTACAGTGCTTATTATACGACGACATCGAGTTCGCCAACAGGCACAGTGCGGTAGGTCACGTGACTCTAAAGCTCGAAAGTTGACCAATCAGAGCGGGCGCCAAGGCTAGTTGAGGGCTGGTATAGAGCTTCACTCCCTCGCTGACGCCTCACCTACGTACTCGCAAGCTCGTACTCCGGTGTGGCTAGCGCTCGGTCGCTACGCTTAATGAAGTGGGTACGGTATGAACTCAATTAACGGTGAACGAAGGGATTCTGCCGTCAATGCGGCCGCGACCGTGAACGAGATGCCGAAGTGGCCAGCCGTTTCGTGCCTGCAGGTGGGCCGAGAGCACATGATGAAATCGTCTGGCTGGCTGCCGGCCACGTGCTATGGGGTGAGATACCGTGAAAATTCTTCGCTCCCAGCAAAATCTCACCATGGGCCATGGCTGCGGTAGATCCACTTATATGGCAGACCAGACCTTTCTGGAACTGCGCGCTCTCGTTTTGCCCTTCTACACTTGGACGACATGACACATAACAATGCCCTCTGTCTCACGGCCCGCCGTCTCTGCTTAACCTGTGCAATTCTGCATGGAATTGTTTCCCATTCGTGGCTAGCACACACACGTGTTGCCTCATCATGCCGTTGCCATGCACTGACGGGCAGATGCCCACACCGCGTGCACCGTGAAGGCACCGTGGTGCAGAGCCTGCAAAGGTTTGCCAAACAGTGTTGCGCAGAGGAGCATTGTGTGATGGGGAGGTCGGCGAGAGCTGCCAAAAAGAATGGTACAGATAGCTGATAGCAGACAGCTGCCCGCTACCAGCTACGGCGTTCAGGGAGGAGTAGATCGACGTGCGACGCCCTATACTGAGTATCCTCTACTCCATCATGCACTCCGTGCTTACAAAGTGACCTTCGCGTGGAGCTGCTGACGCTATGGCAGTCCGACGAATCACAGCATTCACAGCGCCATCGCAAGCTCCGACCCCTGTCATTCCTGTTGGAGGCATCGAGTGCGAATCCCATGTGGCCATGTCTTCTCCGTGACTCAACAACGAGCATGCACTCAACAAGGCGCATTCGTGTGTCGTTGCCATGTTGCTATAAGACACCTCGATGGCCGCCCACCACCGTCTTGGGCCCGTCATATTCCAGTGAGTTCGCTACAGTTCATCAACTCTCCTTCGCCGCGGATCCAACTCAAGAGCCCTCACACCATCCCAAGATCTGCACCTCTATCGCAAGCCACACCACACACTGCATCACAGGACAGCATCGTCCCCGCACTTCCAAATACAGCGACCTCGCAGCAGCACGTACTTCATTGGCTCTCGAAGCCATCTCTCTTTGTTGGAGCTGCTCGTTTGTCCACGCGACAGCTGTTGAAAAGGAAACGGCAAGATGTCTGTTCCCTCCGAGCACAGCAGCGATGGACACAACATGCAGTCCCGCCTGAGAAACCTCTACCAGGCCCACAAGCCTGAAATCCAGATCAATCTGCACCGCAGACGGTCTGTCTACAGCACCTTGGACAAAATCGAGGGCGTTGCCACCATTGTCGCACCCACAGACACAAGCTTCGATGACATTGAGGTCGAATTCGTAGGAACAACGAGGACCTACGTTGAGCGTCTGACCACCGCGGCAGCCATTTCTGGCAAATCTGAGGCTTTCCATCAATTCCTGAAGCTCAAGCAGCCACGTCTCCACGAGCATCTCCCAGAAGACCGAACTTTAAAGGCCGGCCAGAAGTACGAGCTCCCCTTCGTCTTCGTCGTGCCACAACAGCTCCTCCCGCGGATATGTCAACACAAGGCCGCAAACCAGTCGCTCCGCGATACACATCTCCAGCTACCACCCAGCTTCGGCGATAAGGAAGCCGAGTGGAAGGCGGAATCTGTTGATGACATGGTTCCGGAGATGGCTAGCATCCGCTATGGAGTTTTCGCCAGGATCTCGAAGGACAAGGAGGAAGGCGGCGACACCGTCAAGGCCACTATTGCGAGCAAAGCCCGTCGCGTGCGCGTTGTGCCAGCTACGCAGGAGCAGCCACCTCTCATTGTCGAGAACGACAGCGAATACACCATGCGCAAGGAGCGCACCATTCGCAAAGGAGTACTTCAAGGCAAGTTGGGCACACTGGTCGTTGAAGCATCACAGCCAGCACCTATGCGTCTGCAAGCCCACCGGACCGGCGAACAACAACCATCAATGGCCACAGTCGTGCTCCGCTTCGATCCCGTCGACACAAAGTCTCCTCCACCACGTCTAGGCAGTATGGCAACACGCCTGAAAGTCTGCACCTACTTCGCCAGCACCGCCCGCAGCACCTTCCCAACCAAACAAGCCTCGCTCCTAGACCTCTCCCAGGGCATGCACAGCGAACAAATCAACCTCTCCTCCCGCTGCGTCGCAAGCGTCGAATGGACCAAACACGACGGGTCCAAACCCGTCCTCGAGCGCCGCGACTCAGGCCTTTCCGCCACAGGATCAACCCCCACCACCACCACCCCAGAACCCAGCGAGACCTACAAAGGCAAATCCTACTACACGTCCAAAATCCTCGTCCCCCTCACCCTCCCATCCACCAAAGCCTTCGCCCCCACCTTCCACACCTGCCTCGTCAGCCGCGTCTACCAACTCAAGCTCGAGCTGGGCCTACACACAGCCGGGATCGGCGGCACCATCGACCTCAAAGTCCCCATTCAAATTACCAGCCACTCCAGCGGCGACGCTAGCCCGCGGTCCGGCTCTATTGATTCGAATATGGAGATGATTATGGATGATGAGTATAGCGATTACTTCCAGTCGAGGACGATCCATGTGCCTGATGATGCGTTGCTTGGACGGAGCCGGATCGGAGTGCAGGTGGTGGGAGGGGGTGGGGATGATGCGCCGCCTGGGTATTCGTTTTATGCGAGTCAGACTGGGAGTTTGACTGTGCCGGTTTATTGAGCTGCTTCTTGTTGCTCTTCACGACATGATTACGCTTTACGACTATTTTTGAATTCGGTACAGCGGGTTTGCATGGTTGTTTTGTAGGAGGAGATACCCCATGCGGACTTTCGACTTAGCGAGGAGTTGGGTTGGGTGGATTTCGATGCTTTGGCGGGAATTGGATGTGGATTCAGATTGTTCAACAAGCGGCGACGATGGGTTGCAGTACGCACTGAGGCGTACAGAGATAGTATGTTCATCTAATACATACATGTAATCAAGTTCGGTTTACATCACGGTGCCTTCTTTTCCTCGTTCCGTGCCCTTTCTCTATGCAACGCTGAGCATTGCGTAGCAGTACTGGCGGAGACATATGCACATGAATACCAGCATCGAAGTCTTCGTAGTACATCCAGTCAGCGGTACCCGTTTGTGGAAGTGTTTCGGGGAGAGTGGAAAAGAAAGCGACTTCTTCCGCATGGTCCGTGCCATTCATGCGTCAGCCTTCCAAAATTTGAAGCAAAAGGAGAAGCAGCAGCTCAACTTTTCCACGAACACCATCAATTGTGCACTCCTTGTATCATGCATTGTATTACTAGTCATTAAGGGAGGCGTCTTCAGATGTTTGATTTCTTGTACCAATAGGTTCTTGCCATGGCCCAGCCATTTCATGCCGGAGGAGCGACAACCATCCTCACAACACCACACTCTTTCGAGCTACTACGGACATCGGTACTCACCCGCCTTCACGAGCTGGACTTCACTCACTTCGGATCGATAATTGCAATAGCCGGCGTCGTGCCTACCGCTTGGAGGCTTCTGCGACATGCTTGGCAGGAAGCTGCCACTGCCGTTAAACGTTTCTTTCTGGCTTCGGTGACCATACCTCCCGGGGATCCTTTAAACAGAAGTGTCAGCAGCTGGATTTTGGAGAATGTCATTGAACCAAGACATTTACGGTTCCAGACTGCGCGTACTGAGGTCGGTCACGATCTTGATCCGGCTTCGTCTTTGAAGAAGACACCGCGATCTGTGCAGTACTTTCCTCATTGGCAGTCTGCGTGGTTTTGGCACGGCGGGAAGCTGTTTGGCGTGAGTCGCTCACTCGATAGCTTTCATTCTGGCATCAAAGATTCGACATACGACGGTATTGGTGGCGAGGAGCTGACTATTAGCTGCTTGGGTCTCTCTGCGGATCCCATCAGGAGGTTCACCACCTTGTGCCGCAACATCGCAGACAGCAAAGCACAGTTCTATGTGATCATCTACAGCAGAGATCGCTATGGGCTCTCCTGGAAGGCGAAGTATCGCAAGCCTCTGCGCCGGCTGGAGACCGTACATTTTGACGACAGCATTAAGCAAGCACTTCTCTCTGATATACGCACCTATCTCGATCCTAGGACAAAGAAGCTATATCAAAGTCGTAGCATGCCCTATCGAAGAGGCTACCTATTCTACGGCCCACCTGGCACTGGAAAATCATCGCTGTCAACGGCACTTGCGGGAGAATTCGGTCTAGATCTGTATGAGGTCAAGATCCCAAGCATTGCGAGCGATGGCGATCTTGAGCAGATGTTCCAGGAGATCCCGCCTCGTTGCATAGTGCTCTTGGAAGACATCGATGCTGTGTGGGCCAGCCGGGAGCAGCGCCTCGAACAGCGCCCCATCTACGACAGTGCAAGCGAACGCTCTGCGACACCAAGCATCTCAAACGTGACCCTCTCCGGCCTGCTCAATGTTCTGGACGGCGTTGGATCGCAAGAAGGTAGGCTCGTGATCATGACAACAAACAAGCCAGATCAGCTCGACAGCGCTCTTACTCGCCCTGGCCGTATTGATTTCAAACTGTACCTCGGCAACATCAGCAGGAGATCTGCTGAGCAAATGTTCATGCGCATGTTCGCTCCCGATCTGCTCAGCTGGGCTCGTCAATCAGCGGAGAAGGCGGATAGCCTTGACGAACATGTCTCCGTGGAGCAGCTGAGGATGCTAGCGGCTAGATTCTCGCAGGAGATCCCGGAAGACGCCTTCACACCGTCGCAATTGCAAGGCTTCTTTCAACTGCACCTTAACGATATCATGCAAGCGGTATCTAGCATTGCCAGCTGGGTTAAGCAAGAGCTGGCCGCGCGATCTGAGAAGAATTTCGAAATATATTGAGACAGATATATGGACCGGCGCCCATTCCTAGGTCCTGCGAGAAATGGCCGAAAGCAAAAGCCTCCAGCGAAGCCAGTGGCTCGATTGCTCGACGTTGCAGTTCCACGACAGCGCTGTGCGGATCCTCCGCAAGTCGCATCGCGTGCTGGATGTGGAGTTTCGGGGTAATGTCTCTGGAGATGTGGAGACATATACCGGGATCATGATGCACCAAGCACATTTTCGCGGCAGTATGCTCCGCCAGACTGAGTATCTGGAGTCTGCAAATGCCCACCGCGAGGAGTTGGCAGTTCGTAGCCAGCGTAATGCCTGTATCTGTTTAGCCGCATACGCTGCTATGCTGAAAATGCGAATACGATCTTAGCATCGATGGAGTACAACACCCGTCCAACATCTCGACTTGAGTGATGGCTCTGTCTTGAGTAGTCTTCATCATATACGGCTAGAGAAGTCGAGCGCAATGGACGCCACCAAGGCCAGGACAGATGACGCTTCACTAGCCAAGACCTTGCCTTCAGAATACGTCTTCACGTCAGACACAGACCGAGACAACACGGCGTCAGCGGCAGCCATCGCAAGAGTCGAAGCCGCTCAGAAGACCAAATGGACGAGACTTTTCCACAACCCAAAGCTGATCTTCATAGCATTCTTCGCATCGTAAGCTCAGAGAGGCGAGCCCAGAAGTCCTATACTGACATTGGTGACAGCTTTGGAGGCTTCGAGTATGGCTACCAACAAGGCGTCCTGGGCCAATCCTTCGTCATGACCCGCTTCATCGACAACTTTCCGGACATTGCAGGTTCTTCAAGCGCACAAGGATGGCTCACCTCTGTGTTGCAGCTCGGTGGTATTCTCGGATCGCTTTCAGCCGGAATCTTGGGCGAAGTCTTTTCGAGGAAGTATACCATGTTCTCGGCTTGTATTTGGGTCATCCTTGGTAGCTATCTCTACTGCGGCGCTTCTTACCATAACTCTTCGTTGCTCTATGCTGGAAGGTTCTTCACTGGGCTTGGCGCGGGTACGTTTTCGGGTGTTGGGTAGGTGGAAGTGCGATACAGTGGTGTTCGTGTCTTTATGCTGACCTCACGGCAGTCCACTGTACAATGCCGAGCTATCAACCCCCGAGCTCCGCGGCCTCCTCGTGTCCTTTTACCAATTTGCAACGATCTTAGGCATTATGCTATCCTTCTGGGTAGGATATGGCTCGAACTACATCGGCGGCATTGGCGACGGTCAATCCGACCTAGCCTGGCGCTTACCTTCCATCATCCAAGGCATCCCAGCAGTCTGTCTCGCCCTCGGAATCTGGTGGATGCCCTTCAGCCCCAGATGGCTCGTCAAGAAAGACCGCGACGACGAAGCCATCAAGACTCTCTCATGGTTACGCAAACTCCCCAAGGAGGATCCGCTGATCCAGGTCGAGTACCTCGAGATCAAGTCAGAAGCAATCTTCGAACAAAGGGCCTTTGATCGAGATTTTCCACACTTGAGCGAGCCGCAAAAGCGGAGTGTGCTGAGGAGGGAGGCTGCTCAGTACGTGGCCATCGTACGCTCCTGGGACAATTTCAAGCGTGTTTCCACGGCGTGGTTGGTCATGTTTTTTCAGCAATGGAGCGGAATTGATGCAATTATCTACTATGCTTCGAGCGTATTCCAGAGCTTTGGATTGACGGGTGGTACACAGGCACTACTCGCCACGGGAGTTACCGGGGTCGTGTTTTTCGTCAGCACGATTCCGGCAATGCTAGTCATTGACAAAGTCGGGCGCAAGTCGATGTTGCTCGCTGGCTCAGTCGTTATGCTCATCGCCATGGTCATTACTGGCATCATCGTCGCGAAACTACAACACGACTGGCCAAGCCACAGAGCTGGAGGCTGGACCGCCGTCTCCTTCATCTGGGTCTACATCGGCGCCTTCGGTGCCACATGGGGACCAGCATCATGGACGCTCGTTTCTGAAATATTTCCACTCTCAATCAGATCCAAAGGCGCCTCGATCGGAGCTTCAAGCAACTGGCTCAACAACTTCGCCATTGCATTCTTCGTCCCGCCGATGTTCGAGGCTTGGGAGTGGGGGACGTACATCTTCTTCGCTGTATTCTTGACTGCTGGGATTGTATGGGTGTGGTTCTTTCTGCCGGAGACAAAGGGTGCAACGCTGGAAGATATGGATAGGGTGTTTGGCAGTCACACCGGAGAGGCAGACCAGAGGTTACTGTCGGAGTGTCGGAGAGAGCTTGGGCTTGAGCCTGCGTTGGAAGCTGAGGCTATTGAGGAGGTTAGGAGGTTGTCTGTGGCTGTTGAGAAGGATGCTGCGGCAAGAGTTGAAGTGGTGTAGGGGGTTGAGTGTCGATATGATATGGCCTGCAAAGTGTAGGCTTCCGTCTCGCAGTACTGATATGGATGAGTACTCTCCACTACACCGGTGCAAACTCCTCAATCACACTCCTAGGCTCGACATACCCCCCTAACGGCTTGTATGGTATATCATACCCAAAAGCCCCCGGTCCTCCAATTTTCAAGCCAGCCTTCGTATCCGACCAGCGAGGACTGCAGGTGATACCCAACACAGTGACTCTATACCCATACTTGAACTCCGGCAGCACACCTAGACTCCTGCCCGAGGCGGTGTCAAGAACACAGATCAAGTCAGGGACCGACGCAATCATCGTCTTCTCGCCATCCTCAGCGGTGTGCTCGACGTATATGTTCTTGTTCTCGAACGGGATCGTGATAGTGCCCGTTGTGGCGACGGCGGGCATGCGCTTGATGTATGAGCCAGCATCCTCTTCTTCGTCCGTACTAAGGCCGGCGATCGTGATGCTGCCGTAAGAGTGCCCTTTGAACAAGCGTCTCTCGACTCCGACAATCTTCCCGCGAAAGAGGATCTTTGCACTCTTCTCGCCACCGACTTCGTGCACGATTACTTCAGCAACTGTCGAGAGCGTATTCGTCGCCTCCGCTATGGCAATACAACGTCCGACCCGCCATGCGAGTGAGACAGTGTTCAGCACACCAAAGTCTCGAACTTTCTGCGTCGTCGTAGGCTTCGCTGCCATGCCGACTCTGCTACCCATTTCTGCGCAGCTGGCACGTAGAGCACGATCGACTATTTCGTCATTCGAGGCTTTTGTCATCAGAATCGTCTTGCCATCGCCCGAGTCGATAGCACATGGAGCGAGCTCGCCAGGGGCATGTACTGCGATTGTGGTCTGCCAGTACGTAGGATATGCGCGTCCCATCCAGTCACCGTCGATGACAGGGCGGTCGAAGAATCGTGATGAGCCGCCAGAGGAATGGTTCGAGACCGTTGGCGCCACCTATCTCGAGACCCATGACGGCGTCGAAGCTATCTTCGTGGAGGTACTCCATCAGTGCGCGGAATGCATGGATCGTCTCCAGCGACTGGAGCCGCTCGTTTGAGGTTGCTGGCGAGCCCATGTGTCCGCCCCAGTAGATATTGGCGTTGTCTTTGAGGGATGATGCATCGATTACACGCATCTTGTGGCCAGCCCGGAGCATATCTCGAAGCTGTATTCGTGAGGCAGCTGGACTACCACCACCGGCACAGCCAAGGACGTAGCAGCCGTCTGCGAGGTAGTTGATGTCTGTCTCAGTGATGTGCCATTCGAGTATGCCAGTCGTTCTATGCTTGACGATCGTGGGCTTGTAAGTGCATGGATCTACGGGTGGCTCGTCAATGACTTTGACTGCAAAGTCTTTGGCTGCTTCCGTTTCTTGATCAGCATCGTCTCCTTCGCCTTCATTTAATTGCTCATGCTGCATGTTGATATCGAGCTCGCCAACAGCCTTGACAATGGTGCGCAGTTGATTGGCAATGTAGCTGACTGGGTACATCTCAACCTCAGCAATGATGACACTTTCCCGAATGGCACCCGCGTCGACAGCTCGCTGTATTGCCATGGTCTTCGCCTTCTCAATTGCCTGCTGCTGTGTCTGGTCTGACACGTCTTGTATAATGTCGACGATGCCACCAACTTTCGAGATGGCTGCACCGACTGCATTGGCGACATCGTGATAAGGAGGTAGCCGCAGCTGTGATGCACCTTTGAGTGAAGACGGGGCCAGTACAGCACCACCGCCCACAACGAGCACCGGCAGCGGCTCTGGTGACGTTTTGATCATATCCACAGCACCCTCGAGCAGAGCCTTGATCCTATCCTGCGCCTGCTCCACCAGTCTCGGATTGAGTGATTTGAGCGCTGCCCTATCCCCCATCTCTGCTTTGCCAGCAGCGACGGCGATGTCGGATGCGGTCGTCACGGTGCCACCGAAGACGAGGGCATCTCTCGTGAGACAGTGGCCAACTGAGTCTGGGCCGACGTCAACCTCTCCTTCCGCTTCACGCACGATAGAGCCCCCACCGAGGCCTATGGAATGTAGCGACGGCATTGAGTAGTTGACACGAACGCCAGCAACCGTTGCATATGCCGATGCCTGTCCTGGCAGTCCTGATGGTAGTAGCACACCAACATCGCTCGTGGTGCCACCAATATCGACCACAATCGCAGAAGACTTCTCAGTCTCGTGGCCAGTGAGATAGGCAGCTCCACGCATCGAATTGGTAGGGCCAGATGAGAATGTTCGAATCGGGATTTTCGCTGCTGCTGCCGAGTCCAGAAGCGTGCCATCGGTCTGCGTCAAGAACAGAGGGCATGTCAATTTCAGCGCCTTCATAGCTCGTCTGAAACGCTTCACGCTCCGCTTGGCATATCTCAGAATAGCTGCGTTGAGGATCGAAGCATTCTCGCGCTCAATGAGACCAATATTGGCCACCTCGTGCGAAACAATGACATGTGCTCCCGGTATCTCTCGCACCACAATGTGCCTGACTCTATCCTCTTGCCTGAAGTGGTCATCGATGGGCGAGAAAGCAGCAACAACGACAATCGCATTCAGCCCTAGCTTCTTGATCTCTGCACATCTTGCAACGACCTGCTCTTCCCGGATCGGCGACTCCTCCGAGCCGTCGATATGTAGTCCTCCATCGACATAGCCTACGTAGCCTTTGATGATACTGGTCAAGCCTGGGGGGAGCTCGGAGAACGGAGGCACTTCTCGGAGGAAGCTCGTTGAGACTCGTAGGACGGCCACTCGGCGAAGGCGTCTCGCATCTTGCTCGATCACGGCATTGATGAAGTGGGTTGTGCCGATTGTAACACTCGCTATACTGTCGGAGGGCAGATCCGACTTCGCGATTACTGTTCGTACGGCGGCTTCGATCCCCGCTGAGACATCTGGAGTGGTGGGCGTCTTGTGGTGGGCGAGCACACCGCGGGAGCTCTCGAACTGCTGAGAGGGGTCAATGGCAACGGCATCAGTATTCGTGCCTTCTCTTGTCAGCCAGGATCGTCAATCGCAGTGCATGCACATACCCCCAACGCCTACGCCAATGCGTATGCTCTTTACTGCTCTGCTGGTCATGGCCGCATCGATACACACTGCAAGCCCCGCTGATACGAAACTTGAACACGACAGCGAGGATGACTGCCACCACAAGGAGAAGATACATAGCCACTGCGCACCACAGCAGCGACTGGTATAGCTCCACGCAGTGTGTTGGCCGGGCTGCCAGCTTGCTTGCCTGTCCCGCCGGCGTTGCAATGCCTACGGCCCATCACCACGGCAGAACTATTCTTGACTGCCGATGCCATGTGGTGAGCATGCAGGTGCTGGAAGATGTGAACCAATGGTCGCCATGGTTGGAGTTTGGAGAGGGCCGAGGTTGAACTTCGGGAGGGGTGTTTTTGCTCAGTCCTTGCTCTCCTTCCTGCTCTCATCTCCAACATCGTCCTTCGCCGCCGGCCAACAAGCACAAACAGCACGAGAGCTTCTTCGCCGATGCAACAATGAAGCTTCGAGATCGCAAGTACCGTGCTGGCGGGGCTGTGGTGTTCGCCCGGGATGCTTGACTTTGCCTATCAGGACCTCGTCGTTGTGCGATAACCTGGAGCATCGCAGCAGAGTACAGTATCAACATGTCGGACACAGGTAGGGTGTCGCCGATTATGTCCTCTCCTTCTTTCCATCCAGCCTTTGCTGTGACGAAAACACGGCTTTGAGGCGGATCATTGAGTTCATCAGGATACCATCGAATGATCGCAGCGTGGCCAACGTCTGGATCAGCGAGGACTTGCGACCACTGCCGCCATGGCGACGGACTTGGACGAGATGGGCATATATCAGCTTCTGGGCTTTGAATCAGATGACACTGAGCAACTTTCAGCTTGGCGCTTCTTTGGTCTCCGCAGGACTCGCAGTCTGGCAGGCCATAATCGCCATCATTCTCGGGAAGTTCATCATCGCAGCAGTCGCGGTCACGAACGGCTACCTTGGTGCTGAATGGCATATTGGGTTCCCAGTAGTTAGCAGATATGTGTGGGGCATATACGGGTGCGATTCGCTCGCTATCAACCTCCCAACGACGAAGCTAATAAAGTACGACAGACACTACGTAGCTCTCGTCCAGCGTGTGATCCTGTCTCTAGTATGGTTCGCAGTCCAATCCTGGACCGGCGGCCTCGGCGTCCAAAACATCCTCGCAGCCATCTTCCCCTCCTACCAAAACATGGGCAACGTCTTCCCAGCCTCAGCCAACATGAACGCCAAGCAGTTCATCGGATGGGTACTCTTCAACGTCCTCATCATTCCACTGCTATACATCCGACCAGAGAAGCTACAATGGGTCGTCCTGGGAATGAACATCGTGACAGCCATCACGCTCCTCTCCATCGTCATCTGGGTTCTATCTGCAGCAGGCGGCGGCGGTCCACTCCTGACACAGCCGGCGGAAACGACGACCAGCTCAGAGCTCGGATGGGCCATTGTGCATGGGGTTACTACCGTGATAGGTGGAATTGCTGTTGGACTGACGAATCAGATGGACTATTCTCGCTTCGCGAGGCGACCGGGTGATCAGGTGTTTGGACAGTGGTTCTCCATCATCGTCTTTGGCGCTATCATGCCGTCGCTTGGATGCTTCAGTGCGTCAGCGTCACAGGAAGTCTACGGGGAAGCAATCTGGAATCCACCGGACCTTGTGCAGAAATGGCTTGATACGGACTACAATCCCAAGTCGAGAAGTGCCGCGTTCTTTGCTGGATGCGGTCTACTGATCTGTCAACTCGCCATCAACACTGTCGATAATGCATTCTCGGCGGGTATGGACATGGCTGGTTTAGCACCGAGCTTCATCAACATCCGCCGTGGAGCGTACATCGGTCTCGTTCTGAGTATCGCGATGTGTCCGTGGCAGCTGCTATCTGCTGCCAGCACTTTTGTCAGTGTACTGAGCGCCTACAGTAAGTATCCGCCCCACAAGAAACACAATCCACCACTAACATCTACTTCAGGCGTCTTCCTAGGCCCCATGGTCGGCATAATGGTCTGCGACTACTGGACCCTCCGCCACCGCATCATCAAACTCTCCGACCTCTACCACCCCGGCCAGGACGGCCTATACTACTTCTGGCACGGCATCAACTGGCGCGCCTTCATCGCCTGGGCCGTGGGCTGGTCATACCTCCTACCTGGCTTCGCTCACGCCGTAACGCCGAGAGTTATTGTCCCGGAGGCTTGCACGAATCTCTACTATCTGGCATTTCCTCTTGGCTTTACGGTGAGCTTTACGGTGTATTGGTGTCTGAACAAGGTCTGGACTCTGGATGGATTTGGGGTCAAGGATGAGATTGATTATTATGGAACGTTTACGGAGGAGGAAGCGGCGAAGCTTGGGGTTGCAATGATGGAGACTATTGAGGGTGAGGTGCGGGATGGGGTTTCTGTTGAGGAGGAGATGGGGAAGGATGAAAAGTTTGTGGCTGGATCGATGAATGTCACGGCTGTTTAGCGTTGCTTGTGAGTAACACTCTTGTGTGAGGAAAACTGCATCGCTCAAATTCGCTGCCATTACTTTCACACGAGATCCTCAACTCATGGTCACATCTCAGTCGTCCAGGTCCTCAATATGGATTTTGATACTCCCCGAATTCCGATCCGCACTTGCCTCAAGCGCTTTATCCGCCTCTTCCAACTTGAACCGATGCGTCACGAGCGGCTGCAAATCAATAACCTTATGTTGTAGCAGCCTAATCGCCGCGGGCCACGAATGGTGATATCTGTTGATGAACTTGAGGTCAACCTCTGCCAACGAAATATGCATGAACGGAATGTCGTTCATGATTGGTCTTCCTACACCAATCACCATGACTTCACCCGCTGCGCGAGGGAGGTAGCAAGATGTTACGACCGAGCTCTGCACCCCGGTGCATTCGTACACGACGCGGGGCTGGTCGCCGCCTGCGGCTTCTAGAGTCTTGAGGATGTCTTTTGCTGTCTCTTCGGCGGAGATTGCTGTATTGATTTGGTATGTGATGCAGTTTGGTACAAAGCTTTTCGCGAACTTTAGACGGCCAGCGTCGAGATCCGTCATAAGGATAGGAGCGGCGCCGGAAGCTTTCGCGACTGCGAGAGCACACATGCCGATAGGTCCTGCGCCGCAGACTACTGTTGATTCGCCGAGCTTGATGGGACTTCTCTCGAAGCCGTGGAGGATTACACTGAGTGGTTCCAGTAAGGCTCCGTCCGAGAAAGAGAAGCCTTCAGGAAGCTTGTGAAGGAACTTAGAAGGGTGGACATGCCATCTTCGAATCGATCCTGGGTGAGGTGGAACTCCAGAGAACTCGACCTCCGCGCAAAGGTTGTAGTTGCCGCTGGAGCATTGGAAGCAGTGGTTGCAAGGTACACCAGGTTCCACTGCTACGTTGTCGCCAGCTTTGAGGTGCTTGACTTCTGCGCCTGCCCAGACGACTGTACCTGCACCTTCGTGGCCGAGACAGTGGTCGCTCTCGACGATGAGAGGGCCAATTCGGCCTGTGTGCCAGAAGTGGACGTCGGAGCTGGAGGGCAATTAGTGACCTGCTAGCGATCTGTCTTCTTGTTCACCTACCCGCAGATTCCATTGCATCGCATGCGTACTATGCATTCGTCCGGTCCAGGATTGAGCTCGGGTGATGTGCCCATGAATATCTCACGCTTCTCATTCGTGAACAGTGCTGAATTGGGCTTGTCTGGAGTGAAAGCCGCAACACCATTGGTGCCGTTGGTCGCGTTGATCTGTTGTTCTTGACCCATGCTTGCGTTGACTGCTCTGCCTGCCTAAAGTAGTATGGTTCTGTCGTAGTCAGCCAATTGAGAGCAAGCAATGCTATGCAAAACGAAGTGAATGAAGGAGAAGAGGTATGGTGAGGTTGCACTTCACGACCTGCTATAAGACATTGGTCATAGCTCTGGATACATCAAGCTCCATCGCTCCTACCCTCGGGTCGCCATTGACCGTGGGCCGAATGCAAGTTCTTGCGTACCCTCGTGGCAAGACGACAGCTACTCCTCTCTGAGAGGGCGAGGAGAGCTTGTTGGCCGTACGGGTACGCGGCTTCTGAGTGCCGTGCTGATCGAAGAGGAAAGCCGAAGCTGAGAAGAGCAGTTTTTCGAGGAAGGTGTAGCGAACGACAGTGCACGTTTGACACATGGACGACAACACTACTCATTTTCCCACCCCTTTGACAATTCGCAGGCTCGTTGTGCACAAGCATTTCATCTTTGGATAATCCGTCCGTCTCCCATTCTCTGATATCCACCCGCCAGTTTCTCCTCAACTTGGTCAGCCTTGGCCCTTTTGTCCTCGTCCATATTGGCATATGTCGCGTCGTACCAACCCCCATCCGCGTCTTCCAGAGCGTGGCCGACCAGCGCAGCAGAAAGGTGACCCCACCACTTGTAATTATCATGCCCCTGGCTTACAGCGCGGTCCCCAGTCCGTTCGAAGAAATTAGCAAGCCTGCGTAGAACCTCCTGTTTGTTTCCGTAGAAATAATAATAGTTGTCCCCTGCAACCTTGAATCCAGCTTCCTGGCAGGCATCGATTGCCTCTTGGTGCCACTCCTTCCCCCAGTCTTTGGTGCAGGCGTCACGACCATGAGTTGCAAAAGGTTCATCCATAAAGTATGGCACCCCGATAATGATCTGTCGGTTGATCTCGGCGAACCATAGACGTATGCCCATGAGAGGTTGGTCGAAGTCCTCGAAGACCTTGCATTCGACCGCCACGATAGGCTTCCCTTCGAACAGAGCGTTACAAACGAGTGGCTTTTTGTGACCCATTGTCTTGATGATAGGGCTCGTGATGCGTAGTGCGGTAAGGTGATGGCGTGAGACAATGGGTCGTTTTCAAGGGATGCTGTTCGCGCTTTTATATCGTGTTGGGACGCGATCCCGTTTGTTTGCAGCAGCGCTCGAGATGGTGGGGTGGATGTGTGGGTGTAGAAATGCAGATCCACGGCTCGAGCCATCCGTTTTAGGCAAACACAGCAATATGTTGTGGTGTACCAATGTGCGGCGTGGCAATCACATGAGCATGATTTGCCATTGTGTTCTGCATATGCAAGGTCAACAATAAACTAAGAATCTCCAGGCGTCAACGAGGCCCATTCGTTGTTAATGGACGGCAGACGTGAAGCCCGTTTCGACAAGAAGCAGAGCATGAACTCCTTCCACAACCTGAAATAGATAGATTTGTCATTCCCCTGTTCTAGGACCCTATCCGGCCTATGCAGGTATATATCTATTGTTATGTACAAAGGGAAACCCGAATAGGTGAAAACCCTTCCCGCCCCCGACTACTCCTTGTCTAGATTAGCTTTCCCTCTAAACGTACGTAGTCCATGTCACTACCCCGTTAGCCCCCGCTCCTAGCCGGTCTCGTCGCGCTGCGTCGTGTCCTCTCTTCCTGCACTGCTCCTACTAGGCGGTACTGTTCTAGCCAGCCCTTCTCTAGTATCCAGTTCGTAATGCGCCGTAGGTCCTTAGCGTTGTTAAGAAGTGCCCCAATCGTCCGGTTCCTCGCCTTTGCCATCCACTCCCCCCTTCCTAGCGACCACCTCGGACAGACGAGGAGTGCGTGCCGTACGTTCTGGGAGCGATAGCCGTAGGGGCAGCTAGTATTCGTGTATCCTAGAACCTTCCTCTATAATAGGTACCCCTGGAGGCCGATGTGTTCGCTTCGCAGTTGGGTTGCTATGCTACTCTGTGCCCTCGTAAGGCGGTAGTGGATGAGCTTCGGGGGGTGCTTGACCGCGGATTTTGTAGCTGACCATTCCTTAGGTTGTCCCGCTGGCTAAGGGCGTCCACTATGCCCTACAACCTGGTTGTTCCACCTCTCTTTCCATAGTTGCTCTACAAACGATTTCTCACCTTCCTATTATGTTACTAGCTGTTCGTCCCTTGCCCGGTAGTTCGGCTCGTTTCCGGGTCGAATGCCCTTGTGCGCTAGTACTAATTCGCGGGCCCTTACGACTGTACTGGCGATGACCTTCTGTACTGGGTACTGTGCCGACTTGCCTAAGTAGGAGGTCCGTAGTCCCTGGATGTATAGGTCGATCGGCGGTATAGCGGTCTCGTGCTTAAGCATCCTCGTTAGTGTCGACTTATATGCCCCGGTGACCTTCCTTAGGCATTGGTTTTGGATCTTCGCTAGCGGCGCGACGAGTCCCTTCGATAGGCAGGCCCTCTCGCCTAAGGACCACACTTGGCTGCTATAGGTAAGGACTGGCCGTACAATAGCCGTATATAGAAGTCGTGACTGCCGGAAGTCCGCCCCCTATATAGACGTAGTGAGCCTCTAGCATAATGCTATATTCTGTTCAGCTTTCCGTAATATTGCCTATACGTGCTTCCTCCACCGTAGCGCCGGGTCCACCTATAGTCCGAGGATCCTGAGCTGATTTGCCGGGTTAGTCGTGTGCCCCTGTATCTGGATAGAAGCTTGCATATTGTGGAACCGTGGCCGGCGCGTAAAGTGTATTAGATTGTACTTTTCTAGGGCAAACCGAGCCCCGTACCTCCTAGCCCAGTCCTCGCAGATCTTGTGCTTCTCTTCTAGTAGCCTACAGTTCTCCTTAGTCGAGGAAGACCACGCTAGGATGTTTGTGTCGTCTACGAAGCCGCTCGCAGCGGTGTTCTAGGATTCTAGGGCTGGGAGCAGCGTCGCTATAAAGAAGAGGAACAGAATAGGTGCTAGCGTTGAGCCTTGCGGGATTCTAGTGTGGACTGCTTGAAATAGGCTTCTATACTGGCCGACTAGGATCGACGTACTGCGGTTTTGGAGGTAGGACCGTACGAAGTTGACAAGCCACTTAGGGAGTCCTTTCGACCTTAGGATGTAGAGTAGCCGCGGGTGTGACACGTAGTCGAAGGCTCCCGATATGTCTAGGCTAAGTAAGGAAGCCACCTTGTCCCTATTCTTATACCAGATAGCCTTTACCTGAGAGGTGATAAGTTCCATCGCGGATAGCGTCGATCGCTGTGGGCGCGCACCTATCTAGGTGTCCGGGAGTAGGGAGTGTTCCTCTGCCGCCTCGGAGAGTCTCGTTGCAACCAGCTTCTCAAGCGCCTTCCCAAGAGTGTTAAGGAGCGCAATTAGGCGGTACGACTTCACCTGCGTATAGTCTTCCTTTTGCGGCTTGCGTAGGACCACTGTCGTCGATTGTTCAAAAGCTATCGGGTGGTATCCGGTCTATAGGTAGGCGTTGAAGATCGCTGCAACTGCTAGGGCTAGTTGATCTCTACACTTCTTTAGTAGCTCGTTTGGGATCCTATCCGGCCCCGGGGCTTTCTTCGCCGGCAACTTCCTTAGCACAGCGGCTACTTCTCCCTCGGACACCTCCTGTTGGACCGCGATGCTAGGGGCTAGGGGAGTAGAGCTGTTTATGTCGCTTAGATCAGCCTCGACTGGGGGCGGGAAGAACTTGCTAGCCAGTAGACGCGCCTTGGCCTCGGGGTCGCTAACCGGGCCACTAGGCGATTGTAGCGCTAGGATAGAGAAGGAGGGGCCCTGTGTAGGGTCCTGTCGGGCCCATTTCGCTAGCTTCCACATCCTCTCTAGCTTGCCGGCGATTTCTTCCACTATAGCCCTCCAGCCGACTGCTTTCTCCCTCCGTATTATAGCTTTCTTCTGTTGGCATGCCTCCCTGTATACGTTCTAGGCCTCCTCGCTATAGCTGCTCGTCCACACCCGGCGGGCTCTCCTTGCTTCTCTTACTACCGCAGTGCACTCCGGCGTCCAGTATGGTTTGGACTATGTCGTTGGTTAGGCAAGCGGAACGTGAAGTGAGGTCGCTTTTCTTATTTCGTCTGTCAACCCCTAGACTGCTTCGTCTATCTCGTCTTTACTGTTGTATTGCTGCTGCGCGATCTGGACTAGCCTCTTGGAGTCATCGAGGTACGCCTGGATGTTGGCCTAGTGGGCCTTTCCCCAGTTTGGCTTAGGGGTTCTCGCTGGTGTGCGTTGTATCTGTGTCGTAATAGAGGTCCTGACTGGCATGTGGTCTGACGACGCCTCGAGTTCATGTTCGATCCCACAGTAGGTTACCGTATAGTAGTGGCTATCTAAGATCTAGGAGAGGTCGATCGTGCCTTAGAGTCCCCCTCTCTTCTAGGTGCCCAGGTCCTTCGGGGTATTGAGGGCAATTGCGTTGCTCGCCATCAAGTCGAGTACTTCGTCGGCTATAGGGTGCGGCTGTATAAGGCTTTCCTAGGAAGGGTAGTATATGTTGAAGTCTCCTACTACGATGTGGCACCCTTGTCTCTTGAGCGTACTGTCTAGGTGTCTGTAGACCCCTAGGTCGCGGCTAGACCTCGAGGCTAGCGGTTGCATGTATAGGTTGTGTATCCAGGTGCTACCCACGTAGAGGGAGGTAATATCGCCCCCGCCTTCTTCGTCTGCGTAGTATACTACCTCCTAGTCGGATTCTAGTATGTCCTTGCTGACATAGAAGCACGTGCGGGGTCTGCCGTCGCCTCGTAGGCATGTCGTGTAGCCTAGTGACTTGCAGGTCGTTGGTCTCTTATGGTGCGGGTTAATCTATAGCTCCTGGATTGCAAGGATGTGGTGGACGCGCGGGTCCGCCTCGTATAGGAAATGGTTCTGGACTATATCCTTGCTATGGTTGACGTTATACTGGATGATGCTAAGCGTGTCGAGGCTAGTCATCGGCATCGACAATCATTTCCTCTGTATCGTCCTGTGTCCTACTGCCCTGTGCGTCCTGGTCTACGCCTATCGGCTGTGTACTAAAGGGGAGCCGGGCCTAGTTAGATTCCCTCGCCGCAGCTAGTAGAGCACGTGGCCTCCCGTACGCCCTAGGTTGCGCATCCTTTATATCGTTCTCGGCCCTAGGGCGCTTATGCCCGACCGCCGCTAGTTGGTTCCGGTGCGGGCTAGCCTCACGGTCGCCGTAGAATCTTAGGGCGACGGTTCTGTTTGTGATTGCCTTGTTTTTCGCTAGTTTCCGCTATAGGCATTCCGCACTATACGATGGGTGGTGCCCCGGACAGTTCGCGCACCGTCTCGTAGTCGATGTACAGTCCCTAGACATATAGTCTCCTATACAGTTCGAGCAGGCCTGCTTGTTTGTGCACGTGTAGGTTTAGTGTCTATACTGTTAGTATTTAAAGCATTGGAGGACACGAAAGAATGAGGAGTGCTTTTCTACTGTCTTGAGGCTGTATTGCCAGACCAGGCCTTGTTCTATCGCTAGATCCGCCGCTTTCGCGTCTTGTAGCTATACTATTAGCGCCGAGGCCTTCTTGCCTTCTGGCCATTTCCTATGGAGCCAAGTCGCCTTCTAGACCAGAGAGTTAAGAGTGACCGGGTTGTCCTCTTGGAGAGCGCGTAGGTGACCCTGGTTGGTTAGGTCAAACTCCTTAGGCATGTCGTGGACCAGGATCGTGAATTGTTTCGTTGAGACCTTCGCTGATGCCGTAACATTAGATGCCCACTGTGGCTGTGCCTCTAGGTGCCTCCTAGTAGTAGCAGAGCTAGTATAGATCTGTAGAGTGCCGTTGGACTGTTGGTTCACTGCGACTACCCCTGGTTGGTTGATTCGTTAGGCGAGCTCCTTGTTCGATAGCTTCGCAACTTCGGCCTGGTCTTCCTTTGCTGCAATGCGGATCGTAACTGCATCGTGCGTTAGGCGGGGGCCTGGTATCGATGCCGCGACCGATGCCTAGCTATAGGGGTGTTGATTCCGGGTGGCCTTGCTAATCGCCTGGGACGTCGTCCTCATTTCTTGTTGCCCTCGGTGATACGACAGTACAAGCGCCGTGCGTAGCTGAGTGATCATTACCTGTAGAGACGGGTAAGGGAGCTGATCGTTAGTTTCCATGCTTTTTGCGTCCTCTATAAGTTGCTGCCAGTTGTCTTGGGGGGGCTTCGCCTGTAGGGCCGTAGGCGCCGTTAGTGCCGTAGCCTGGGCTGCCATTGCCTAGGAGTTGCCTAATGTAGCTAGGCACCTCCGCGGCGTTTGGAGCTGAAGAAACAGGGTGAAGAGAGCTTCAAGCTGTCCAGATTGAATGAGGTAGAACTCCCTCAGTCCTAGGGGCAGTGGCCTGCTTTGTATATCGTTGGAATGGCCTTGATAAGAGCTTTCGAATGTGTCGTGTTTTGGCGCCGACCGACTACTTGAGTATATGACGCGTAATACGCGACGTATCTCCGAATCCACAACCTGAAATACTCCCCACCCCCGCGCCCCATAAGCTGAAGGGATCATATCCGTATGTCCAACAAGGAAGTCACGATGCGTTGGAAGAAATCCCATAACCTCTGCGCGGAATAGCGCAGATGCTCATAGAAATTGATAATACTTCTGCCCTTCCTCAATAGTGAAGGATTTAGGTCGTCGAGTATGTGTATGGACAGCGGGGTATTGAATTGGTCACTTCATAACCTCGTCTCTGCAGGCGTTAGTGTTGCTAAGGCTGCACGCGGACACGATAGAGTTGGCGTCTGTCCTATCCACAGATCGGCGTCCGCATCTTCTCTCTAATGATACGTTCTTCGTGGCTGCCATGACTACGCGTCTTAGAAAGCGGCCCAAATCTCGGGCGTGCTCGTAGACGGGAAGTTGAAGGCCTTCCTTATCAAGTAATAACACAACGAGCATCCCAATATCGAGAGACGCGTTCGCCAGTTGTGTACGGCCAGCGACGAGGTACACCTGCCCGTGGTGCCGGCTACGAAGCTTCGCTACACGGAGCTGTACGATTTTGATCTCAAAGGCCGGTCCGTCAATCGTGGGCAGAAGCGCAGGGCTTGCTCGATACTCGAGTACGTTGAGCGTCGGCAAATGGCCGAAATGCCATCTTCTAGCGAGAAGGGTAGGATCGTGCGTGTATTGGGCGGGGACGACAAACCAGTCTTTCCGTCAAGCAACGTGGCAAGCTCGCAGTCGCTCCTACAACACTGGCGGCCTAGAATCCTCCGTTATAGAACCGGGTGCTGAGTGGTGTCAACACAGCCCATAGTTAGGCTAGGAGAGTATCAGGAACGCTCAGGGCGTTTCTTAGTCAGAAATACTTCATCCTGTCCACCCTGTTTCACTCCGTCGAGGCGATTTCGATGACTTTTTGGGATACATGTACGTTGTAGGAGATGATGGCGATTCCCCAAGATCCCATGCACGCAAATCCTGAAGCGGTCCCGACCAGCCTCGTGGGTTGAAGTCGCTTGGCTATCATCATGGCAAAGATAGACGATATTGGGGTGCTCGTGGACTGGAAGCCTGAGATTAAACGGTGATGGTGATTGTCGATGTTTTTTGCAACTTCAATGTGCAAGCTCGATGACCTCGGCTGAGCTTCAACGCGAATCCCTGCTCAAGCTCACTCCACCACTTTCTAACAGGATGTCAGACGCACTGCCATCGACACTGCAGTCATACACGACTGCTCAGTAGAACTCCTGCACAACAGTAGGCCACATCTTCACCAAAGCCATTGACCATCATGACAGCCATCAAAGACGCACGCCTCTACGACGACATCGAAGCCATCAAAGCTCTCATCCAGGCCTTCTTCGACCGCGTCAACAACAACGATCCCCAAGGCCTTCAACATCTCTTCGTTCCCTCCGCACACCTTACAATTCTACGCCAGTTTCCTGACCTCGCACCTCCCCAGACCTCGCCATGGTCTGAACTGCCTCAGCCTTCGCTGACCAGCACGACGTCTAACGAGCAGAAGATCTCCCTCGTATACCAATCCTCCATAGAGGCGTTCATCAAGTTGATCGAAGATGGGAATAAGAGGAAAGATCCCAAGAAGCCTGTACCCAAGGTCCATGAAGTTCCGGACTTGGACGCTACGGATGTGAAGGTCGATGGGATCTTTGCAACGGCGTGGTGTCCGTTTAGCGTGACGTTTGACGGCGTGCTGCATCATTATGGAACCTTTGTGTACACCTTTGGGAAAGATGGACATTCGTCTGGTGGCCTTGAGACGGAGAAGGATCTCAAGTTGGAGACGTTGGTGCAGAGCTACAGGAGGACTCCGGGCTGGGGAGAAGATCATTCGGATACTTCGGCAGAGTTGTCGAGAAGAGCGTGAGCATACTTGATGGGTCTACTGCTTGTTGTAGATGAAAGAGTGTAACGCCCAGGTCACTGTCAATGTCACAGTAGCCTCTTCGTTGTGGTGCACTGCTACGCAACGGTGCTTCAGACCAACTGCTTCCCATCAGTCTAGTGCGACTTCTGAGACTTGCAATCGATCCGGCAGGCATCTTGCGACGGTGCAGCTGCACGGGCATGTTTCCAAAGAGGCCCGTGACCTATATCAGCAAAAGCCTTCATTCAGCGGGAGTGCGGTTTCTTCGCAAATACAGAAGCCGAATGTCTAGATATTGCGAGCATTCCTGCAGTATCCACAGGCAAACGTTGCTCAAAGGATCATGTGAGAGCACGCTAGCATTCTCTCGTTGTCCTCCAGCGACACGGAGCTTCCTGAACCAATGGAAGTCGACGTTGACAAGCTGCGCCTCTTTACATTTCGAGATGAGTGGCTGTCGCACGGCAAGCTGTCATGCAAGCCATGTCCGCCCATCGTAGCAACGTCCTGAAAGCAAAGAATGATGAAGCTCTCCTCGGAACATTCGCCTCATCAACATCTCGTGACATCTTTTTCATCGAGGAAGACGAAGGAACGGCACTTTGACTTCATTGACAAGGCTTTGCCTCTCCCAAAATACGAATTGCTGCATAAAGCTCGCCACTGACCAATCTGGACCGTGTCTGCCGTCTTGTCGAGCGAACAAGAGGTTGAGAATCTGTCGAAGGATGGCTGCTGAATACGAAGCTAGACCTGTCTCAGACCAGTTTCGAGCGGCCCGCGGCCTTGCTTGTGCTGTGTGCTGTGATAACGAGCATTTCTCCGCTCGCTCCGGACCCGTATGGGCCCGATGGCTGCAGCTGTCATGCTGTGTTCACAGATGGCGGTAGCTACGGCGTCATGCGGGCTTGCGTGGTGCGATTGAGCGCAGATGCAACTACACCTTCACTGTGAAAGTGTCTGCCGTGAAGTGACGACCAGCTGTAGTGTTGCGGAGCGGTCTGGGAGTGGTATATCTCGCTGCTGGGACTGAAGATGAAGAGCTCGATACTCTTCCACGGTCTGCCACTTACAAAACACATGGGCGACTGACGCGGCCCACAGCTGGACGCTCCTGCGCAAAGTCTGTTGGCGCATTAGCCTGCTCCCCTGCAGTTCTGTCCATTCTGTACCAAACTCCCCCTTCGCCTTCTCACAGCACTTCAACCACCATCGTTGTTGCATTTCCAGCATCTATTAGCTTCCTTCTTGGGCCACATTCGCTAGTTGGAACGAGGACGACACTACTGCTTTGTCCATTTGATATTTTTACCTTCGCTTTATCGGGAAGTGGCAACGAGATACACAAACAAGGCCTTGCATTCTTAGTCGCGCCGGAGCTCACGCGATCGAGTGGTGTGCTGCTTTGTGGATACAAGCCTTCACCGCATCAGCACTTGTGTCAGATCTCACGAGATCGATAACCGCATATTTCCCGGACGCGCGACACGATGAAGTACATTCTGGCCACGGCCGCGATTGTTGCGACGACCTTTGCGCAGAGCAACGCACCCAAGTGTGACGAGAACAACCTTTGCCCGCAGTCGGCACCATGCTGTTCCCAGTACGGTCAATGCGGTGTGGGAGCATACTGTTTGGGTGGATGCGATCCTAAGTCGTCCTTCTCGCTGCAGTCATGTATGGCTGCACCGGTGTGCAAGAGTGGGGATTTCAAAATGGACAGCCTGGACGACGTTGCGGCAAACACAGTATATCTGGGAGACGCCAGCAAGGGCATCAACTGGGTCAGCTCAGGCAAGCCAGTATCCTACAACGGGGATTCGCTTCTCTTGACCATGGCACCAAGCACTGTCGGAACACTGCTCACGAGCACACATTATGTCTGGTACGGCAAGATCAGCGCGACCATGACTTCTTCGCAAGGACAGGGTGTGGTTTCGGCTTTCATCCTCATGAGCGATGTCAAGGACGAGATCGATTTCGAGTTTGTTGGCGATAATGTTGATTCTGCGCAAAGCAACTACTATTACCAGGGTATCACTGATTGTGAGTATCGCCGCATCATTCGACTCCCCGTTACACATGACTAACGTTTGTAGACCACAACATGGTGCCATTGGACACATCTGACACTCGTGTCAACGTTCACACGTACACCATCGACTGGAGTGAAGACAGCGTCATTTGGTCGATTGACGGCAAGGAGATGCGTACCTTGAAGAAGTCTGATACGTGGAACGACACCACCAAGAGCTACCACTTCCCACAGACTCCATCCCGCGTTCAGCTGTCCCTGTGGCCAGCCGGTCTGTCTTCCAACGGAGAGGGCACCATCGAATGGGCTGGAGGCCTTGTCAACTGGGACTCCAGCGAATACATGCAAAACGGTTACTACTACGCCATGGTCAACGACATCAGCGTTGAGTGCTACGACTCACCGAACGGCGGCAGCGGCAATGCCTACTACTACACCAGCAGAGCTGGCACCAACGACACAGTCGCCATGGGTAACAACAACACCGTGCTCTCTTCCTTCATGGCTACTGGCGACAACCCCGAGGCCGGCAAGGCCAAGCCAAGTGCTTCGCAGAGCGGTAACAGCGCCTCTGCCAGTGAGACCAAAATGCCAGAGTCTGTGCCAGGTATCTCCGGCGGTGGCAACGCAGCTACCAGCAACGTTAACCCCGCGACTGGTGAAAGTGGTGACTCGGGAAGCACTGGTGGCTCTGGATCCAGCAGCGGTACGACAGACAGCTCGAGCTCTGGCTCTGGCGGATCCAGCTTCTCGCAAGGCGGCGGCAGCTCCGGCTCTGGCAGCAGTAGCGATGCGCCAAAGATCGTGGCTGGCAGCGCGGTGGCTCTGCTCGGCTTTTTCATTGCTGCGTTGATGTTGTAAAGAAATCGACAGGGAGAAAGAAAAGTTGCAGACAATCAGAGGTAATGCCTTTCACGGCTTCCGATCCTTAAGACAGCACGGCGTAACAGGCGCCGCTTACGAGCATCACGGATTTTTTGTACAGAACCCTTACGAGGGGGTGGTTCTCTCTTGACATTCTTGTCTATGATTAGCATGATTGGATTAGATAGTGAGTTGGAAAGTAATGTTCAATGATCTGAAATGTCCCATTCTGTGTTTCCCGCACGTGACCGCAACTCGCACCTTCCCCGCCAAGATTTTGACACCGACCGTGCATCAATTTTCCGCGTAACCTCCACCCACGACGACCACGATCTTTAACCGCCCACCACACGTCGCAAACACATACACCGCCAACCTCCACCACCTCCGAAAACTACCGTCATCATGGAGAACGAACGCGGCGAGCTCGTTGACCTGTAAGCCGAGCGCCCAACACCACAAACCCTCCGAATCCTCGAGATACTGATTACTTTCTGCTCGATAGCTACGTCCCACGCAAGTGCAGTGCTACCAACCGCATCATCAAGGCCAAGGACCACGCTTCCGTCCAAATCTCCGTTGGCAAGGTCGACGAGAACGGCCGCTACACCGGCGAGAACCAGGTCTACGCCCTGTGCGGCTTTGTGCGCGCCATGGGTGAGAGCGACGACTGCATCAACCGCTTGGCGCAGAGGGATGGGTTCGTGAAGAATGTGTGGTCTGCCTCGAGGTAGAGAAGTGGATATGGAAAGATGAGGGTGAGTGAGTCGGATATGAAGATGAGGGGAGTTTGGTGGGATGGGATGCTGATAAGATGAGTTAGGTCTACCACTCGAAACTCGCAACAATGAATACGTGACACGCTACGGAAACGGACGATGCGAGGCTAACGACTTGCCAATGACGCAGACTCTCGACGCAGTACGGGGTTTATGGTTTGGCTTGGTGAGGGAGTCCCAGTGACGGCCGTGGTTACAATGCTGCGGATTACGGCTCGGAGCTGAATGCGATATCATGTTCAAGAAAATGACCCTACACATCCCATCTCCCATCCTATCTCATTTATTGTTCTCTTCCTTCTCTCCCGCATGTGCGATAAGGCTGACTAAAGGCCTTCACTTTCCCAACTCACCTTGGATCCATGAAAGCAGGAGGAAAGGCATGAGACCTTGGTTGCTGGAGTCCTTTGGAATCCGCGACTGGGTCTCGACAGCCTAGATTGAGGAGCGACTGCGGTTGTTTCCTTCGCCTAGAAAAAGCTGCGGCCGTTGAGGTTGAGGGTCGTGGTACAGATACGGGCGGAACAGACCGAAATGTGGACAAGTATGAGATTTGTCCGTGCTGTTGAGGGCATACCTCATACCGGTTCTAGGAGGGATCCGTCCGCATGGAAAGTCCCAACCCAACAGTGGTTGGTCATCGACGTCGAGCAGCCGCGAAGCACATTGTGTACCCTGCTCTCCATATTTTGGTGAGCGTCATGTTCTCAACTTCGAGGAACGACTCGTAGGACTTTCTTTATCATCCAATGCTCCGAAGACCTCGAGCCCAAGTGCTGTTCCTTCACTCGAACTCAGCACATGCAACCCGATACCACATGCTCGACGGCTCTACAAAGCCATATGCAACGCGAGTTGCTTGCCCGGCATCATCTTGCTACTTGAGCGCTACAAGAGCCCTTTGCTTTGCTCCTACTCTCTTGCACTAGACCACCGCAAAGAGCGACATAATCCACCACACAAACATACAGCTAAGACCTATCCTTCATTGATCACAGCATACCGACCGCCATGAGGTTCCCAGGCGTCTTCGCCACTATCTGCAGCATATGCATCCTCCTCAGGGCCACCACAGCGCTACCATCCGCCGCTGACTTCGCCCGCGGCCTCTCCAAGCGTTGGTTCGGTGTCTCAGGTTTGTGGACGAATATTCTCACCGTCGTGCAGCCGTGGCCAGTCAAGGTCGACAAGGCAGGCATAGCAGTACAGCAACTTCGATACTGCTACTCTAGCCAAGCAGATTACAAGACCCTTCACAACATCGTACAACAGGCCGTCAAGATGTAGGAGCCCGCAGGATATCCCAACTCTTTGATGGAGATAGTCCCGTACACCGGAAAGGACGAGACCGCGATATGCGCACAGCTGAAAACTATTGACGACGACGTCGACGCTCTGAACATCTTCGATTACACGCGCGAAGGCGAAACGTGGTGCTACCTTGGGCGAGTATCCGAACATTCTGAAGTCCTTCACGTGCTGACGCTGGACCACGCAGCTACAATCCTACGATCAAGGAGAATCAGAAGAACGGTATAGCACAGTCAGCGTGGCATAAATTGAAATATGCACGAATTGGCTCTAAACCGAACGCTAATGGAGAAGTCGTCGATGTTGCGCATGCTGATCGTGTACGCATGGCTCATGAGCTCGGTACGCTTGCTGGAGATATGAGTCTCCATGAAGCACTCGCTGACTTGTGTAGGACATGCTCTGGGGCTGGATCACGAATTCCAAAGACAAGACAAGGACCAATACATTAAGTTCAACTGTCAGAATCTCAACGACTACCAAGCCGTGAGTCCATCTCTTCACACCGCTTCCAGCTTTTTGCTAACAGAGCTACAGATCAAGAATGTCATCGGCAAAAAGGATACATCCAAGGGCTACAAGGCAGGCGACACCATGAAGCGCCTTGGATTCCATGGCGCCATCCAGTATCTCAAAGAGAAGGAAGGTCATATCGGCCAACTTCAACGCTCTTACAAATTCGACTACGCCTCCATCATGATGTACGGCTCCTACGACGGCTCGGCCTTGGCCTCGGCCGCTGATTTCCCGAAAGGTGCCGTCCTCGAAGGCATAGGAAAGGGAAAGGGCGCAGCTAATTTTCGTGTGCACATGGGTGGCAAGGAGCCTAGGCTCGTCACAGCGATTTCCGAGGGCGATAAGGCTAGGATCGCACAGCTGTATCCGTGGCGAAATCATGAGGGTCAGTTGATGGGGAAGTTTAGTGGGGATTGGCAAGGGGTGCCGATGAAGGTTGGAGGCCCGTCTTAGAGGTGAGGCGAGGGAGTAAGAGGTGAGTGTGTAAGAGGGGAGACAAAAGTAAGTGTTCTTTCTTTCTAAGTCTTTCTTTGGGCAAAGTAAAACAAGAAGCCATGCTCCAATAACGGTCACATCTTGACACGAGGCGAGAAAATTCTTGGAGCGGTGACAGGATGTTGCTTTCTGCAATGTGGTTCAGTCGTTGACTACCGTGCATACCACTGCGCCATGGCAGCACAGCTCCTTGTCGACGCGAGGGAAGACATACCTTTACCCTCTCAACTCCGGCCATTTTCGGCGCAGACTTTCGTTTGCGAAGCTCATAAATACTCCTGCGCTGCTACCATGAAGTCGATGATACTCAGTGGTTAGCAAAGATAAGCCATAACGCTGAATGAAGGTGAGGCAAGTACGACATTCCAACGGCACTCATTGAGTTATCGTCTATGTCAACATTAAGATCGGCACAGCCTGACCAAAACAAATACTGAACGCCACTCATGCATCCTCTATCCCACCAACTCCAACCACCACGAACCTCAACACTCCAGCAACACCTCTCAAACAACACTCTTCCCCCCACCACCACCACCACCCGCCTTCCTCGCCTTTGCCCACAAAGTCGGCAACAAAATCCCCGAACAACAAAACAACACACTCAACCCAATACACAACCCCCAAATCGCCTTCGTCTCAAAGCAATTCACCCTCGTAGACCCCGCCCAATTCGCCAATCCCAACCTCGCTCCACTCTTGTTTACATTACTCGCCAGCGCCTGCGTGAACGCCACCGCGCTCTGCGCATTACCCGCTGCGTCCTTGTCCGCGATGACCATGCAGTTGAGGTACGAAAGGGGTTTGCCGAAGACGACGGAGATGATGATGAAGGCGAGGAGGAGGAACGTGTCGGCGGCTGTCATGATGAGGAGGCCGAGGTTGGCGTGGGAGAGGAAGAAGGGGATGGAGATGAGGGTGTAGAGGGTTGCCATGCATGTCTGAGAGGATACCGTGTTAGTGGTGGGGAGAGAGTCTTAGTAGATGGGCCGAACGTACGATTGTGAGTGTTCCGACGACTTCGCGCGGTGGCTCGATGTTGGAGGCGACGATGTCGGAGACGAAGTTGGCGGTCATGCCGAGAATTGCGATCATCGCTACCAGAGAGAGACCACGGACGAGGATAAGAGTCTTCGCGAGAGGAGCGGCGCCATAGTCTGGGATCGGCATGATGTCTTTGGTGCTGTAGTGCTGATTGTGGTTGTTTCCCTGATGGAAGTCGTTACGATGTATTGACCCCTGCCAGCGGGTGATCGAAGCCTGATATGCTGTATATGCTCAACTCAAACAGAACCAAAGAAAGATCACTAAGACCAAAGGAAAATAATGCAGAAAGTACAAAAAGAAACTGGTGGAATGTTATGCAATGCAATGCAATAAAAGACCGATGTACGAGCAAAGAACGAGCTGCAGCAAATGTACCTACCTTACTTATATTCAGCTCCTTCCCAATTCCGCACACACCAACAATAGCAGAACCATTCCTGTCTTTCCAAGGTATTTGTGTGAGCGAGTGGTCGTTTCAAGATGTCCTTCCAGCGAAGTGGTATGGGCCAATCAAGACGGGCGGCTAGCAGTATGCCACTCGGCGTCTACAGCACAGACGACCACAAAAGCCGAAGGACAGCCAGTTCAGCTTTGTTTCTCTTATACTGGGGCCTCAAGATGGTCTGTGAGTATACTTGATGTCTTAGAGTTCGTTGCCTCATAGTTGGCGTGGTCGTGGGAGGTCGCAGCCGAGCGTCTGCGGATGTTTCGTGTATTCTCCACGCGCGAAGGTCATTGTGGCTGAGATGTTGCAGACTGGAACTGGCACTGGTCTATTGGGGCCTCTTCGAGCTTTAACGTGTCCATTCGCAGTCAGATGTCACAAATGGCATTGATGCTTGGTTGATGGTGGAGAGAAGATGCATAGCGCAAGCTGAGGTCGTCGCTGCCAAGCATTTGAAGTGTCAATGCTCACGACGAGCAGGAAGTGTGCATTGTCTATATTCAGTCCATGACCTTCGTCGAATCACTGAACTTCAATTGCTCATCTCTATAAGGTAGCTCCACGAGCCACTTGCGATTGTACCATCGCAACTCCACAACGCCATGCCAAATCGCGCCCAAAACTGTGTCGGACGAGAGTATCAGGTGGTGGTAGGTAAGTATGCAAAGCAGCGAATGCTAGTCATGCGTTCATTCATATGCGTCGCTTCAGCGAGATACCACGAGAAGTGCTCGTGGCAGCAGGTAGGGTTTGTGCGAACCTGTCGCGATCTGTGAATCACGTCAGCTTATTCCTACACCTTGTCTCGATCCTGAACGTACCTTGCTCGGTATCGAAACCGATGGTTATATCATCATGCTCTTCAGCATAGTCCAGCCCTTCGAGGTTGACGAAACGTCTTCGAAGTCGATCCCCCTCGCTGACTTCGCCCTTCTCCTGGCTGGGTAGGGAAAACTTGGCGTCGACGAGCTTGACGCCCCATTTCTTCTTCTTGTCGTCGCCCTTGATCAGCTCGAAAGTGTCGGTAGTCTTGACCTGGAAGCAGAGAGAATCTGCATGGCTAAAGTCATCCATGAAAGCGACAAGCTTGACCACACCTTCCTTGCTGATCATCTGTATGCGAACAGTGGTGGCTTCCCACTTCTTGTATATAGGCACGACCATCCGTCGGCGCGCGATGGCGAATGTTGCAGCGAGTCCCTCGAATCGAACCGTGCAGCCAGTGATGGCAGTCTGGAAGATGTGTAGGTCTTGATGGCTTGCGAAGGAGAAAGTGCGGATAGTCTGCTGCTCGAGGACGGTTTGTAAGAGCTGTCCGATGCCATGAGCAACTTGCTGATTGGACTGCCGTGTATCGATTGACATAGTCATGTCTTCTTGTGGCTCACGCAGCATTTGAATAACAGGCGCATCAGTGATAGGCAGACGAAGCAGCATCTCGCCTTTACCCAGGTTCAACCGATCAGTGATACACCCAGTAGCATGTCTTGCCAATATGCGCAGATTCTCGGACTCGACTGTCTCAGGTATTCTGGTGTTCGGATCGTCAGAGTGGTTGTTGGTAACACCCAGCTTCTGCCACTGGAGTCCTGCCAGAGCCGGGTGAGCTGACTGCGAGTAGCCTTCAGACTGAGACGCTGGCTCAATGTTCATACTGGTTAGAAGTGCCTTGCAAACGATAACCTCATCAGGACCGACCGTTAAGCCGTTGAGAACATCGTAAAGTGCTTGTCTGCTGCGGTCATCTTGGAAGACAAGCAGCACTCTGCATTGCCGATCATCCTCCCTTACACGAATGACCATCGCGGTGGTGCCGTTCGCAGAAGAGTCTGTCAGGAACTCAAAGTATAGTGGAGACCTCCGACCGATATCATGGCTGACAGAACTCAGTGTCTTGTGTCCAGGGTTGGTGATCAGTAGCAGGCGATGGCCACGGTGCACTTTACGCACGCCACTTCCATCGCGGTGCTCTCCGGTCCTCTCAAAGACCAGTGCGACGCATCCCTTGACCTTATCAGCCGGAAAGGCGCTCGAGTTCGACGAATCTGCATACTGCAGCTCCGCGAGCCGTGCTTCGTGTATGAGCCTCTCGTCCGGTTCTGGTCGCAAGCTTTTCTCCACTTTGCGAGCATACTCCGATAAGTTCCAAACGGCGCGAAAGTCGCGCTCCTGCATTCGTACGCTGAGATCAAAGTTGCGTGGCAGATTCAACAGCATACCACACGAGCTTGCTTTCCACGAAACGTCACTCCAAGTCAAGCCTCTCTTCTCGTTCCTGCTAGGCGCCACTTTGATGTTGACCAGCTCGCTCTGGCTGGCAATGGCGATGCTTGTCTGATAATCTCTTCTTCCACGTAGGACTGTCATCATGCAATCCAGAACGACACGATCGGTTTCTGCTTCTTCTGTGTTCACAAACACTTCCACCGGAAAGCGCCCATAGCAGAATGCATCTTTTGTGTCGCTTAGTGGAAGCATGTCGTAGGCATTAGGAACGCGCTTGGTCTCTTCTACCAGCACAGAATTGCTAGCATTACCGCTCAGCACTGCCGCGGCGTCCGATGTGAAGCGAGGGTACTCCAACCAGATGCGTGTGTCTTGACCCTGAATCAGCGATTGCGTAGGTGGTAGCAGATGTGCTTTGCTCGTCGACAACGAAAGTGCCTTGATGTGTTGACGCAGGTGTGCAACGCCACGTTGTAGAGCGGCTTCAGCAGACTCAGGTCCTGCATTCTGCTGGCTAGGCTCGCCGTGGGTATCATACGGCTCCAGAGGATCGGCCAGTATCCACCAGGCTTTCGCAAGATCGACGTGTGCCTGAGTGAGGTACTCGCGCCTTTCATCTGAACGCCGTTGTTGCAGCAGTGCTTCCAGACCTGCCTTTCCCTTCAGATACCACCAAAGCCCTGCTCGTAGCCACATGTTCGGCGTACATCGATCTCGAGGAATCTCCTTCTCCGCTGTGAGACTGAACACACCCTTCATGTGCGCTACTCGTCCGGCGAAGTCGGCGAACGCAGCATCTGCAGCTGGGTTACCATGTTCAGGTGGCTGCGGCGAGACTGAAGAGCGGGTGACCGAATGATATGAGCCAGCAGAGTTGGGCCTGGGACGGGCTGCATCTTCTTGCCGCAGATTGGCAGCATGAGACTTGGTCGGATGTGCTCCTGCTGCGAGGTAGTCTTCCGGACTCGCTCTCGAACTCAGTGGCGGTGCGTGAGGAGGCGGTTGCGGAGAGAGCCCGCTTCTGCTTGGACCCAGTACAGACGTCCGAGGGCTGTTATTCTGCGGGCTTTGACTTCGGTCATTCGAGTATTGTTGGGACCATCGAGGAGATGGGAGCTGTGGAGAAGCAGAGGCAGCTGGCTTCAACGGCAGAGGAGAACCATCACGCGAACCTGTCCGTGAATGCGACGCACTCGGCGAAAAGTGGTTGACGCTTGAAGATGAAGCATTTGGCGTATTGAAGAACTGTGGCTTGTCGAGCGTGGGCCCAGAAGACTGGAAGATGCGATTGCGCATATCTCCGGGAGATGTTGATCGTTCCCGAGACGAGTCTTGTGGTACACTCATATTTTGAGATGCGGAAGGCGGCGGAGCAGCTCGGAAAGGTATCGTTCTGATCTCTGGTGCCTGCCTGTTGCGTGTGAAGTCGTCTTCCCGCGACGGCATTTGTTGATGCGCATACTGTCCTAGACCATCACGCGGTGGTAATCGTTGGTGCATCGCTAGGTCCGGCTGCGAGATCTGTGGCACGCGTTGCTCACTGGGTGCTTGTCGTAGACCAGTGGTCCTTCCAGAGGTGTGTGATCGATCTCGCGAGCCCGAGTCTTCACTCTGATATGACTGATAAGCAGGAGAAGACTGCTGCGACCTTCTGAATCCTGTCGTCCTTGTCTGTCTCGAGGATACAGGCTCCGACTGCTGCGCAGCCTCTGTCACCATGTCCCGCGAGTGCCGCTTGATGTACTTTGGATCATCGAATGGATCCGGTGCTTCAGGCGCAGTCCCTGGCGTGTCGTCACCACTCTGCGGCGAGAGGATGACCGGCTGCGGTGTGTCAACCGAGGAAGCAGATTGCTGCTGTGGAAGTGCTGAATGAGGATGATGCCCCGCAGGCGAGAATAAAGTCTCATACTCTGACGCCGGTGCTGTCTGGGGATGCGGAAGTGGCCACTGTGAGCTGCTTGTCGGTTCCTGACGTCCTACAAAATCTGGCTGTGCATGCGAGCTTCGTGGTGGAGAGTCGTCGTCCTCCTCGTCGCGTTGGATCAGCATGCTCGCACGCCTGAACGCCATCCCCTCGCTTACGCTTTGTTCTCTGCGCTTCTGTGCGACTGGGGACGCAGCGTCGGCTGGTGACAGTCCACCATAGTTCTTCCTCGCACTTAGCGCTTCGCCTAGTGCTCGTGGCTCAGCTTGTCTTTGTGCCACATGTGTGTCAATCGTCGGTCTATCTCTTGTGCTTGGCCTTTCCTGACCGCCCGTCGCCGAGTTACCTTGGAATGGATCGAGTCTAGTCGTGTCTATGGGTGTATCTAGAGGAGTGGTGTGTTCAAGGCTTGGATCGTGGTTTTCGAGTCCGGTCGGCGTTCGTCCAATACTAGGCCTATGAGGGTCTGTCTCTTGCGATGTCGGGGCGTACTTCCTTTGCATAGCAGGCGAGAACTCATTGTGTGACGTATTGACTCGCCGCATGGGTGGTGGCACGATGTCGTCTTCGTCTGGCTGCTTCACCTGGACCTGTGGAGGCAGTCCTCGTGCAGGAGCAACGAGAGGTGGTGACCGCGGCCATTGCCCTTCGGTGGGTTTCCTCTCTGAGGTCGATCGTGCCACCGCCGCCTTCGTCCTTGAGATCTCCCTAGGTGGATCGGGTGCCTCATCGCCTCCTTCACCAATGATCTCTGGTACTGTCTTCACGAAGCCCACTGTCAAGCCGGGCCTTCTCACTCGCTTTGTAACGAACCTCCCTCCTCTCGGTGAAGGGGTACTGCCTCCCACTGCTTTTTGTACCTCGTGCGCATCCGGCCAGCGTTTCGCGATCGCGATATCGATCTTGGGGACATTCTTCTCCGTGCTCGGCTTAAGGAAGTCCGCCACATCGTCGTCCAGCTTATACGCCGCATTCCCATTGCCATTGCCATTGCCATTGTCATTGTTGTTGGTGTCCTGCTCCTTGAAGATCTTGCCCCACTTGCTCTTCTTCAAGAAGGAGCTCTTGGACGGCTTCGCGTCCTGCGTGTCTGCCATGGCGCCAAAGACCGAGTATTAGTGTATTAGAAGGGAATCCAGTGACCAGCACCAGAAGTTCGAGGAAAGTCAAGCCAAGGCGTCTCAGAGGAAAGGATAGGTCTGGTCGAGGTATTCACTCGCGTGCTCAGAACCCTACCAGCGCCAGCCCGTGTCACATGGAATGCCGGTGTTTGGGTACCCGGAAGCGCAACGAGACCCTGGCAACTCTCAATACCCGAAAGCCGCGTCACATTCGTGTGGTGCTGTGAGCCATGAAAGCGAGAAAGAAGATGGACATGCAACGAACGACAACGCAACAGCTCACCACGCACGCCACAGCACAACAGACATCGACCATTCCGCGCCAAGTCGTATTCGAGAGCACTCACCGTGGTCGACACGGAGAGTCGCATGGAACCTTATTGTAAGCGCAGTGCATCGCGGTTAAATATAGCCACCGAACAACAGGCGTGTTTCGAGCCTCTCCACCAGAGCAGTGCACCGCGGCTTTTCGTGCCCCTCCATCTCCCACCACTTCGCCTCATCCGTACTCAACTGTGCTTGGTGAACACAGTGAAGTACTTGTGACGATGCCAACCAAGTTCCGAGTCTCGCAGCATGCTGCCATTCCAACTCTTTCGTTGGCATCTCACAACATAACACGAGCTGTAGAGCCCAACAATCTCCGACGACAACCCCATCGGTCATACCACGGGTTGTGACCTCTTCTCCAAGTTGTGCCACCGTTCGCCCATGGGTATCCGCATGAAGAAAAGCGAACTTGGTGGCGAGGTGGACATCGCCAGGAAAACAAACAGCAGAGCCACAACACGCCCAACATCTGCCGTACATGTAATTGTGGTAAAGCAGACAATCGCTCGATGTTGCTATCGTGGCCGATCGCATCGATGACTGAATGTTAATCGGCATCAACGGGATGTGACCAAGCATCATCGCTGTGGGCTTCAACTTACGTTCTTATCTAATACATGTATCTTTTCTGGTGAAGAGCTTCACAAGGGGCTACTGCACATATGAGGCTCTACAACTGTCTCAAGGGTCGTTCTGTAGGCTGTCCTGACAGCTTTCTGTGCAAATGTGCTTTCTAGCATTGTCGCAGTCATATCTGCTGCCTCATCATATACACCTCGTGGTCTTCCAGCTCACCAAGTCAATTGGTACTGCCCTTTCGTGTACATAGCATCGAGTTTGGCTTGAAGCTAGATTACAGTTCGAACATACGACAACGTGATCACAGTGGGAAGAAAGGGACAACGATCTTGTCTCGAGAAGAGCATTTTCATATCATATATGCAGTCTACTTTTCAGCTCATCGGCGTGTGCCAGATGATTGTTGCAGCCGTGTTTGTTACCTTGCAGGTATCGTAACGTGTCCATGCATGCATCTTCTATCCACGTCTCAGCTCTTCTTCTACAAGACACCGGACTTGACGATGGTTGGTGGGCCCTCCTTGTACTTGATGGCACCACTGCTAGTACCGCAAGCCTCAATCGACTTGACAATGCCCTTGGACTCGGCATCATCATCTGGCACCTCGCCGAAGACGACGTGCCTACCATCGAGCCAGCTGGTGACGACGGTGGTGACGAAGAACTGCGAGCCGTTGGTGTTTGGGCCGGCGTTGGCCATGGAGAGGAGGAATGGCTTGTTGTGGGTGAGCTTGAAGTTCTCGTCGGCGAACTTCTCGCCGTAGATGGACTTTCCACCGGTGCCCTGTGAAGGTGTTAGCAGGCAGGCTTCGACTGGAGTGTAGTCGTGGTCTTGTCACTCACGTTACCACGGGTGAAGTCACCACCTTGAAGCATGAACTCTGGGATCACACGGTGGAACTTGGAGCCAGCGTAGCCGAAGCCCTTCTCGCCAGTGCAAAGAGCGCGGAAGTTCTCGGCGGTCTTTGGGACAACATCGTCGAAGAGGTCGAAGTTGATGCGGCCGGAGCGTGCTGCAACCACATGTCAGCTCGAGGTGAATGTGGAGTGAGCCCTAATGGCTGCGATGAATGCCATTGAGCATGGAGACAACTTACGCTTAGCAGACTCGTCCTTGCTGATGACCTTGCCGTTGGTGTCGGTCTTGAGCTCTGGACCAGTCCAGGTGACGTCGAAGTAAGCCTTGATGACCATGTTTGCGGATGATGCGTGGAAGCAACGGTTGAAAGTTGGCTGGCAGGTTCTGAAGGTGTTGAAGGTGGTTGGTCTGAGGAGTGTTGAGGGAGAAAACATTGTAGAAGAAGGTGGGGTTTTCTTGAGCTGGCGTCACTTGGGTCAGCTCGAGAATTCTGCCCCGCCATCGGTAGATTCAGGGCAAGTGAAGCTCTCAGAGTGCGTTGCCACAGCTGCGTGTGCTGGTTGGGAGGTACAACTTGGCTGTGCCGGCCCATTGCGCATTGTGCATCGGCATGACGCCCAGCAATGCATGGCAGGTCGGACAGGAGTCATGTGAGATGGTCGGCTTACCGGTATAGTACAGCTGATGCAATGGGCAAGTCTGGCACAAAATGTTCATCAGCCACGTTTCTGTGTGCTAGTTCTAGGGGCTCGTGGCGTGGGATCCAGAGCGATCAAGGACGACTTACTACTGTACAATGCAGAACAGTACCAACAGAGATGAAAGGTAGATACGATAGTACAGATTGAGTTGGAGAAACGAGCCATCGATGGGAGAAGTCTTCATTCGTGAAGCCATCGACTCGCACGGACCTTCCACTCTGAGTAGCGCGTTCAGGGACATCGGCTTCAACACCACGTTGCTAGGACAAAGCCCGTTATTGTGAACATCACTCTGCTACACCACAGCTACTGTGCTGCGACCCCTTCCTTGTGTCTTGTGTGTACTCGCGTTCCATCAACCGACCGCCAACATGGATCTCAACAGCATTCGCGACCAGGTCAGCCAGCTGACGCTCTACGACATCAAGGCCGGTGTGCGGAAGGTACAAAATGGTGCGCATGTGGATGAGGCATTGGCTGGGAAATGTAGGAGCTGACTGGATATTAGCCGTCATGAACTACACCGAGATGGAAGCCAAGGTCAGGGAAGCCACAAACAACGAACCATGGGGTGCTTCCTCGACCATGATGCAGGAGATCGCGAACGGCACATTCAACTAGTATGCACATGGATAGTCCGGACAATTCCAAAATACTAACAACTTGACAGCCAACTGCTCAACGAGATCATGCCTATGATATACAAACGATTCACCGAAAAGTCCGCAGAGGAATGGCGCCAAATCTACAAAGCACTGCAGCTGATGGAGTTCCTAATCAAGAACGGCTCGGAGCGCGTGATTGACGACGCACGATCCCACTTGTCCCTACTCAAGATGCTCCGGCAATTTCACTACATCGATCAGAACGGCAAAGACCAAGGTATCAACGTACGAAACCGAAGCAAAGAGCTCACCGACCTTCTGAGTGACGTCGACCGGATACGTCAGGAACGTAAAAAGGCACGAACCACAAAGAACAAGTATGGAGGCGTGGAGGGTGGTGCTGGCCTCGGGTCGGGAGGGTTTAGCTCAGGCAGTTCCGGGCGGTACGGAGGCTTTGGCAGTGAGAGTGCCGGACAATCAACGTTTGGTGGGAACACAAGAGGTGTATACGGTGATGGAGGAGGTTTCGGAGGAGAACAGCACGATGAGTACGACGAGGGCGGACGAACAAATACCGCTGAGAGGTTCGACGAGTACGATGAGTACGATGATGGTGGTGCGACTGCTCCCACCGCTCGACGGAAAACAACAGCACCACCCAAAGCAAAGGCGAAGAAGGCAGAACCGCCAAAGCCGAAGGAGCCTGAAGTGGACCTGTTCGACTTTGGCGATGATGAGCCAGCCACAACCATAGCGCCCTCGAACGGCGCATCCTCGTCGGCAATCCTGGCCGCTCCACCCTCTCAAGCAGCCCCAGCACCAGCGGACGATGATGATTTCGACGACTTCCAATCTGCAACTCCTGCCGCAGCTGCACCCGCACCATTGGCAGCACCAAGCATTCCCAAGCCAAATTACAGCTCGTTCTCTACTTCGTCGAGCACACAGTACGCACAGCCCACGCCACAATCCGGATCGCAGAACGCAGCCTTTGGCAATCTTCTCTCGACTACTTCGCCGACTAGGTCAGCCACCCCCTCTATGTCAGGCTTCTCCTCGCCGCCACTAGCACAAGCGCAGAAGCCAACTGGATACCAGCCTACAGGACCCAACTACTTCACGTCAGTGCAGGTTGGACAGCCTCAACAGCCTGGCACGCCGGGATCTGGTGTCACTTCTCCAGTCGGCCAGATTAGCGCGAAGCCAGTTCAGAAGAAGGCTGGCGGGGACGCTTTTGCTGGTCTGCTGGCCGGGAGTGGCATGAAGAAGAATCAAACAGCGCAGAAGGGACCAACGATTGCAGACATGGCCAAGCAAAAAACCCAGGCTGGTCTGTATGGTGCAAATGCGCCGGCTGCTATGCCTGCTCAGTCGCAGCAGAAGCCAAATACCGGCAGCAGTGGTCTCGACGATCTGCTAGGGTAGACCAAGATGAAGTATAGCCTGTGAAGATAGAATGCATTGAGAACATCAGAATGTGCACATGTTCCAAGTCGTGTTGCACCTTCCTCGTGAAGCTGTGCTGGGATGACTAATCCGCCAAGTCTTCGCTCGAATTGACGCCCACAGGCGGAAGGCACGACCCTCCAGTTTTGGGACTTCCGCGAGATCTCGACAACTTCACAGGCAGCGGAGCCAACCAAACAACCCGATACACCCAACCCAACACCGCCGTCATGTCTGCCAGAATCTCCACCAGCGGTAACAAGCTGAAGATGACCCTCGGTCTGCCAGTGTACGTCCACGAACACCCACATCCAATGCGGCCGATCGCAAACCTCGAACAAAAATCCTTGCGAACGACCACCACCCACGAATACATCGCGACAACATGAGAAAGAGCTAGATCACTAACAATTGAATAGCGGCGCAGTCATGAACTGCTGTGACAACTCCGGCGCTCGCAACCTCTACATCATCTCCGTCAAGGGCATCGGTGCACGACTCAACCGTCTCCCCGCCGCCGGTGTCGGTGACATGGTCATGGCCACCGTCAAGAAGGGAAAGCCAGAGTTGAGGAAGAAGGTCATGCCAGCAGTCATCGTCCGACAGAGCAAGCCATGGAGGAGAGCAGACGGTGTCTACCTGTACTTTGAGGACAACGCGGGTGTCATCGTCAACCCCAAGGGTGAGATGAAGGGATCGGCTATCACTGGTCCTGTGGGTAAGGAGGCTGCGGAGCTTTGGCCGGTAAGTGGTGATACAAAGATGCTGATGGGATGTTTGGGCAAGAAAGCTGACTTTGACATAGCGTATTGCCTCCAACTCCGGTGTTGTGATGTGAGATGCTTTCTGGGAACAAATCGGGACTTCATGCATAAGGAAGGAGCAGGCGTTATAGAGACAGCTAGCTCGGTGCCACTGAACGCGCCACATGAAAGGAGCGCTGGTCTTCTTTGGCCTAACGAACAAAATTCTCCAGCTTGCCTTGCATCTTCTCATTATTCAGCTTCCCAGTCCTTTGACACCTGCAACACGAGATGTTACCTGCATAATCATGCAGGTGTTTGTTGTTTTCGCTCACACGTCTTCAGACACTCTACTCTCCTTTGTGTGCACTAGGTCTCGATATCCGCTTCGAACTTCTCATCACCTGCGGCAGCCATTAAATCACCACCACCCGAGAGCCCTTCTTAAGCCCAGACACGGCATCGTGGATCAAGTCATCTCCCTGAGCCGCCACATCTGTGTTTCGGCTGACGATAGACTGGGCTGAAGTAGCAGCAGCACTTATACCCACCTGTCTCAAAAAACGATTATACACACCGAGCACAGATCCTGCCGCAAGCACGCCCGGCACAACTATTCGGAACATCAACATTTGGGAGCACATCATCTAGTGGTGGCTCGTCGCTCTGCCCATGAAGCGACAGAGGTCCTTTCCCCGGCTTCGGACGTCTCGATCATCCTGCTGGTGCTGTCTTACAAGCAATGCCGCATCAGCACTGACGATTGCATTTGCATAGCCGATGACACTGTTCGGTGGATCCAGGGCTTGTAGCAGAGTTGATTATCGGTTTCGATAGCGAGCAGGTCATCAACAAGCATTCGACGAGCACTCAAGGGACGAAAGTTACTACAAGGGGCTGTGCTGTATTGCTGTGCTCTCGAACAGGAGAACAGCTCTGGAGACTTCAAAGTAGCGCTCTTGGTCCAACGACAGCACGAAGTGGTCAGCAGGATCAATTTCGCCAGTAGTCATCAAAGGGTGGATCTGTTGCACGATCACGACCTCCACGTCTCTTTGATGGCGCCCTTGGACAGGATCACGCAAGATCTACTTGGCTCTCAGTGTCAACTCGAGGCGCGTTCTGGCATTGCAGCAATGTTGCCAGATGAATGGCTTCACGACACTAGATGCCCATCCATTCACCTGCATGTGGTACGGACTTCATTCACACCCAGGCATTATGTGCTTAGCGTTATGCTTTATTCTCTCGAGGTCAGCTATAAAAGTCTCGCTGCACTCGAACAGACTGCAAGACTGCACCGCATCGCATCACCTCTTCCGACCGCAGTCGCATCCGAACAAGGACGATACAGTCGAGCAGTGTTCGATACGTTCCATACACAACTAAGTCTCCTTACCGCCAGTATGGACAACTCGTCACCACAACACTCGCTCGTCAGCGCCTTCGATCTCCATCACACCGTGAACATCCGCTATCCTGCCCTCGAGTTACTGAGTCGAGATGATACATGGAAGATGGCCAAACCTAGAGCCATCACGATGCGCTTCGAACCAAATGCACTCATCACAGATCCGAGAGTAATTGAGAACACCGACCGCAACGCCGAAGAAGGGACACGCTTCCTGCACTACACCAAGGCTCTTCGCGGCCACTCCGAGCAGTACAGTGAAGAAGAACCCGAAAAGCACGACATCGAAGCGCTCCTGCGCGATATGAAAGAGCTGTCAAGATGCATCGGATCGACTGAGCTGAGGGCTGTCATCTACAGACCCGCCAACATCAAGCCCGAGCAGAGGAGTACATGTATGACCATCCGTCGCATCAGCAGACTAAAATGTGCGGACGGTCTTATCAAGGAGTGTGGGACTTTCTACGTACTGTCGGCGCCGAAATTCATGGACCTGGCGAAGACCGAGGCGGGTCTCGAGATCTGGTACTGTGATCTCAGGGATCTAGTGCTCCTCAACAGTGATCGTGCGGTCAGACATGCCCGGGACACTATGCAGAGATACCCCATCGCTGACGAGGACGAGGACGTGATGGGGTTCGCAACGGGCTGGCTGCCACCAAGACTTCCTTCTCTGGTCCCGGTGATCTGCAGCAAGGTCACTCAGGCCGAGCTGCAGCAAGAAGTCATCAGAGACGAGGACGCCAGCGAGTGTCAAATCTGCAAGCAACCCTTCGACCACCACGACATTGTTCCAGTCATAGTCAACGGCTCCTGCGACCACATGTACTGCCACGCCCGTCTCACAACTTGGGTTCTCAGCAATGGCGACCAAGCTACCTGTCCATTCTGCCGAAAGTCCTTCACAACGCCAGAACAGTACGTGGACCTGCTTCACGGCACTGATGCAGCTGGTCGTTACGTCTACGACGACCGCTTCAACACATGGGAGAACTTCGAGCGGTCCTGCGCAGACCTGGACACATCGCGAGCCAGCTTGCTCATGGCCACCCCAGACTCCAAGATCACGGTCAACGCCAAGTTGCTCGCTGAGTTCTGGGACTATCTCGTCGAGCAAGCCCGCGCCGAGTCCGAGACCTCAACTCCAGCACACCACAACCCAGCCAACTTTACCGAGCTGGACGTCGCCACAACTGCCATCTCTCACGGCCTCTTCCAGATTGACGGCGCGACTTTGCCACCGAACGCTCTCTGCCATATGCTAATCAAGGACATCGATGCTGCCTTCTTCAAGACATTCGTCCGCTCTGAAATGGCGAGCATGGTTGACGGCGTAGTCATCGCCATGGCTCTTGAGGAGTGGGCTCGTGCGGACAATACGATGGATCTACGCCCCAACCTCTGGCTGTTCATCGAGAGGACATTGAACAGGATGGTCAACTTCGTGCGCCTTAGGCGCTGCGAGTGTGTTGGGGAGATTGGGTTGCATAAACACGGGGCGTGCAGGATGTACTACAACAGCTGATCATTGAGAACGTGGAATTGCAAAGTAAAATGGTTGTGTCTTCATTAGATTCACTTTTAGCGCATCGCACCAGTCTGTCATGAGGAGAATATGTACATAAGAACAACAACTTTCCAAACCTGCGTCTAGCACACTCCCGCCGGAATCGTGAAATCATCAGTATAAACAGTCCCCACCTGACTTGCATTCTCTCCCAGACCTCTCTTCGCAAAAGCCTTCCAGATAGAACACTGATTTCCCCCCTTAGTGAGTGCCCGATCCGCATCCAAAATCGCATTCCTCGCTTGCACGAATGTCGGGTTACAAGGCTGCAGCGTCAATGCATCCAGCACCAGCTTCATACTCAAGTACTTGCCATCATCAGGCCTTCCATTGAACCCCAGGACCGGCCTCAGCAAAGCAGTGTTACCATGATCATCAATCAAGTTCCACATCATCTCATACAACATCGTACACCACACCGTTCCAAACTGGTGGACTCGGGTCAGGGTGTTGAGGGAAGAGTAAGTGTATGGGTTTGTTTGCATGTTGGTGCTGTAGACGAAAGCGCGGATTCCGGCGGGGTTGTTGAAGGCGTAGTCGCCGATTGGGTAGTTTGTGTTGCGGTTGTCGCGGGGTGTGGAGCGGATTGCGGTGGCGTAAAAGTCGGACCATCCTTCTCCCATGCCGCCTGACTCGAGCACTTGAAGACAGCGGGAGTTGGCTGGACCGCCTGTGAGACGGTTTGTGAGGCCGTGCGTGAACTCGTGGATGACGATGCCGGCTTCGAAGGAGCTGTCGCGGTTGGGGACCGATTGGTTGAAGACGTACATACGCATGCGGCCTTGTTGGCCATCTGGGGGCGTGGCGAAGTTGGCGTTGTTTAGGCCGGAGCCGTCTTGGGTGTTGAGGATCACGCTATCGCCGCCGACACCGCCCTTGCCGAAGTTGGAGGTCTGGAAGTTGCCGGCGGCTTCAGTGAAGCCAAGGATGTAGAGCATATCGCGGTAGTAGTTGGAGGTGTAGAAGAGCTGGACGGTGGAGGCGTCGATGTACTGTGCTGGCTCCAAAGCTGGGTCGAATCGTGGAGTGTAGACGTTCAGGAGACCACCAGATGGACGAGGCTCGTCGAGGAACTCTGCATCTCCGTCTGTATTTGGCTGGGCGATGGCGTTGTTACCACGGGTCACGGTGTAGCGGGTGTCGGAGTCGCGGTGCCAGCCCAGGCTACTTGCGCGGATGTCGAACGGTAGTATTTCTGTGGTGCGACGGTTGCCCCTTGGGTCATTCAGTGGCCATTTGAAGACTTCGTAGGTTGACTCTGCAACGTAATCTGTGACTGCCAGGATGTTGTTCTCGTTCGTCGCATCGACATAGGTGGTGAGCCAGTTCTCGCTGACATCAGTCTCCAGTCGCCATGCCGAGATCAAGTTGCCTTCGGCATTGCCGTAGTAGACCAGCTGTCCTTCTGGTGGAGATTCCACGTTGTTCAGTCCTTGGACTGTGAAAGATCGTGCAGTTTCTTCGACCAGAATGTCAGCTTCGGCAGGCTGAATTGGCAGAGCAAGGACATCGACCACTGTCTCCAACACTGGCTGAGGCTCGGCAACCTCCTCTGGAGCTGGCGCTGCCTCTGGAAGTGGGCCAGTGTAGAAAGAGCTTCCGTAGGAGAAGATAGTGCCGTCTGGACGGACCTGTGATTGTATGTCAGCTTGACGTAGTCCTGTGAGTCGACTTCCCACATACATTGACGTTGAAGTCGGCGTCATCGATGTCAAGGCCGTTCAATGTCTGCTTGAAGTAGACGTGCGCAATGCCGTTGCTCGAGACGTGGTTGTCGTTCGCCGTTCGGAACTCGGCATCGGGGTGAATGCTCCTCAAGTGATTTGTTGCAGCCTCGATTGGATCTGTGCTTGCCGGAGCGGAAGTTCTCTGGACAGAGATCTCACCATCCTCAGCCACGTATCGAGAGCGTTGCTGTGGTCGGAAGTCATCCAGTCTGGAGCTCAATTGTCGTCGTTGGAGGGCCTCGGGGTCTGACTCGAGAGCATGAGAGTCATGGAAAGGATGAGACAATGTCCCAAGGACAAGGCTTGACAAAGCCGCAATCTGTGAGGAACGCATTTTGGAGTGTGTAGAGCTCTGTGAATCTCACCTACCGGACATTGTGCACCGCCTTTATCTGTATACTCTCGTCGCCGTTGGAGAACAGCACTGCGACTCTAGCCGCCATGATGTCGTTGACCCCCTTGGCATGCCTTCGGGTCAACCCTCGCACTATGAAATGCAACCTCATCTGCACGTACTATTGGAAATGAGGGTCAGGAGGTTGATAACAATCATCCAGAAGCCGCAGTTGACACTTGATGTAGGTGGCGTGTGCCGTCTTGTTCCAATACAGTTCATATGCTGTGACTGATGTAGAAGGTGGCCGTGGACCTAGTCCTGATGCAGAAGGTATGAAGATTAGCCTGAACTTGGCGACATGCCAAGCTATCAACCAAGACGGAGAGGACTTCTTGTAGCTCTACTTGTGCAGGGCATGTCGTTCGAATGCACGACATGTATTCTCCGTGCCATGCTGGGGCTGCGTGTCGCCGAGGAGCATCAGTGGCCAATCGTGTCTTTTCAAGTCGTACTCCTGGCTGCTGATCTCTCATTCGTAGTACGAGAAAGGAGCTCTCAGAAGGTGACTGTAACGCCGGATCAATCATGGCATAGTGTTGGCAGGAGTCGTCGACGGGCTTCTGGTCGGTGCCTCATTCGTGTACGTTGTCACTCAAGGAGGTTGTTCAGCGCAGCGCGTCACGTATGTACGCTTGCTCGTTGAATCATGTGATGGATATGAAGTGGCTTGAACGAAAGTGCCGTCGTCCAGATTGAATCCACATTTTGCTGCAGGTCGACATATTAACGTGTTGAGGATAAGGCCCATAAGGCCCATACGGGGAGAGGCGAACATGGAAGCGAAGTGAAAGAGCCTAGAGCAGGGATCACGCGGAACATAATTCCACCGCGCCTCGCGTGCTTGCGATCCTGATCCTTGTTGACTCTCCTGTTGTCCATCAACAAGCCGCATCGGGACGGCGGTGTCACCAACAGTGACAACTAACACGAGCCACTGATGCCTCGTCCCTTCACAAAAAGGTAGGCTGAGCCAATGAGGCTATGCAGTGTGAGTCAAAAACACGAGTTGGAGCCTTAATCAACTACATAGGTACACCACAACGACCATAAGCACTCTTTCCTATCATTGACGAGCTCAACGTACATCACAGTATACACAATTACTCATGGCGGTCTCTGTCGAGGAGAATGACGCGGCTTATGCCGTGACCAAGACTGCCATTCAGAAACTCGGCAACATACTGGACTTCACGTACATTGATTCGACCACCAGCCAGAAGGCAGCACGACCAACATGATCTGCTAGATCTCCTCGATTCGGACGATGAGCTCTTCTGGGCAACGGCGAAAGCTTGGGCGGCGCCAGATCTTTCGTTGAGAATGCGTGCTGTTATCAGTCAGATACATGCAACAGTCTCAAGAAAGTGTCGACTCACTTCGTTCAAACTCACTCAAGCACTTCTCCGCTCTGTCCGGTCGATGCTCGCTGGTCTCTGGACTGCTTGCGAAGTTGAAGGTAGCCAAGTACCATTGCGGCGGCGGCTAGAGCACTGCCAATGATACCAAAGATTATGGCGAGCTTGATTTGCTGTTGCTGCAACTGATACCCCGACACTGTCGTTGGCGATGGCAATGGTGTGGCTGTGGTGGTGCTCTCAAGTGAGGTGCGGGTGAGAGTTCCGAATGGCATGGTGTACTGATCGTCTTGCACTAGCAAGTGAATAGGCCTCGAAGTCGAATAGGTGCTGCTTGAGTATGGCGACGGAGTTGATCAAGAATCTAAGCCTGCCAAATGGGTATCAAGGATGAACTACTTTGACTTGGCCAAAGTCGAAATGCCTTCTTAGCTGTGTCCGCTGGAAATTTTCTGCTCTGAAATCGGCCTTTGCCTTGGGTCCTCCAAGGGCATCGCGATACCTGATGCACACACGATCATGGTAGCTGTGCAAGTGGCAGACCTGTCAATTATGGGTATAACCTGGGAGGTGCAAATGCATTCTTTCCCTCCGCAAGGCTGTGAACACGTCAACGGATGCGCTAGCCATGGTCACAGCCCGGCGCCTCAGTCCCTACGGTCCTTGGGGGTGGTAGGAGATGTCCATTAGCAGCAGGAACTAGGAGGTGTGTTCGCAAGGAACAAGATCAGGTAGGACGTCTAGGGTGGCTCTCCTGCACGTCAAAGGCGAACGCACACACGACGGGACGAACCTCGAACCGATGTTTACGACTTCCCTCCCAAAGCAGGAACATTTCGGAGGCGAGGCAACAGGGTATGAGAAGTGACGACACGGGAGAAAGGACAGAAGAGGAGTTACCTAGGAGGTGCCTGGTCCCTCGGTCGCCGGATGATAGCACGAGGCTAACCATCAAGCTCGCATATGCAGACATTAGCGTGTTCCCTAACGCCACCAGGAATTCCTACCGGGAAAGGAGAAATATGGGGGTGAAAGGGTCTCTTCCCAGGATGAAGAGACTTCGGGAAGTGCGAAGGCAGGCTAGAGCTACAGCCGGGCGGGAGTTCCTGTGGTGTAGCTTTACAGCTGACGCCTCGTTGCACAGCATGGCCCTGTCGCATTAGTCTGGCGCATTCTACTCGCGGACCACACTCGCGACCGAGTCGTCTGCCTCAAACAGAAAGGCCTTGGGGGTGCAACCCTAGCAGACCTCGAAGATGGTAGGGCAGGCATGCTCGACACACATCAACCAATTCCAACGCTTCAAAGCACATTCGTTAGTTGGAGACCTCCCCTTCTGACCGGTGTGGTCCTGCATCGTTTCATGTCCACGTGGCGCATGGAGCTCATCATGGTAAGGCAGTCTGTACAGCTTGCAGTGCAATCGATGCTCTCCCATCACTGCATCCTCATCTCCATCGACACACTCTATGCCAATGTCGGTCGCGCCCCCATGGCATCTCCACTTTATCGCTGCGAAACATGCCTAAAGGTGTTCAGCCGAGGATATACTCTGAGACGACATCAAGCGATTCACGGCACCTTGGGCGACAAGTACGAATGTGATATCTGCAATGCAAGCTTTGATCGAAACGACCGTTTGACGCGACATCGTAAGATCCACACCGGCAAAGACCTTCGGGATTGCGGATATTGTGGTAAGCAGTCCCTCGGAGGCTCTGACGCGGGTTCGACACGGCCTATGGCTCTCAGCGGTCAAGTCGACCGCCTCATTTGGAAGAGCAGAGCGTTCGTAGCCTGCTGAAAGGGCTCCAAGCGACTTTGACGCGTTGGATCTCGTCGGAGAGAGGCGCGCGGTTCGACGCTTCCCCTTCAACCACAGTGCCTTGCTGACAATAGTCACTAGGCCGAGGATTCCGAAGTGACTATGTCAGGATTCATCTAGGTACTTGCAAACATCGTAAGGATTCTACGATCCCGCAAAGATCTGCAGAGCTCGATCGACCGGGCCAGCGTGTAACCAAGTCGCTTGACATCCGCTTCGAACATACCCAGATGGAGAGACTTGGAATCGTATCGCAGCCCACCACTATCGACCACAAGAAGCGCTCGAAGCCTGTTCGCTTTGTTCAGCATACCATATTGCTACGGAGATCTAAGAAACCTCGGCAAGATGCCAGGACCGCCATCTCTGACGGAGACGGTAATCGAGTGCAGCACGTTGAAGACTCTACGCCTTGCGTTGCGGACCAGGAACAGAGTGTCACAGAGCCCATTAGTTTCGCTCGGCGTGCTTTGTCACCGCAAAGATCTCAAGAATTCTCAATGGATGTGCAGTTGGCCATGCATGGCGGGGACTGGGAGCGAGTGCAGCAATGGCAACGAGCAATGCCGGAGGGATGGCTTGTGAAAGATCACTCAAGCGACATCTTAAGCCATGGAACGTTGGATATATGGCAACTATTGTCCAAGGATGACGTTCAATCCCTACTCCAGAACATAGACCAGGCTCGTCGAATATTCCGCCGGGAAACGAAGATTGGCGTAGTAGACTTTTTGCGTGTTCTTGTAGACAGAGGCTTGTCGGTTGACACTGAATTTTGGCCGGGGCAGACTCTTCTGGTTGTGGCCGCCCGCCGTGGTTATTTGGATTCAGTCCGCCTGCTGCTCGAGAAAGGTGCATCTGTCAATGGGTCAGCGGGCATGTACGGAGAGACACCACTCATGGCTGCCGCCAACGAAGGCGAAATGGATTGTGTTCGACTTCTACTGGAGCATGGAGCGGATGTGAATCTGTGTAGACGCTTGGACGAGGACGGGAGCCTGCTCACCGCACTCAGCTCCGCCTGCGAACGTCCCTTATGGAACGGGTATTACTCATTCCTGAATCCGGAAGACGTGGCAAGTTGTCTCGTCAGTGCCGGAGCAAACGTGAACCTTGGGGATCCGACTCCACTTGATTGGGCTCTGGAGTATCATACGGCCTTTGGATTGGTCAAGTTTCTTCTCAGGGCTGGAGCACACATATCAAGAGTAAATGACGAGACCATCTCCGGGCTGGCAGGCAAAGCTCTCGGCGTGGGGTCCTTTCACTCGTGGGAGTACCGGCAGCCAACAGACAAGCTCCAGCTCCTACAAAAAAAGGCTGCAAGAGAGCTGAGGCAGAGCTACAAAGAATAGACAGAGCCAAAAGGATCTACCATGACCGAGGACTCTCAGCAGAAGAGGTAGCCGCTCGCATAGAAGCAGAATCATTACTTGTCAGCTACGACAGTGACGACGTAGCGGATTGGCTTGGGAAACGTCGAGTGACTCATGTCATCGATGACGAATAGGTCCAGGCTGCTCACAGCGTAAGCGAGAAGTTCAGGACTTACTGTGGATAGGTCATATTATCATTAACGTCATCTATCGAGGAGGTGACTGCAGCCATGCTCACACCAGTACACCTTTCCACGCAGCTCCATCGGCAGCAATGCCCAGGTCCGCCGGCCGGTGAATCTCTATGCTTCGCTAAATATGCTTCCAACACAGACCATGAACAGAAGACCGGAATGTGGACGGGATAGTGCTTGGTCCGTGCTTGACTTTGCGACTTGTGCAGCGCTTGCTTGTCGAATAAGTCAGGAGCAGTATATATGATGGCCTGTACATGATGTTCTGCTGTTGACGACAGTCCCTCAGTCGACCTTGATAGCGCCGTATATTCTGCGCACAAAGGCGTATGCTGTCAGGAAGCCGATTGTGCCAGTGAGCAGACCGTAGACCAGACATGCCAGGAAGCTGTAGGCGAAGAACAGCATGGAGCTGGTGAAGCCGGTGATGTGTAGGTGGTTGGCGTAGTAATATATGCAGTATAGGAAGATCCAGACGGATGATGAGCCGCCGACGAAGAAGGATTGCCACCACCAGTGGTAGTTCTGTCACAATGTTAGTATCAGAACGCTTATCTTTCAGCAGGTCAGACTTACTTCTGAACAGAGCTGAATGTACACAGCAATGATGGTGGTCTCCATCACCGCCAGAATGAGAATAGTCGACACCACGGCCATGAAGCCGAAGACGTAGTAGTAGCCGCTCTTATCTTGCCAGAGACTGCGGAAGACGAACATGAGCTCGATAAAGATGACAGCAAAAGGGACCAGGCCGGCCAGAAGAATTGTTTGGATGGATCGGCTGTACCACAGCTGTTGCGGTATTTGGCGAGGCACTGTGGTCGCTTTGATAGGATGAGAATATGCACCTGCTCGGACGAAGCCATACCAGCTGCCGACATACACGAGAGGGAGTTGAATGAAGAGCCATAGTGCGACCAGTCCGAAGAGCGTGCCGAGCGGGATTGCAGTCGAAGATGACTGGGCCCAGACAAAGAGGTTGAGGATGAAAGTTGTGGCGAACAGAAGGCCGGGCACTAGTGTTGCTGTCACAATGGCGTTCGTCCTGAAATTGGTGCCGCCGAAGGTCTTGTAGACTCTGGCAGAGAAGTAGCCAGAGAATGCGCCAGCCACGAAGAACAAGGCAAAGCCAGTAGAGATGAAGCCGCCACGGAAAGATGGGTTGAGGAAGCCGAAGCAGGACAACGCGAGAAGGCCAGTGGACATGAAGACCAATTGCGTGCCAGAACCGATCAGCGGTGCAAGGAGGAAGCCAAATGCTGGTTGGCGGAACACATCGCCATGGACCAGTTTCCAGCCGGTAATGTCTTCAGGGATTTCATCGTCGGAGCTGACCTCATCGTCCTGCGGAACAGCATCAACCTTCTCGAGCAAACCACCGCCCTCAGAACTCCTCTTTCGCGGAGACCGACTACCTTTGCTACGCTTGCCTGCTCGCAGCTTGCCATCTTCCAAAATGCCATCTCGGTAGCCCTTGATATCGCCACGAATCGTGCGGGCAAGGATGAAGGCCACGACAGACGATAGAATTCCAGAAATGATGAGAGAATTTGCAATGGCCAGCCAGTGAACATTGTTGCCTTCTTCCTGGTCGACAAAGTAAAGATCCCACCGATTGCCCCAATCAAGCTTGTCCTCCTCGCGGAAGTACACGCTGTAGGTATATGGAATAGTGAAGTTGAGGTCATCGGGTGCGTTCTCGATGTTGTCCCACAAGGTAGCAGCCTCCATATGCTCGATTGACGTCACATTGATGGTGGTTTGGTTGACAGCAAGTTCCAGGCCATTATGTACGTCGTGCAGGGATGGTGGCAGCCCAGTCGCATCACGATTCTCGGCCTCAATTGACTTCGCATACACCTCGAACCCGACGATGACCTTCTTTCCAGCTTGTCCGTCCCTGCCTGGCGCGTTGCGGTGTCGAATAACCAGAGTGACGTGGTTGTTTAGAAAGTAGCGCGGTTGCCCGGTCATGAGCGAGACCTCCTCGTAGCCCATCTTGAATCCAGAAGCATAGTACTTTCTGCTCTTGTCAACAGTCACGAAGCTGGTCGCACCAGGGAGGTTGTCCACAATCCACTCAGCAACATATCCTTTCTTGACGACTTCAATCGCGTTCTTTAAGCCTGCTTTGTCGATCGTCTTGCTGCAAAGGTATCTCGCCTCTTCGTCTTTACCCATGACCAGCTCGTAGTCCGAAACCGTGATTCTGTCACCTCGAAGAACTTCACCGAGGTTCAAGGCCACGCTTGAGCCAGAAATGAGACCAGTTCCCGGGTGATGTCTGCCAGAGGATGGACATACGAAAGGTAGCTCGGAGTATGCATATTGAATGGGCGTGTTGTCGCTGTACGCCTTGTTGACAAACAGTGGTATTGTCTCGCCCTCTGCGTACGACTTTATCGAGAAGCCTGCCTCCTATCAGCGTGATACCTCAGCGCGTTTCGGTGGCATTGCTCACCGGGAATGTAGAATGCCTGCACGAGCTGCAGGCCAAATAGCAATACTGCCCAGCTCAGTCTACTTATCCTGTAGTCGGCGGCCATGTCTGTGCAATGGTGTCCTGAGCCTCGTTGTCGTCGCCAGTGTGGGAGTGTCTAGTGGAGGTCGCTTCCCCTCTCACTGCAAATATGAGTAGTGGGGACAATGTGCGCGTGTGAGCTGTACGCTTGTTGCACAGCGCATGCAGTCGTTGTCTGGGTGCGTTGAGGAGGAGTGTGATGTATGCGTCTTCCCGATAAGTGATGCAGCTCAGATGAAGCTCAGATTGCTGAGCTTACGCTCCTGCTGAGGAAGCGTCGCGCCTGCGTCGTGTACTCGGAGATCTCAGGCGAATGACAGGGGACGGTGAGAAGTACGCGAGTGAGCTGTCGCGGCAGCAGAAATCACAACAACCACTTCCTCCGATACCTCAACAACGACAACACCTGTCAGCTGGGTCGGTGGAAGGAGAACGTTCAACGAAGCGTGGTCAGTGCCAAGTGGTCACTTTCACATGAGATGATGAGCCGAAGCGTCCGAGCGGTGGAGAGTTCGCGGGAGACGGTCCGGAGAAAGGAGCAACGGCTGCAGCTGGGCCAAAGCTTGAAACTCTCCCGAGTCCCGACGATTCACTCCAGCCACAACTCCACATCAACATTACACCGTGATTGCCTGGGAACCTGAAAGACATCTGACATGATAGTGTCTCCATCATATCTCACCGATTGTGCGTCTCTCGACACGAGCTCCGCACGACACACACTCGCGTGACTCGACACACCACGAGGGAGCATGGACCAAGCAATATACTCCAGAAATACCAAATTCAACACCCTTGTTCCTGGACCCATAATGCGGTCCAGACTTTGGCACTTTGCCTGACTGCAGTGTAACGATGGTCACATGATCTCGAAACGGTACTCTATCAGCATCGCGGTCCTTGATGTCATCTCACAATGACTGTATTCCACCGACCGAAGTAACGGGACGTCCTTTGCACTGCTGTCCGATTCAAACTTGCTGGATCGACTACGTGCTTTCATTATCGCGGGACTGTCAAAGCTCTGCGCCAGCACAGAGCATGATTTAGTAACGAGGTCTTTAATCATCGGTCCTAACACACCCCGTCTTCGCCGTCAACTCAGTCGGGCAAGTAACCTGCTTATAATCCACCGTCGGGTTATCCGCGCCCTCGAACCAGTCGCCGAAGCGGAAGTTGCAGCCCGGCTGCAGAGCCGTTGGGAAGCTGGAGCAGCTGTTGCTTGAGATGCCTACGGAGTCGTAAGTCCTCGTTTGGTCCGACGACACCAAGAATACTTACCACCATACTGCTGTCCCCATCCACCGCTTGGGGCACCCCATTCAGTATCACAGCCGTTGAACTGTCCAACACCACCACCCGGCATCGCCAGATCGAACTGTCCCTCGCCCACGTCCGAGCCAGTGTTGGTTGCTTGGACGATCATCTTCTTGCCCGCAATGGACGTAGAAGTGAACGTGAGCCTGGGTCAGATCAGCTACCTCACCTCTTCCATCACCGTCCCTCTTCGTCTTCGACTCACTCATAACAAGCACAACAAATACTACTCTCACTCCCACCCGGCGCGCTCACAGCCGCGAAGCCATACGCAAGACTATCACTGACCACCCACGGGCTCTGGGACGAGCACATATACGCATCTCCGCCATCGCAGCCAGACTTGGCGTCGATGTCGGTGATCGGCTGGTCGTTCTTGTCGCAGGTTGTGACGGGCTGGGAGACATCTGCTTTGCCGGGCCAGGCGCAGCTGCCTTTGCAGCAGTCCCTATCATGCCGTTAGTGGACGGGAGGCAAGGCATGGGATCGGGGTGTCGCTTGCCAGTAGCGGGTTGTAGTGCCTGAGCCTGAGGTGCCGGCTGAGGCGAGGGTGGCGGTCAGGGCCGTGAGGAGGGCTGTGGTGAAGGAATGCATGGCTCGAAGGGTGGCTATAGAAACGAAGTTGAGGCTGGAAGACGAGCTGGTATGAATTGAAAGTAGAAGTGAAAGAAAGGGCGAATGTGGTGTGAAGACGATGCAAAGGAGGAGCTGAGAAAAAGCAAGTCGCAGCAGGAGATTGCATTACCTCCACACCAACCCCTCAGCGACATCATCAACGACATCTTTGACGTCTGTGGCCATCTAAGAAGTGGTCCAAGTCGCATGCGAGGTCACCCAGCTGTTTTCAATTCATCCAAATAGCAAGGAAGAGCCTGCTTGTGCACTCAGCTCACCCACTCTTTCGCCGAACCATAGGGCGCTCGTATAGCGATGGCTTCAGCCCTGTGGTATACCACTGGTATAGCTTGTTTCAAGTTGATGGAATAAATTGAACTGACATCCAGAACCCGGGTGGAGGCCGGTCGCGCCGTGCTCATATCGGCAGCTACAAGCTTCGCCGCACCCCAGCAATCACCGCACCCCAGCGGTCTTGCGTGCACTTTTGATTACACTCGGCGTAATCTTTGAACTTCAACCTCTAGCTACTTAACACTGTACCTCGAAGAACCCCTAGTATCTATCTTTTCCGCGCACTCGAGCCGGCAACGGGTAGGAGGGGGGGGCCTTTACGAGGCAGGGGTAAGGGCCCCACCGATGTGCCCTGCCCAAGGCGCAACGGCGACGTGCAAGACGCACAAATAGTGGTAGGGTGCGGTGATTGCTGGGGTGCGGCGAAGCTTGTGGCATATCGGCAGTTGGGTCGTAGACTTGGCGTAAAGATCGTACCCGTTCAAGTAGTGCTCGCTCCTTGCTTCTTCAAATCATCCGTCTCTAATGACTTGCCGGGCTTGCGGTGTTGTGTCGCCTCGTCCAGTGCTTTCGATAGCGCATACAGCATTTCTAGTCTCGGCACAGCAAACCCCAGCCGCTTCGCGATCCGGACTGGATTTCCGAGGATGACTTCGACTTCCATTCTTCGGCCGTAGAGGATATCTACGAGCATGCTCGGCTCGACGCCTGGGTGGCTTGTACCTTCGCGGACTTTGACAATGTTGAAGGACTTTTCAGCCGCGGCCTCGTCAACGGAAGTGTAGCCCAGAGCTTGAGCGATCTCTTTCACTTCGCTCATAATCCCGTGAATCACATCGTGGGATGAAGAAGATGATGCAAGGAACGCAAGATCTCTGGTCAAGCTCAAGGCAGAGATTGGGTTCCAGGAAGCGTTGAGCAATAGTTTCGACCAGCGCCGTTCTTGGATGTTGGCGTAGTAGTGAGGGTTTCCACCAGCTGACTTGAAGAGTCTGACCAGTTGCTCAGCACTTGCTTCTGCTGTGGAGTTGTAGCCGCTTGCACCAGGTGCAGGATGAGGGCCGATCTCAAGCATCTCCACGTTTCCCATCTCGATATGACCTGGCGAAGTCTGCGTGGTCGGAAGGTACACGCTAACGCTCAGCAGAGGATTGCTAGGGAAAGCTGCAGCATACTCCTCTTCGATGCCGATGCCATTCTGGAAAAGTGCTATCGTGGTGTGCCCCTTCGTCACAGCTGGCGCGATTGTCTGGCTAGTGTTGGCATCTGGGAAAGCTTTGCAGGAAACGACCACGTAGTCAAAGGGACCGTCGGCCTCGTCGCATGTCCGCACAACGAGGGGCTTGATGTGAATGCCCTTGCCCAAGCGTTCGGAGTCTATGTGGAAGCCATCCTTCTTGACGGCGTCGTAATTCGAGCGACATACGGCAGTGACCTCGCAGCCAGCTTTCATGAGCAGGTACGCGTAGACTGCGCCCACTGCACCTGAGCCGAAGAAGAGGACTTTGGTAGTCATTTTGTGTGTATGTTGTGGGACTTTGGTTGGTGTAACACAAAAGTCGGTCTTGAGGTGGAGGGTCGATAGCGTTTTAGCTTCAATCTTTAAGCTTTTGCTGTGATGCAGTAATTAATGAAGGAAAGGTCAGCTTAAACGCGAGAGACATCGTTGAGATAGGCCTCTGCATGCGACTTCGGCTATGAGCGTCCACAGGCACTGGCGGCTGCAATGTCTTCCCTAGGGCGTAATATGCGAGGAAGAAGGAGCAGCCAGCACTCTTGCATGAGACTACATTACGATCTCACAGAGCCATAAGCTGGATGACAACCTCTTGGACACCAGAACGGTGGTACAAGAAGGAGAAGGAGATGGTGTTGGTGTTGGTGTTGTTGTCAGATGTCTCCACTGCGAGGTCGGCAAATCTTGATCGGCGACGATGCATGAGGTAGGTGGGCGGCATATGGCTTAGCAAAGCCTACCGCTATATTGTAGCCTTCATACTAAACATTTCATGTCAAATCTCCTTCAAATATCCTCGTCAGAACACACTCTTTCCCTAGACCTCACATCTGCTAGCTAACGGGCTCACAACTCCCCGGGGAAACCACAGTAACAGGAACAAAAGAACCCTCGATCGACGTACTACGCTTGCGATCCTGACCATGGCCGTAAAATCCATCCCAAACGACATATTCCAATACTCCCTCCACAGCGCCTGGACCTCCGGCCTCCGCGACGGCGGACCCCCCGTGGCCTTCCTAACAAACCACGGCAACCACGGCATCGGCTACTTCGAAGACGAAGAATCCGAAATGATCCAGATCGATTCCGTCGCATACAGCATATCTCCCTCCGGCGCCATCACCCCAGCCGACAAGGAAGAGCAACTCCCCCACGTCCTTGTAACAATATTCCAACCCACCAAACGCACAAAATGCCCGCCCTCGTCAACGTCAAAAGACATCAAGGCGATGTTTGAGAGTAATAAGAATACCCCGATGCCCTTTAGGATGAGGGGGAGTTGGAAGTATATCAACACGCAGCAGGCGACGTATTGGGACGTGAAGGGCACGGTTTTCGGATTTGCGATACCCGGGTGGCAGAAGAGTGTGAGTGGGGAGGGGTTGGTCTGTGGGTTTTTGTCGGAGGATAAGAAGCAAGGGGGGCGGGTGATAGATTTTGAGACGGGGAGTGAGGTGGTGTTGGAGTGGGCGAAGTGTGGGAGATTTCATTTGGGGTTTCCGCAGGATGAGGAGTTTGAGGAGTTGAGGTTATAGAGTTGAGTTGACTACATTTGCTCCCGAAGGTCAGACTTAGAGGAAGAAGTCCAACTCCTCCATGTCTCCCATCATCGCATCTGCAGCATTGGCCGCCGGCTCATCAGGGAACGCAGCATACCCCTCCTGATCCACCTCCCAGAACGAGAACCCCAATTTATACTTCTCCGTCTCAGGACTGATCAACAACCCGCAGTCAAACCTTTGATTTCCCCCACTCGCGTTCCTGAAATAGAGATTCGCTTTCTCATGACCCTCCACAAAATCCAATAACTCCCCAAACGTCGGCCGCCGCTTAGGATCCACTTTCAGACACCTCTCCACAATCTCATACATCTCGGGCTGATACACATATCTCTTGCGTTGCGCTTCCGTAAACTTGTAAGAAACCAGCTCCGGATCAATACTTCCAAGCCCGGTATCAAGGTAATCCGGCTGGGTGTCAGCGTTGAAGAAGGTCTTCCGCATTAGACTCGCTAGGATAGCTCCGACACCCCAGACATTACAGGGCGAGGGCATTTTGAAGTCGTGAACGGGTTGCAGGGTCTTGTCATTGACGAAGGAGCTCTGTTCGGGGGGGGAGGTAGCCCACTGTTCCAGCGCCGGAGTTCCGTGTTACTGGGTTTGCGGGATCGTCAGGCGTTGTGAGGAAGGCCAGGCCGAAGTCTGCCAGTTTGGGTTGTGGCCATAGAGGGAAGTGGTCTGGGCGAGAGGCGTCGAGTAAGATGTTATCGGGTTTGAGATCGCGATGTATGATCTGTTTCCAGTCGTTGGGTCTGAAGTTTATGCCACCTTGTTCCATGATCAGCCCGCACTCGGCCAGAACTTTCATGACGAAGAATAGGAACTGTTGTGGAACGCGGTCGGGGACGGCACGGTGTGTCTCCACAACATCGGTCAGATCACCACGGGAGCAGTATTCGATGTAAATACGGTGTATGCAGCGTGTATAATCCAGGGCTGGTGCGCCGCGAAGTCGAACGATGTACTGTGTCTCCGGGCAGATTGAGGCTAGATGGTGTGTCCACCATTCGAGAGGGACGCGGTCTTCAGGTTTGCCATTTTCAGTCCAGCCATGCCATCTTCTAGGATCCTTGTGCCAGTTATTCGAGGTGACCAGCGTGTCTTTTACCACGATCCTGTCAACGATGTTGTGGCCGTTGTCAACTTCAACGTAGAGCGCTGCTTTGGAGATGCCACCACCAAGGATCTTTGCCCCTCGCCATATCTTGTGGTCGTCGTCTTCTTCATCGGGATCCCACTCTTGTGTGTCGGATGTTCTTCTGGCTTTCTGAGGTAATTTGAGGCCTCGTACGTCACTTTTTTGCTCCGAAGGGGTTGTGGAGTTCTGAACCAACCAACCAAGCGCGGCGGCTAGAGCAGGCAATGGTCTGCCTGCGACCTTGCGAGGAGTCGCTGAAGGCGAGAGGCCAAGGGCGCAGTACCTACTGATTGCTGCTGAGCCTGTAGTAATGTAAGTACAGGTCAAATCTTGACACGCGACATGTTGTGGCTCACAATCTGTGACTGTCATGAACACTGTTGGAACTTCAAAGTAGTTCCAAGTCCATCGGGATCAAAATCCCAGGTCGAAATCCTTGCGGCGAAGAGCCAGTGTAGCGACATTGTCTGAATGCGCCGCATTCGGAAGTCCGCCCTTTGTGTGAAATCCGCGTCCTGCTACAATGTAACAAAGGATCACCGACTGGGCTCAAAAGAGAACCTCGGGCGGCTTGGCCTGCGGGAAGCTCGAGTACTCCTCTGCACACGTCCAGAACGGTCGGAACCGCTCGAGAGCATCATCCGCCGCCCAGCAGGCTGCGCCATCGGTATCGTCTCATGGTCGCTGCTGCTGCGAGTACGGGTACGTTGACCGCCAGCCGTCACATCCCCATCTTCTGGAACGCCTCTCGCGAAGCCAAGCTTGTACGCCTCCTCTGGATACCACAAATTGTACTCGTGGCCTGTCTCTTCCGCTTTCTGTGCTCGCCGCAGGTTATCGCCGACATCACCCTGGAGGTTGTTGATAGTAGCTCTGATCTCCGCGAGGAGGTCCACGTCTTTTGGTCGTTTCTTGGGTTCCCATTCAAGACACCTCATTACCAAGTCCTTAAGTGCATCACCATAACCATGTACGGCAGCGGGGGTAAAGGTCCATCTTTCCTCGAGCCTGAGGAATTTGGGCTGCATTCGGTGTGCGACATCTTGGTCCACGCACATAAGCGCATACATCGTTGCTCCGATGGCTAACACATCGTCAGCACTGTTAGTCAGGTATTACGACGTCGCGTTCATACCGTATATGTTGGAATAGTCGAGCAAAGGCAAGCCTACTGCCCAAGGGCCGTGTGCCACCCGATAGGTAAGTTGCTCGGGGGCCTGATAGGGCTGCGTTCCACCTACTTCGCGCGGATTATTGGGATCATTTCGGAAAGTCTCTATGGCCAAGCCAAAGTCGGCCTGTGGACGAGCGAGTCAGTGTGTGAACCGAACGATAACTTCATCTTCATCGCTCACCATTTTCGGAGTAGGGTAAGAAGTGAATTCGTTCTTGTCTGGATAGTCGAGGAATACGTTGGCTGCATCGCATTGGTCAGCGCCTCCCGAAGTGATGGACTTGCGACTTACGAGGTTTGATGTCGCAGTGGACGATCTGCTTCCAGCCCCAAACAGGCCTATCAACAGAGCCCCGTCGCATGATCAAGCATTGTTCTACTAAGTGTCGAAATATGTACCAGAGCGCGGTCTCTGGCAACACTATATCCTCATCTTGCATGATGCTCATTTCAATGTATTCCACAAGCACCGCATGCAAGTCTCTATGCGGGCAGTGTTCATTGTACAGCGATATCATCTGCCGTTGGTGATCTTGATGATAAGTCCGCATTCCTACAAAATGCTTGTTAGAAGCAGCTGCACATTTGTGCTGCAGCCAGTATTCCTACAAACCAGACTGTTAGCTAAGCTCGCGTGTACGTGGTGACATCTAAGTGAGTGAAGCCGGCAGGGTGTGAGGCGTGCGTACATATTGAACGACGATGCCGTGCACAGTTCAGTACTCACCATGGGTATACGATGATGAATGTCGTTGACATTGCCGTACCAATCGTCTGGGCTGGACCATCGTGCCGCACTTAGCGACAGATCTTTGCGCACAATTCGCTAGCCTTCGTCAGCTATAACAGCGACGGGTGGGCGCACCGTGCAGCACTCACATCAACGATGTTCTCATCTTGATCGTATCGCAACCACAAACCCACACCAGTCGACATGCTCTGCCCAAATTGTTGTACGCCTCTCCAGTCCTCTGAAGGATCGAAATAGTCCGGATCGAGTGGCTGCCGCAAGAAGTGCGTAGTTGGCAATGGAGGATCACTAGCAGGCTGCTGGCCAACCGTGAGGTTACGAAGGACCTGACTGACGCTGTTCAGGATTGAACCGCTTGACCGCTGTGTGTACTTTTCATACACTTCATCCATCTGGTTCTGAAGGAAATTCACACCAGTGTCGACCTCATCTATCTCTCGCTGAACGTAGTCTTGGTGATCTTGGGAGATCAGGTCTCGATAGTATATCGCCTGGAGCTGTTCCAGCAACTTGCGATGTGCTTTCAAATCAGCAATCCAGGAGCCTACGTGGCCGAAGTATTGACCTATGAGCTCTCCACCGAAGTCCTTTGGCCTCGCCTTGATGGAGGCGAGCAGACCGGCGTCCACGAAAAGACGCTCGATGGCAGTGTGCGTCTCGCCGAGCTTGAGTCGCTCTTCGTCCAACTTGACGTATGTTTCGACAATCTCTAGTCTCTCCGCTGGGCTTTTGCGCTCATAGTCGCGGCGCGCATCAGCCGTTAGGCGCTCTGTAGTCTTCGGTCAGCATTCTCACGGCAGTCGGTGGTAGTCGCCGGTAATACAGTCTTACCACGTGCTTCTTCTCCGTGGAGAGGAAGTAAGATCTTGAGCTCCTGCTCGATGTAGTAGGCCAGCTCGGTATCGTTGGAAGCCATTGCAGTTACCTGTGATGCTATAGCTTTGGCGTATGCAGAACTGCTGCATTGTGCTGGTGATGGTATCGAGAGGTGCAAAGGTTTACTTAGCCTTTGTCTTCATACTGACCGAATCCGGCATGGTCTGGCCCATGCTTCCTTTGAGCAACGATTGAGATGAAAGCCACATTGTGATTTGATCAAGACAAGCCTACTGTGAGATGCCTTCCATGATCGGAGGTTATGATCATGTCACTAGTGACTGTCATTATAAGGAGGTCGACACGAAGCACGACGTAGGTTAATTCGACCAGGTCCGCAATCAATAATTCCCATCAAAGTCAACATCTTGCAGCCCCAGTGGAAGTGGCACTGCCACACCGTCGCCAATGTCCAGCCAGCCATATTGTTTTACGAAGGTGGTCTCGCCGCTCGGAACGCGAGTTGTGCTTGATGGGTAGCCATGATATGGCGGTATGCGGCGTGTGTCGTGCCACGACAGTCTTCGGTCGAGAGTTTCGAGGGAAAGGCACCACAAGGCTGGCAGCACACACTGGCTGTGCAGCAGGAGAGAGGTGAGGTTGGATGGTCAGGATTTGTCGTCGCGAAGTCAAACACCGGGAATAAGCAATATTTGATTGGTCGGAGGTCAATGACTTCAAGATCTCCAGCTCCTTCGACAACATCATCGATCGTGGCTTTCAAGATCTTTAGCCATTGCACATAGACATTCTCCCGAACGACACCGTCTTCTTGCACACACCTCACCAGCAACAATGTCTTCAGCGCGCGTGCTGCTGCGATCGAGCCGTTTGGCCCTTCGCTCCAATGCCCGCACTTTCGTCTCAACCACATCACGATTCGCAGTGCCCATGAGCGAGCGAATGAACGACACAGCCGAAGAATACAGACGATACATGAAAGAGAAGCCTCTCAATCCGCATCTCACCAACACAAACTCCACCATCGCCAACGAGTTCCCCAGCATCGGCGAAGATGGCCCACCACCCGAGCTCATCACCAGCGTCGACCCAAACTTCACACCCAAGGACTCCACCCCGTCCAACACCGAGAAGATGACGGGCGGCACCCAAGACCCAGCCCCCAAATCCGGCCCCAACTCCGACCTAGATGTAGGTGAAATCGAAGGCGGCTCCTTCAGAGTTGAGCCCCTCCGCCGCACCGGCGAGGACGCCAACACAATGCGTGCCCGTCTCCTCTGTACGTCCCTCCCCCGCAAACAAAGTCACATCGCTGACCCTAACTTCTTCGCTCCCAACAGATCAAAGCCGCAAAAGAGGCACGCTAGAATCCGATCTCCTCTGCTCCACCTTCGCCAACGACAACCTCGCTACAATGTCCCTTCACCAACTCCAACAATACGACCTGTTCCTCGACGAGAACGATTGGGATATCTACTACTGGGCCACGCAAGAACCCACCCCGACGACAATGGCGTATGCAGAAGGGGCGGGACCTGGTATGGCATCGCCTGAAGCGCAAGGGATGGACATCACACCGAACGAAGATCCTAAGATAAACAAGCCAGCAAAGGGCGAGTGGGCGCAGACTGTAGGGACGTTCAAGCCTGCGTATAGACCCGTACCGCAGAGGTGGAAGAACAGTGAGATCCTGAGCTTGTTGAGGAAGCATGTCATTGACCGCAGTGCTGGGGGTGTGGAGATTACTGGTGAGGGTGGAGCGCCTAAGGTTCATCATCCCAAGGGAGGAGGTCTGGGTTTCATGCCCGAACTCAAGAACTTTGACCAGTAAACAACATTTGTGTGAAAGGGTCGTTTGTACATATATTGACCCCTACACTACACTGTACATTCTTCGTCTCTGTCTTCACGCTCATCGTTCTCAATACTCCTGGCCATGCGACAGGTCAAGATGAGATGTAGTATGAAAGTGATACAAGACGTCATAACCAACCGTGATGCAGGCCATCAACACCAGGACACAATCAAAATTCTATAGGAACGAGAGGGTATCTAACAGCTATCTAAACAGGTAATCGAGACGAGGTGCGGTATGAATGTAGGTATAGGTGCAACATTCGAGCAGCATTCCCCGACGACCGACCCTCACTTCTTCCTACCGAGCATCCTGAACCGGACAGCGACCTTATGGTATGCATTCCTTCCCTTGCCAACAGCCTTGGCTGCCTTCATCTTCTGCTTCCAGGTGAGCTTGGTCTTGACGGAGCCGGCAGTGCTCTTCGCCTCGGTCGCCGTAGTCTTTGCCGAATCTGCAGCTGGTTTGGCGAGGTCGGCAGTAGACTTGTCTGCAGCCGCCGGCTTGTCTGGCACGGTGGTGGCCTTCTCAACGACTGCATCCTTTTTCTTGGCCACGACTTCTTCGGCAGCTTCTTTCTTCTCGTCCTTCTTCTCAACTACAGCATCTTTCTTCTCAACGACAACATCCTTTTCCTCAACGGTGACGTCCTTTTTCTCCACAGCAGGAGCATCCGCAATGACGGGGACCGCGCCGACTCTCTCGACTGTAGGTGCTTTCGGTGGCTCAGGAGCCTCCGGCGCTTCGGGGGGCGTTGGTGGCCCAGCTGCGTCGTCAGCACCGTCAGACTGCCATGCTTCTGCTGGAGGTGGAGCCAGACACGGGACTGAGTGCTCGTGCGTGTGCTATTCACACGGGGGGCCTTTGCGTGGATCTGCCAAGTCACTCTTGTGCAGGGCAATGAGTGCTTCAGCAAAGTCAGTTGCGATATCTGGCTGCGCCAACATCAACGCTCGCATGCTGTCCGAAAGGCGGGCGTCTGATCCGGTCTGTTGCTCGCTCAATGCTCGGTATGCTGCGCTGGCCACCAGGAACCTGCGCATCGGATTCGGACCTTTGGTGTACTTGTAGATGTACTCCATTCGGTACGCTGGGGCGGTCAAGTTCTCGTGCTTATAATGGCCTCTCCAGAGATCCATGACTATGTGTCCATCAGTCCGCAGTGCCTGGAGTGAGTCTCGCTCAAGTAAGAGGAGAAATGGTAGTGGAGCTCACCTTCGTTCTGCAGTGGCTCGCATTGCGACTTTGTTGCCATTACGTAAAGACGCAGGTAGTGCTGAGATGAGTGAAAGTCGTGCGGTCCTGACAACTTGCGACCCGTCTGCCAGTGCTGGAAAAGTGCGAGTGCTGCAGGATCGTTCTCTGTCGCTGGCGGCTGCCGAGGGGAAGGCGTGGTGAGTGGAGAGTCGGATTCGCTGTCAAATGAGTGTGTTAGACCGTGTTCAGTCGTCTGCACAGCTGATCATGCACGTGAATGATCGCTCACGTACCTGTTGCGGCGAGAGATGTTGCGTGAGATTGATCGTAGGTCGTTGTCAGAGCCGACTCTCAGGCTCGACTGCGACGCCGAGGGACTGAGTGCTGGTCGTGAGGCTGGAGGGACGTTCAAGGACATTCCACGGATATCTGAGATATCTCTGCTGTCGGAATGCTGCTGTGTATGCATGTGAGAGGGTGAAGGGAGGCAGACCGGCATGTTGAAGAAAGAAGTGGTGAAACACTGTTGTTGTGGGCTCTTGGCTCGTTGAAGCAGCAACAACTTGCGAGTGCGCATCATCCACAGCTCAGGTCTAAGTGTGTTACATGTGGCAAGCACGACGAGCCGGGAACATGAAGGCTGTGCTCCTGGCTCTTTATGGCAAGGACATGGCGCAACCGCTGCAGTATTGCCCAAACACCTGGCTAGATACATGTACTGTAGCATGGAGGCACCGGATCCCTTCCTCTGCATCGGGATGTACATACTCCAGACGATGACACGGCTTTATGATCTGCGATCGATATGTAATCTTGATGTGAGTTCTTCTCACGAGGCAATCACCGGAGAGCTCATCCTCGGGTGAGACCTGTATGGGTTGGAGCCTCGAGCGGATGTTCCTGGGCTTTAGGGCGTGATGCTGGCATCGTGTTTTGCATTTGAAAGCGCGGACATTGATGGTTTGCTGCCAGATGTATTTCCGCGTTCTTGCCTCGTGAAGTCGGAGAAAGTAGAAGTCGCGTGTCGCGGCACACCTTCCTTCTGGACATCAGTCAGGGTGACATGGGCCACGAATTGGACAACTTCCATTGCACGAACACATCCACTTCACGGCCTCTCATTCTACCCACGTACAATGGCCGCCATGCTGGCATTAAAGCTGCTGTTCGCTTTCCTTCTCCCGTTGGTCTCCGCGCTCAAATTCGAGATCCAAGCACATCCAGGCCACGAATCCGCATCGAAAGAGCGCTGCATCAGGAACTTTGTCGCAAAGGATCAACTGGTAGTCGTGACCGCGACTGTCAGTGGGAACAGAGGAGATGGACAGACATTGAACATGCACGTACGTATATGCCATGAGAAGCACGTGTCTAGCCGCGACATGCTAGAACATGTGCGAGGCATAAGCAGCTAACACGTTTCCCTTCTCCAGATCAAGGATGCAGTCGGCAATGACTACGCACGCCCTCGCGATGTTGCCGGCGAAGCACGATACGCTTTCACATCCCACGCCGATAGCGCCTTCGACGTCTGCTTCGAGAACATCCTTACAGCCTCCCACAGCGTCCTGAGCCCGACCAAATCCGTGGAGCTCGACATCGATATCGGCGCAGATGCCAAGGACTGGTCGGCGATCCAAGCCTCCGAGAAGCTGAAGCCGGTCGAAGTTGAGCTCAAGCGCATGTCTGGCCTGGCCGCTGAGATCATTGACGAGCTGGACTTCTTGAGGAGCCGTGAGATGAAACTCAGAGATACCAACGAGAGCACGAACGAGCGTGTCAAGTGGTTCGCAATTGGCACTATGGGGTGTCTTGTGGGGTTGGGAGTGTGGCAGGTCGTGTACCTGCGGGCGTACTTCAGGAGCAAGCATTTGATCTAGAGCGTCTTTTGCGGGGGCAATGCTGGAGTAGAAGGCGGGACAAAAGGGTGGGATGAGGTATGTATGCATAGACGAATTCGAATGCTGCGAAACGATGTACTGCAAGACTCTCGAGAATCCTTCATCATGAACGTTTTTTGGCACACAACGGCTAACATCGCGTCGAACAATGCGTATGACTTCGATCAGCAAGCAGGTTCAAGCTTGAAAGCTCACCATGCATGCTGACTGAGCGCCGTGTGACCCAAACACGGCTGAATATTCTTGGTTGTGCCAAAGCGAAGGCACCAGGAGCCTCACTCTGCGCAAACAGAACACTGGTGGCAGGACCACATGCAATGTACAGCCTCAGATCAGGTGTACAGACAGATCAGCGGCTGCTGTACCTTCGGACTTTCTAAACGTAGCCGTGAGACATCATGCCGACATCAGAAGAGACTCGCAACACCGAGGTTGGAGCTGCAATCAGATCGAGCCGCCATGTGAGAAGAACCGTCTAGCCCTCGATTTGTTGTTTGTTGTGTTGTTAGATGAATCGAAAGGCGGCACGGGATTGATGGCGCCCTGGTATGCAGACAAGATGTCCTGCAAAACGACATGGCTTTCAACTGTCACGAGCCCATCACGGGATATTTGTGGATCTTCATTCGGAGCGAGGGGCCAGACACAGGGTATGCACGCTGTATATCAGTGAGACATGGCTGGAAGATGCCGCCTGGCTGCACGATGAGAAAAGAGCCACAATGTTTCTGCAAGCACGGAAGGGAGGCGATCATGCGAAGACTTGCATGTGCACGCTTGGCTGTCACACCGACATTTGCTGCGCGTGCAGTCACCAGCCGGGCAGCGAAGCATCCGCTGGAGAAGGTCAACAAAAATAATAACGAGCTCGAGAGCGCACTGTGTGGAGATTGCATAGTCCCTTTGTGGCCATCACAGGGTTCTGCATTGGCTTGGCGGGAAAAGACTGGCACGGTTCCGGGTCCGGACGCGGTACGGCTCACACCCGCAACGGCGAGCAAGATGACAACCACTCCAAGTAGTGCTATTCGCGGTATCTCAGTGGCAGGAATGTACCTCTTCGAGAGAGATCGCCTTGGAGAACCACTGGTATCCACATTTGATCATTCAATATGGCGAAACAATATTGGACCTTCACATTCTCCTACCTCCTGTGCCCAGCACTGACACAGATCCACTCACAAGGAGAGCATCTCCCAGTATAAGTAACAGTGTCTCGCCCTCTCACTGCATCTCTCATCAGCATCATCAAGCAACTCCATCAACTCCAGACTCCCACATTCATTTCAGCACTTCTGCCACACTCACTCTACCAACAAAACCCAACCAAAACTCAAAATGCAGTTCACCAGCTTCGCCATTCTCGCCATCTCGGCCGTCGCCTCTGCTCGTGTCACCCGCCGTGATGACAGCTCTGCCACTGGTGCCGACAAGGGTGGAACCTGCGCTGTGGGGAGCCAGGTAAGCTGAAGGATCGAGCTCTTTCCATCATCTGTCCTAGTAATTGACACCTCCCAGATCTCCTGCTGCACCACCAACAGCAGCGGCTCTGACATTCTCGGCAACGTCCTCGGTGGCAGCTGCCTCCTGGACAACGTCTCCCTCATCAGCTCGCTGAACAGCAACTGCCCAGCTGGCAACACCTTCTGTAAGCAACTCACAATCGGCCTTCACCAATACTTGTACTGACCTCAACCTTCACAGGCTGCCCAAGCAACCAGGACGGTACCCTCAACATCAACGTCTCCTGCATCCCAGTCTCTGCTTAAGCCGCGCGATGCAGGACGACAGACAAGAACACCATAGTGTCAACGGCGCTGGCTCGTGAGGATTATTAGATCGGCAGCGATGGCGGCGGAGCCTATATGGAAGTTGCTTTGCTTTTCTTCTTTCTGTTTGTAGTAGTTGTTGGAGTCAGATAATGCCTAGAGCACCTAGCGAGTGTTGGCATTGATAATCAAGAAGAGCTAATTTTGCATTGTTATTGTCTTCTCAACCCGCATGTGACGCTTTCCTACCGTGTTAGCCAGACTGAGTTCTTTCCCCCAACCGCCTTTGGAGGCACAAGGGCTAGCGCAATCTGAGTGATAATCCGCTGCTTTGCAGTTCCATAGTGGATGTTCTGGATGATCCTACATGGCTCCCTGGCAAGGCATACGGATATGCCGTCGAGTGCATGCCGCACTCCGTATTATCCGTTGTTGTTATGCTCAATTCAATGGCAGGTCGTCCCCTTGTCGTCCGCACTCCAGCATGAGTCGTTATCCCATCTCCAATCTCATGGCCGCAATTGTACAGATTTCGCTGTTCTTCCACCAGTCTTCAGAACAGCATTGTGTGGACAGCTTCATCAGCTATGTCAGCGTGTTTGACGAAGACTTGTCTGTGTCAGGGATGCTCTTTCTTTGTCGGGAGCTAAGATTCTGCTGTCACGTGGCAGACCACCTCGGCATCCAGCCAATCCCCACGCTATGACCTTGCTTTCACATGCTGGACCGCAGTACAACGCGCACATGCTCAGGTCACCTGCTGCGCGCCGAGAGGCTTAAGGGATCCCGGTCCGGATTTCTGCCTATGTTCACTTGTCCTTGTACGCACTCACTACGATCTGACATGCCTCAATAACACGACCTTGGCCGCACCGCTTCCGCCATCATGGCGACCCAGTCTACCCTCCGACAGCAGCCCGCTGATCGGTTCTCGCAGTGGTTCGATCACTTCTACGAGCGATTCGCCGCCCGTTATGCGAAGATCCAAGATCGAAGTCCGCTGGACAAGAGGACGAGCCAGCTCATCGGCGCGTTGGCCTTGTCCTTGGCCATCATAACGAGCGGCTATGGGGGCTGGCGATACTATAGTAGCAGGAAGCAAGAGCGAGATCTGGGACATAGGTTATTGCGGCGAAACAGTGGTCTACGAGCGAAAGACGGGACGCGTACGTTGTACGTGCCGTACAAAGACACGACGAGCAAGGTCACAATACATCCGATCAAAGCTACGACTTTCGATGCACATAGAAGGTTCTTCTTGAATCCCACCAGGCAGCGCAACTCAGGCAGAGAGTTGCCTCTCGGTGTTCCACCTCCGAACATCAAGCCTGGCCTCAATGTCGCATTCGTGCATCAGTTTATGGCTATCATGCAGATCGCGGTACCCAGGCTAGGATCCAAGGAGTCCGGTCTCCTCACGACACATGCTTTCTTTCTATTGTTGAGGACATACCTTTCGCTAGTAGTCGCCAGACTCGACGGAGACATAGTACGCGATCTGGTGGCTGGAAAAGGCCGTGACTTCTTGCTAGGCCTGGCAAAATGGTTGTCCGTTGGTGTGATAGGCAGCTATACGAACTCCATGATCAAGTTCCTGCAAGCAAAGATCAGTATTGCATTCCGAACGCGACTCACGAGGTACATTCACGACCTATACTTGGGACCACACATGGCCTACTACAAGATGCACAGTCTGGACGGTGGTGTAGAGCACGGTGCGGATCAATTCATCTGCCGCGATCTGACACTGTTCTGTGACAACGCTGCGAATCTTTACTCAAGTCTGGGCAAGCCGCTCGTGGACTTGTTCACTTTCAACTACCAGCTGTACCGTTCGCTTGGTCCGCTGGCATTGAGCGGTCTCCTAAGCACATACATCGGTACTGCAGTATTGTTGAAAAAGCTGAGTCCGCCATTCGCTAAGCTGAAGGCCGCAGAAGGTCGTAAGGAGGGAGACTTCAGATCTTTGCATGCTAGGCTCATCGCGAATGCTGAAGAAGTGGCATTCTATGCTGGTGGTCCGACAGAACACGCTCTCCTCGATCAAGGCTTCAAAGAGTTGAGGAAATGGATGGAGGGCATTTACCGCGTGAAAGTGGGCTACAACATGCTCGAAGATTTCGTTCTGAAGTATACCTGGTCGGCACTAGGATACATTATCACCAGTCTTCCCGTCTTCCTGCCCGGTCTTGGATTGGCACCAGAACCGGTATCGAAGTCAAAGACAGTCACATCGCCAGAACTCGCAGAAGTAGCAGAGTCGAACGACAGAGCTGGCTCACGAACCAAGCAATTCATTACAAACAAGCGCCTCATGCTGAACCTTGCAGATGCTGGCAGTCGCATGATGTACTCCATTAAAGACCTGTCCGAACTTGCGGGCCAGACCAGTAGAGTATTCATGCTTATCAGTACGCTACATCGCGTGCAGGCGAATGCATACCAGCTACCAAGGACCGTCTACCCCGAGCCTTACAACCTGACGGACGTGCAGGGCACTTGGCAGAAGGGCTTCGATGGTGTGAGACTAGAGAATGTGCCAGTCGTTGCTCCAGCACCATTCCCTATGGGCGGTGAGGAGCTCATCGAGAACCTTTCTTTCATTGTCGGGCCTGGTGATCACCTGCTCATTACTGGACCAAACGGTGCTGGCAAGTCTGCAGTCGCGAGGATTGTCGCAGGCTTGTGGCCGACCTACCGCGGACTGACATCAAGGCCACGCAACAATGGCCAGGATGGCATCATGTTCCTGCCACAGAAGGTGTATCTTAGTCCTGGTACTCTACGGGATCAGGTCATCTACCCACATACCGAGTTAGACATGCGAGAAGCAGGACGTCGCGAAAGTGAGCTGCAAGCGATGCTGGAGGAAGCGAAGCTGGGCTACATACCTGAGCGCGAGGGCGGTTGGGACACACGGAAGATGTGGCAGGATGTGCTCAGTGGTGGCGAGAAGCAAAGGATGGGCATCGCTCGTTTGCTGTACCACGAACCACGTTACGCTTTTATCGACGAGGGCACGTCTGCTGTCAGCTCTGATGTCGAAGGCATCCTGTACGAGACGGCGAAGCGTAAGGGCATTACGCTCATCACGATATCGACCAGAGCCTCGCTAAAGCGATACCACTCTTATACGCTGACACTTGGTTTGGGCGAGGACGCGAATGAGTACGAGTTCTTGCGGATTGGTACCGCCAGCGAGAAGGACAGCGTTGAGAAAGAGATTCAGGAGCTGCGTGAGAAGCTGGCACAGGTCAATCAGTGGAAGCAGAGGAAGCAAGAAATCGAGCAAGAGCTAAGCAAAGTCTGGGTTGCTGGGCAAGAGCTGGAAGAACCCGCATACTCGAAGAAAGAGCGAGACGCTGAAGTGGTACCTGCTGAATGAAGCGCCTGCCACGACGCCACGACTTCGTCACGGATCCTGGCTCTTGCCGGCGTTGGAAATAAACATTGATGCCAGAGAGCGCAGCTGCACTTTCGATTGCAGTGGACACAAAACATCGACAGCACTTCCATCATCAATGAACAATATCAACGGCACCTCTATCTGTATCGAACAATCAACACCCATACACAACTACCCGTAGACACCAGCAAAACCGGTCTTCGCGATGGACATCACATCACCGCAGACTAGGTGTCGCCTGCTGCTGTCTCTGCCGCGCGAGATTCGAGACATTATCTGGCCCTACTCAGTCGTACAGCCTGGCAATATCACTTACACGCCGCAATTCGCGCACACCTAGCCTGACCCATACATGCAAATGGATCAGGCTAGAAGCTCTAGTCGCCTGGATGAAGGACAACCACTTCATTCTTATTGTTCAAGACTATGCCCCGACGCTTTTGCAACCGTGGCATTCATTCTACTGGAAACTGGCCGAACAACTCCGGGCAATCGGCGGGAATATCCCAGACCCTCTGACCACCCTGTGCATGCTCGGGAAGGAGGATCCAAACAATTTGAAGGAGTGGTGCAAATTGGCCTGGGGAAGGAAATTGCCAGCACTCCCATTGAATCGCTATGCAACAGTCGACACCAGGGTTGTCATGGGTGCCCATGGCATTGCGAAGGTCCACATTTGCAGGAGCTGGGCAGACTGCGAGAAGACATTGGACCATCTATTCTTCGTGGTGGGCGCGTGGGATCGGGCATGGGAGATAAAAGCGAGGTTGTGAGCGAAAGGTAGGGGTGAGATGACATTGAGGTTTTGGTCAATGCAGACATCGTCGGATACGATCGTCAAAGGCACCTCGGACACAATGGACAAAGATGGCAGCAACGCTCGATGCGGCATGAAGGAGGGATACTCGAAAGGACTATGCACAAAGAACAAAGGGATGTTCCGCCAAGTATCATCACTAATGCTACTAGTTTTCGACAGACCTGTCGTCGCGCCATTCAACAGTTTGATCATCGTGAAAGCTTATCCTGCAACTCAACAGATAGGCTAGCAGACATAATGAAGAGACCTGCCGAGGATGAAGATCCACCCACCTCTCACAAGCGTTCCAAGGCCGATGAAGACGAGACTCCACAGGGTATTACAGATGATACTGTAGATGACGGTTACAAGCTGTGGCACGATCTAGAAGTGGCGGAAGCCAATTATGCGAAAGGCTCTGACTCGGAAGACGAACCAGGTTTGTTACTCCACGAGACATTTCAGCATGTCGCCTTTGACTGATATCTCGAAAGACGAAGAGGCTGAGGGTCGAGAAGCCTGGGATCAACTCAGCGCAGAGGAGAAAGCTACAGTTTCTTCAGCCATCAAAGCGTGGAACACCGCAAAAGCCGATGAGCAGACGGCGGAGAAGCTGAAGAGACAACACAAGGGCAGCTACGCAGGTGGTCCCCGGGACGACGACGAATATGGCGACGAAGACTACGGACGACCTTCCTTCGAGCAATACAGAAAGAGCGAAGAGAATTTGCACAAGGCGAGGCAAAAGGTTTGGGACCTCTCCGAGGAACTATTGAGGTTGCGCGAGGGCAGGAAATGTAAATATGTAGAACAAGAGCTGGAACGAATGGATAACTTCGTCATTACCTGGGAGCACATCGTCCTCGAACTCCCCGAGTTGGAGAAAGCCGCGAAGCAGAAACTGGAGCAGAGGGAGAGTCGGGCACTATCAGAGCTTGGAGAACTTGGAGCCGGCTGGGTTGGGAGCTGGGATCTTGGGGCTGGAGCATTCGGCATTGCCACTCTATCTGTCAAGCAAAACCACGCCGGCCTCATCATAGACCGCGTCGTCATCAAGGACTCCTACTTCCCCGAAAACGACCCAGACACGGACGCCATCTGGCGCGACCGCGACACCTGGACCAACGGCGCACCACGAAGCGCCACGAACCCCTCCAGCGTCCCAGTAGAAGTCCACGCCCTGTACAGCCTCCGGCGCTGCGCCTCCTCCTCTATCCTCAAGATCCGAAACTGGCGCTTCGGTCCCGGTGAACGATCATACCGCATCCTCACCGAATTCTGCCCCCTCGGCGACCTCGAAGACCTCTTTAGAGATGTAGGCTACAGCTCCCTCCGCCGCGACAATGAGCCTGAAACAGATCACTCTCGCTCCCTAAAACTCCTCCCCGAGCCCTTCCTCTGGTGTCTCTTCCACAACCTCTGCACGGCTGGAATCCTCATGGACCGCGGCGAACTGTACCGCAATCCTATCCTGCCCTGGGAGAAAATCGTGCACCGCGACATCAAACCCAATAACGTTTTCCTGGCCCTGCCTTCGTCCTCGTCCTCTGTGTACAAAGGCTATCCAGTCCCCAAACTAGGCGATTGGGGCCTTGCGTACCTCTGTCCAGGTGGGCCCACCTCTACCTGTAACCCGCTCGCCTTCGCAGCTCGGGGTACAGAAGGATACAAAGCGCCCGAACAAAACCGCATGGGGACGATTCGACCACTCAGCTCAAAGACGAATGTCTGGGCAGTGGGAGCGGTGCTGTATACCATGCTAGCTGCGAGCGCTCCAAAGCGCTCCTCAAACCTGAGTGATACGGATGGAGCCTTCGATGTCACCGCGGAGAAGAAATACAGTCAAGAGCTCCGCGGTTTAGTTCTGACATGTCTACGAAGCGAGCCAGATCAGCGGCCGAGTTTCGATTTTTTGCTTAAGAAGATAAGACGATATACAGCTCCTGGCTCGAAGGATAAAGCGGGAGATTTGCGTGATGCGTCTGTTAATCGTGGTGCGTTTACGGGGAAGTTTGAGTTGGATCATGGGAAAAACGATATGTGGGCGTTGGGTTCCAGGTTGAGGGATAAGGAGCTGCCCGAGAATTTGGATGAGTTTCCGAGTCCGCCGGAGATGGGCGAGCATTCTTCAGAGGAAGAGGAGGAAGAGGATGATCTTAGTGGTGCGCCGGGGTCGATGATTAAGGACCCGAGGGAATAAGTCAACGTGTATCGATTGACACGAAGGGACGAGAGCGATGGTCGGGATCTGCATATGAAGGTATCTGAGCTGAATAATCAGAAGGATCTCCGTGCTTGTGTAGTCACTATTCAGCAGAGCCTGTTCAGTCGGAGCTATCACCATCCTCATCAGCTTCTCCTTCAACGAGAGGCACGACTCTGAACTCTACAAAGACCACACCGTTGCCAGTGCCTCCTGCATCGACTTCAACGAGAAATTGCATGCAAAGCACGCCTTCCTCATCGAGGCGCAGTGACACTTTATTCGAGCTTGCCATCGCACGTTGTGCAGCCTTGATCAGACTAAACTTGAAGCTGCCGCTCGTTCTATTCGAACAGGAAAAGCTCTCCAGCACAGGCGTCTCCGAGTCCGTATGCGTCGTGAAGTCGACTGCAGCTGAGCCCAATGCACCGCTTGCCGAGAAGGACAGATTGGCGCCTTGTCGTGTTGTTGGGAAGGCTTGCAGGGTGAGTTCTGTTGGGTTCATTGAACTTAGCTCTGCAATGGCATCAAGCAGGTAATTCGACCGCATGACCGTTCTGAGTTCGATGTTGTCGCGATTGAAGGGTATCTCTTCCGGACTCTCAGCTTCGTAAGTGGTGAGGTCGCATGTGGTGGTGACTCCAGCTTCGGTCATGTTGATGCTCAAAGGGCTGCCTTCTCCGTCATAGGTGAAGCTGCATACGCCCGCATGTGCTTGGTTCGAGAAGGCATTGATGCCAGCGTGTCGATTCAGGCGATGTGCAGCAAAAGAGTCATACTCGCCAGGTCGTTTCGCAGTGCTTGGGTCGGAAATGCTGAAGATATTGAGAGTTTCGAGAAGTGCAATGAGGTTTACTTCGAAGAGAGGCGGCACTGCTTCATCGTCTTGAGATGACACCGAAGGTGGCGGAGTGTATCTATACGAGGAGAACATGTCCGCCTCAAGAAAGACGAAGGCCTCCATGACGCTGCCATCGTCGGTGGTAAATCTCAGCCCCTTGTCCGAGATGCGAACGTTGGCCTTCTTTGCAAAGGAGATGCACCGAAGCAACAGCAGGATTTGTCGCGCAGACGAGGTCACAGCTGCGAACATTGGTCCATCTGTTGCCATCTTGACGTGTTTGGGACCGCGTCAGCACGCGTCCTGTGCGTGTCTTCGACTGCGATGCCCGAACGGGACCCTTCACTGACCGCTGTCCCTGCCCTCCTCAAGCTGAGTCTGCAGTCCTGCTATGTCGATTGTGGTTATACGCTTATACGTATACACCCACAGCGCAGATCATGTACACAGCACCGAAGCCGAATGCGAGGGAAGCTGGAAGGGCGAGGATCGGGATGTTCTTGAGGTTGAGGTCTGCTGTGTCGTCAGTATACATACGGTCCTGCTGTACCATGCCACATACTGAGACCAAAGAGACCAGTCAGGATGATGGCACCGAGCAGGAGGAAGAAGCCGATGGAGAGCTGCGTGTCCTTGTCTACAGCAGCCTGGAACGGTTGGCCTGCAGAAGCCTCCCAGAGTGCGTGAAGTGGTTGTGAAGACATGGAGTCGTGGACGTGTTCGGTGGGTAGTATCTGGTCGATATCGTGACGATGGTATTGTTGGTGAGCGGATGTCCACGACAGCTGCTGCTTCAACTTGTGTGAACAGCTGGATCGAGCTCCTGCCCTGCCAAGCACGCTCTCGCGGCCGGGATGATGCGCCGGACCGTTCACCCCTGCCGCCACGCGCTATTTCCCCACGCTTCACATGTGTTCATCGCGCCTTGCATCGCCGTACTTCCACACCTCACACACCTACCGCAGCACCGCATAGCATGGCCAGCGTCAAGTCTGAGAAGCGCCATGCGCAAGATGAGGGCAATGCGCCCGACGCGAAACGCATCAAACCCTCAGTATCACCACCGCCCGAGACAGACTATGTCATCAACCACGACGCATTCCCGAAGAAGCCAGCCGTGATCGAGGAAGAGAATGGCGACATCTCCTTCCAGGTGGTCAACAATGACGGCAAACCGAACTCGCATATCGTCCTGACCGGCTTGAAATGCATCTTCCAGAAACAACTGCCCAAGATGCCGAAGGACTACATTGCGCGACTCGTTTACGACCGAACACACTTGAGCATCGCGATTGTCAAGAAGCCTCCCCCCGGTAGCTTCGCGGAGAGTTCAAATCTTCCAGGAGAGGTCGTGGGTGGAATCACATACAGACCCTTCAAGGGACGACAATTCGCCGAGATCGTGTTTTGTGCCATCAGCAGCGACCAGCAGGTGAAAGGATACGGCGCGCATCTCATGAACCATCTAAAAGACTACGTCAAGTCTACCAGTGATGTGATGCACTTCCTGACCTACGCCGACAACTACGCAATCGGTTACTTTAAGAAGCAAGGATTCACGAAGGAGATCACGCTGGATAGGCCAAAGTGGATGGGATACATCAAGGACTACGAGGGAGGGACTATAATGCAGTGCTCTATGCTGCCCAAGATCAAGTACCTTGAATCAGCGCGTATGCTGCTCAAGCAGAAGGCCGCGGTTCATGCCAAGATAAGAGCTGTGAGCAAGAGCTACGACATATATGGGCCGCCCATGCAGTGGAAGAATGTAAAAAAAGGACAGCCGTTACCAGCGATCAATCCACTGGACATTCCTGCAATCAAAGCGACTGGCTGGTCTCCAGACATGGACGCGCTCTCGCGTCAGCCACGTCGTAATCCGTCGCATAGCTTGCTACTTGCTCTGCTGTCCGCCTTACAAACCAGTTCCTCCGCTTGGCCCTTCCTACAACCCGTCAATGGCGAAGAGGTTCACGACTACTACGAGGTCATCAAGGAGCCCATGGACCTTTCAACGATGGAGAGCAAGCTGGATAAGGATCAGTATGAGACCGTCGAGGACTTCGTTCGCGACTGTCTGCTCATCGTTCGCAACTGCCGCCGTTACAACGGGGAGACTACACCTTACGCAAAGGCTGCAGTGAGGTTGGAGAAGGATATGTGGAAGAAGATCCGGGAAGTGCCGGAATGGTAAGTGAATGAAGAGCGCGATGCCGAGAAACCTTCTAATCACACGCGAATAGGTCGTATCTCGAACCTGAGAACTTCGAGACCACCGCCAGACAGGCTCCCGAATGATAATATCTGGACTTTCTGGACAGAAGCATGATTTTGATTTTAGCGCGGCGCTGGCGGGATATGATACCACGATAAGACGCATTGACACATGAGCACAGCTTTGTCCATTCTTTCACTTTTTCTGCTTCTTTGACGATGCATCTCGTACATGGGCTTTATCTCCACGTGTTCAGTGCTCGCTGCGCGTTTCCAGCTCGGTCGTTCGTCACAAGTTGATCGCGGGATTCAGTCGCCGTAGCTTTCATCCTCTGTTGTCGAGAGATGAACAAGCGGATATTTTCGTGACTAATTAAGTATTCTTGTTTTGAATCGCCTTCGAATCTCATGGAATCTCGAGACCATTGAGCAGTCGCGAGTCTGGCTCAGTCTCTCTAGCATCCCTTTCAGCCGATCCTGCCCAGATCGTGGCGCCTAAGCTGCGCCCTGCACGCACGTCCAGCACGCCATGCTTCTGGATCTTGTTCTCGACGGATGGAGCAGTTGGGAGGTCCAATACCTACAGTTCACAGTCCCTATACCTAGTCGTCTTGGCCTCGCTCTTGCTCCATCTTGGTCGCCGTGTTGATGTTGAGGCAGTGGTTACCTGGAGGCTTTGGTGTCTTCGCGGCTGAGCTGGACAGGTCGTAGAAGAAATTGGCATCGCAGTAGTGAAATGTGCTTTTGAGAAAGCTCAGTTGGATACAATTACCATCTCGGTAAGGGACGTCGCGTGGAACAGGCATATGAAAAGGTGGCTACCGTTGCGGTGGATTGGCTGGGTTTGAGGGGGCATAATTCGAGCCCGTGGCTCATAAGCTCTATGGGCATTGTCACGGGGCGGGGATGGTTTGTGGATAGCGGCGGTAGGACTTCATTCTTGGAACGAGTCGTGTTACGTTCGTTTCAGGGCTACATTTGGTGTGCAGTACCATCCTGCGAAGATAATCGATCCCGCTGGAGATGACGAGAAATATCGAGAAAGAAAGGGGTGTGCAAGCAGTCCCGTCCAGACTGAGAGTACCATCTTCGCCAGTACTGTGCTTAGTCTTGTCGGAGCTCTAGGTCGTGCCTCTAATGCTGTGTGATGCAACGCCTCTTTCTTCAGATGACAGTTCGGACCGCTGTTCGCGCGCCGTGATGATACTCCCGCAATGCCAATGTATCTACCTCGACTCGTTGCATCGCTTTGAGCTTCTCTGTGTATTGATCGTCTCCGACTCTGGATATGATTGCGATTAATCTACCAGTTGACTGCGAACTTCAGAACCTCTAGCGTCTTTTGACACTCGTCCCAGCTCCTGCTCTCGTCTCGATATCGTTCGGTGATTGTGTGTGCGCTGGCAACGACTCGCTCGTATGGACTCATGTCGTCCTCCAGGTGTGAGTATGTGGGGCCGTACTCCCAGATGCGCTTGCACCATTCGAGTAAGTTAGGCCAAGGGCGATCTACATAGCCTCCAAGTACCGTTTGAACTTCCCACTTCATGTGGCCATTCAACCTCCGCCTCATTGCCATATCGAATTCGTCGAACCGAGCCAACAGAGTACTGTCGCAGTCGGTGATGGTGATGTGAAACTTGTTCTGGAGGAGCCAGATCAGGCTACCTTCATCTCGGAGCTGCCTGCATGTGTGTACAGTAGAAGGCCTGGCAGTCGAAGAGCTGGTGAGATCAATGTATGCTCTGTGGTGACCAGGGCATGTTCGTAGATGGTGTTCCTCAACTCTGCTGGCAATGTGAGAAGTGGCGGAAGATCGGACACGGGCGCGGTCTTGGTCTTGTCATTGCGTGAGGTACGCTTTGGTCTCTTGGAAGCCGCAGTAGCGGTGGCTTTGCGTTTGCGTTTGGGAGCCATTATGCGGTGGCACCCTGATGTTGGTGTTGGTGGAGCAAATGGAAGCTGTTTCTTGAACATGGCAGTTGCGACTTGCGGCAGAGCTAGTGCGGGCCGACCTGCCGATCTTCACATGATTGACAGGGATAAGGTGCAAGCGCTCACTAGTCACTACACCGACAGTGCGAATGCTCCTCTGATGGACAATTTCGATTAGGATGAATGCATGTGAACTCAACGGAAAGCGCGCTTCTTGCATCTTACACGAGTTCAACTTTCAGTCATTCGGCCTGTACACCCTATGGTTCAAGCATAACCTCCAGCAATGACAACAGAAAACGAAGGCTTCTCACCAGCTTCCTCGAGGTACGCAGCGAGCTCATCAGCATTCTCGACCAGCCAGCTGTCTTCAGTGCCATCTGCGTTCTTGACCATACCGTGTATTCTGCCCACCTTTGCGGCGCCTGCCTTGCTCTTCGCAGCTTTGTGTAACTCAGGGATCGTTGCGGAGGCAAGTCTGCCAAGCCACATCTTTGGATGTGACCCTATGAGTTCTGAGCCAGCGCCGAGTCTGAAATAGGCGGTCACTGGCTGTACGTGTGGTGCGGCAGGTTCCGCTGTCGAAGTGACGAAAGAAGTAGCAGTGGACAAAGCTGGGTCCAAGTCGAAGTTTATAGCTCCGGCTGCCTGTGCCAATGTCGCGATCGATCCGCTGTGTTGCGTTTGCGAAATCGTCGCTTGCGGTGTTGTTCGAGCACGAGGCTTCTTCTGTGCGCTAGATGGAGCATCCGTTTCTTGTGCGGCCGCAGATCTGGCCTTGTTGACTGCCACCTTCGATCTTGGCAAAGTCCCATTCCACGCCGGGCCGGGTCCAGGGCCATAGGCGGCATTCTTCTGAACAGACGTACGTTCGCCACGCTTGTTCTTGTCCTCGCGAAAGCGCTTCATCGCATCTCTGCAAAGCATATCTATGCCTCGCATCTTTCTTTCGTTCTGCGGTGTCTCCGACACAGCCTGCGAAAGTCTGTCGTTCGTGGCGTACCAGCGTTGACGCAGCGCCTGAAAGTGTTCTTCGCCAGATACAAGTCGAGATTCGAAGTTGTCCTCTGCAAATATCTCGTACAGCGACCGACGGACGACTTTACTTTCGGTGGGATTCAGACCGAGTACGTTATTTGCTTCAGCAATCGTAATTGTTCTGCCTTGGAACCGCATCCGCTTGGTAACGTCGGCGCATACGTTTTCCAGGGCGACAGCTTTCCTTTCCTGGTCGGGCTGTAGTGGGTGCATGACGCCTGCCAGGTGCATGTTTGACAGCATCAGTCTCTGTTTACTGGCTTCCCATACGCCTTCGGCGCACTGTGATTTCCTGATGATGTCCATGTCGCGACAGATGACTTCGTATTCCTGCCGCATCTGTTGGTAAAGATCGTTGTCCAGGTGCAGAAATGCTTTGCACTCATCCAAGCTGGTCTCCGAGTTGTATCGTGGTTCTGTGCCTGGCGCGTCTGGCGGTAGGTGTCCTGACAAATATCAGCGTGTGTGAGGACAATGTCTTCTAACATTGTGTACTTACCGAACCCTCTGATGCGACGGCGTCGCTTTCTGGCCTGCAACCTTTCATCGCTTTCGAGCTGGAGCTCGAGTAGCCTTTGCTGTCGCATGAAAGCCTCCTCAGGTCCCATAGGCGCAGCTAGAGGCTCCAGCACCCCTGCTGCAGCGGCTTGCATTTCGGCATCGAACTGCTCGTCGGAGACCACTGCCTGACTAGGATCGTCTGGTGCGTTGGCAGGTCTCTTGCGCTTCTTTTTTTGGCCAGTCCGGTCTCCCGGTAACTGGTAGCCTTCCGCATATCGAAGCCGTAGACCAAGCTTCCTCCACAGCTTGTTGAACTCGTAGCCATTGACCTCCCATCCTTCTTCGGCCAGTGTTTGTTTGATATCGCGTTGCAGAACGTTCTGCTCCCACAGCTCTTTGATCCTAGCCATCACCACGGGCTGTTCCTCCGGCGTCAGCCTCTTCACGCGCGCTGGCATTCGCCATATTTGCCCGATCTGCCGGAAGAAGCTCTTGTGGGAGGGTAGTTCGGAGACGGGCACGTCGAAGAGTTTGGCAAAGTGATCGATGATTTGAGGTACGCTCTTCTTCTCGACTACGTACAATTGGTAGCAAATGTCGCGTTTGTCATCCCAGTCGTACTTGGGGGGGCGTCCGGGTTTCCGAGGTGGGTCCTCCATGTTATATAGTGGAGGGTCGTGGTGAATGTTAGTTATGGTCTGCCGTACAGTCTCCGCTTGACGAGATGGAGGCACGAGTGTGGCACGTGCGCCTCAATTTGACCCTCACCATCTTGCCTTCCTCCCTTTACCTGGCTTCGACATCGAAAGTAATCCATTTCAACCTTTTACATGCGAATCAAACGTCCAAAGCGCTCCTTCCTGATATTCATCAGTCAATTCACCTGGCGAGACAGGCATACCACGATGGAGCACCACGGGAGCCCTCTTGCTTGAGGCCGCGCCTGATGCACACAGAATGAATATGGCAACAGTACTCCTCCGCAAGTTCGATCAGATGGCCCCGTCAAGTTCCTGTCAGCTGTGATACACAAGCCTCAGCACAATGGCACGGAAGGGGACATGCCGCAAGCATTGTGCATTGAGGCAGCTGTGTCAGCGAGGTCCACCGTCCAGTCTCAAGATGTACTGTAAGCGGCTCCCTACATGACAGCGTAACCAGTATGTCCCTGTACATGTACGGGCAATATCAAGCGCATCCCGTTGACCTAATATTCTGGTCGTCGAGCTGGAAGTAAAGGAGGACTACACACCACACTAAGAGATATGTCTGCATCGTCCAAAGCCTCTCTTGAGATTGTCTCCACAATGTACGTAACAAAGGGCAGCGATATAGTCGAAGTCGTCGTTGAAGAGACCAAAACGACGGTCACCAAGACCGCGACGGCTACGGCGAACACTGAGGAGACCACTACCACGCTGTCTCCATCCACTGCCGACATATTCTCAGAAGAGACCACCGTGGAGCCCTCAACCACAGTCACAACTGTCACGGAATGGCTGTCAGAGGCTACTACAGCCAAAATATCTCAATCCTCTTCTCGTTCTCAAACATCACCCTCAAGTGTCGCGACTTCGAAAATGCCCGAGGCGATGTCTACGACTACTCATATACCAAGTCAGCACACACACGCCCCAGCGCTGGATGCAACTCATGCGAACTCTAAGTCCATGCTTCTCACGATCGGTCTCGCGGTGCCCAGCTTCCTGGCGGCTCTTGGGCTCGCCCACTGGTACTGGAGAAAGCGCCGCAGAGCACAAGTACCTGCCTTCGAGGACGCAAGAACGCGATCAAAGTGTCGTATCGACTACAATGCGGAGCCACTTTACCCTCACAGATCAATCCAACGGCTGTCGGAGACCAGCTTCTCTACGACTTCACCGTCAGGTCATGACTACATGCCAGTCATTGAGCACGATCCGCCTCAACTGCCACCAATATCACTGCCAGGACCTGGAGGGGCGGAGCATAAGGAGCTGCTGTGAGGCTGGTGCGGATGAGCTTCATAGCGCCAATATTGGGCATCATTGGTCCTTCATGGGTGGAACCTATAAACGCAACGTAGCAGAAAGCAGTCGTGCCTGCGAAAGCACTCTCCGTTGCTCCAACCGCAAGCTGTAGGTCCAGACGGACGACTAATGTCGAGCGAGGTCGACGTGTCCGGTACAGCGTGCTTATCAAGTTTAAGGGTCACACAAGACGGATAAGTACATGAGTGCTCGTCATCAGAACCGACAGGGGTATGCTGCAAGTACTATGACAATACATGGTACGTTCGTTTGGAGTTGATGCTACTGAATTGTTCTACTCGTGGTTAGAAGTACGATATGTCTACTACGCAGTCTTTCCCTGATGTCCATTTCGGCTGGCTGTTAAGTGATGGCACGGAAGTGCAAATGGATGCAGTTACACTCTCTGCGAACACCTTGATTGGAGAGCTGCTCTCGACAAGTCCTATCGATGAGGTGTCAAGCAAAGGAACGCCACCTCCAGCACTCACTGGCGTCGTCCTCGTGAATTCGACATCTACAGTTGGTCCGTCGACGTTCGCGACTCAGGCAACGCCCTCTCCGTCTGCGAACGCGACAACAGATTCAGCATCGTCCGGATCTGCTTCCCTGCCGAGCACAGAAAGATCGTCCTCGCCACTCGCTCGAAAACTGGCAGTCGGTCTCGCGGTTCCAGCTGCCACACTCCTAATCGGAGCCTGCATCCTCTTCGGTATGTACCTCAGACGTCGTCGTCATCGACACTGGAATGTAGGCCCCTCGTCGTCACCCCGAAGCTCAAAGAGCCACAAACAAGACTACAACGCAAAGCCACTGTACCCTCACAAACCCCTGACGAGCCGCTCGGACTCCACGTTCACTGTCGATGCTGGTCCAAGTTATGGGTCGATTCCGCAAGCCGGCGACGCGGACATACCTCAACTGCCAGAGCTGGAAGGGCTGACAGCTGCATACTCGCCCACCAGAGATAGCGAATACTCCAGCGACGACTTTGGCCCTTATTTCAGCGGGATAGATGATCCTTTCACGGATGCTGCTGCATCCACCGTGAAGATGACGCCTGGCGTGTCGCCCTCATCATATCCTCTGCGCGATCGGCTCAGTCACGAGAATGAGAGACGAAGAAAGGCGATTCAAACTTTGAAGCGGAAGGGCAGTAGTGCGAGTATTAGTGAGCGGGAATTGGGAGGACTGGTTAGTGCTTTCGAGAGGGTCGTGAATGAGAGGCAGGAGGAAACGAAGGTTCGGGTCAAGAGTGGCGGGGACATTTGGGGCGGTGGGAAGCGAGATAGGGACGAAGAGAGGACAGCAGAGGTTATGGCGAGTGTGCCTCTGAATTGAAACTTGAGTCGCATGAACATCATCACAGCAAGTATGCCTTGACTCACATGGTATCTTTAGATGGGCAGTTCAACATACTGTCTGAGCCAGCACATCACACACCACCATTGTCAACCCCATGAGTAGCCCACCGCACACCGCATACTCCATACACGCAGTGTCTCAATATTTGCAGCGCACCACGCTCGTGCAACTTCTGTACCGCAGCAGCTCAAACCGTACCACATACACAAACGCAGCACAGCCGCAGTTCTGTACAACATCTGTGTGGTTCCACCTTGTTCTGCCCCAGACAGTACCACCCTCGTGCAGCGATCTACAAGCCGCAGCACATAGCTGTGTGTAGCCGCAGCCCTTGGTCGGTATAGGTAGCGTGATGTCTGCCTGAAAGTGGCTTTTTTTTCTCTCCATCCCTGTGATAGGGCTAGTAGTGATGATGATCATGACGGACGATACTCTCTTGGTCGATACTTCCGTTCCAACGAGGTGGCAGAGTGGACCGAGGCTGATGTCGACTAGTCTTGTGTGGACTGGACCGAGTACGTTGACGGAGACTTACGATATGCGAACAACGCGGGATGGGTGCCCGGTGACGGCACTTCATAGCATTCTGCTGGGGCCATATCCGTCTGACATTCAGATTCTGCCTTGTTTGGCGACAACAAAATTCGCACTAGATTCTGCCGCGACAGCTACAGCAGACCCTACGACAATTACCACCCGACTTGTCGAGCAGACCGAGCCAACAGTCAGCCCGGTCGTTGATCAGAATCAGACGAAGGGCTCAGATCAGGTCCCTTTCCAGGCTCTTTGGGGGCTGCTCGCAGCCAGCGGAGTCCTGATCATCAATGCCATCCTGGTGATCCTATGGCTCGACTGGCGCCGTCACAAGCAGAACAGAGCGGATGTCGAAGACTTACCAGCAGATCAAACGAGCACGGACTACCCCGAGCAATTTCAAGCATTTCCCAAAGAAATCGGGAGCGAAGATAGCATCGATCAGCTGTCGCGGGAGGTGGTCAATGAGGACCGAGGGCTCCAGGGGAACAGTCCTGGACACTTAACTCTACCAAACCATACGCGATCCCATCCAGCGTTGCGTGATCGAGATGTTCACATGGAGCACGAGACGATGGAGGCGAGAGAGATCCAGCCTCAGTCTGGTTCCGCTGAATTGAGACAGCTTCGAGTTGAACAGGAGATGACGCTTGCAGAGTTGCTGCCACCGATGTTCCGGAGGTCATCAATGGAGTCTTTCCGCTCTGACGTATCATCGTTGATGCATCCGCCTCAGCTGCGGCGAGGGACGGGCCATGACTTCGACCCTTCTTCACCTTCGGAAGCTGAGTGGCGAGACATGGAAATGTGCTCGATGTCGCCTGTGTCGCCTCTCGGCGAGCATGAGGGTCTCATGTCCCGGATTGAGTGCACGAAGAAGTAGAGGCCTGACCAGTGAGTGGCGGTCAGGGGTACGTTATGTGAGAAAAGTGCGTCTTGAAGTGGCGACCTAATGATTGTACCTCTGGTATGTTAGCTGGACATCTAGGTAGACACCATAATGCAGGAGATTCGCGTGAGATCCAGACTGCCAAGCCCAGTCAGCCTGCAGCAGTCTTTGTCCATGCAAGTGTGCTCCTCATGCACCTCAACATGCAGGTGTAACCATCAAGATATGGCCAGACCGACCGCGGATCTGTATGTAGCACGAACTGTGCCCACCGGATAAGCGCATTCAGAGGTGTTAAATAGCGGATCACAGCATCATGGCAGTGAAGACTACAATTAGCACAGCAGGCGCTGACTGAATATATCGAGGTCGCTGCCTAGATAGCAGTACGCTCAGCCAGGCTCAATATCGCCCTCCAGCCGACATGATGGACTTCGTGGTCGAGATCTTGGTCATAGCCCTCCCTACACTGGTCGCTGTAGCCAGCATCATCGGCATCGTTTGTCTCTTGCGTGAAGAGGTCCGCACTTGGGTGACTGGCCTCTTTCGGAAGAAGGACATCGACTATAACGCAGCTACATTAGCAGCATACGAACCAGTCCGGAGATGGTCGGATTCGACTTTCACCTCCTTTCCGCTTCAATCAAACGAAACGACATCCAACATGCCAATCCCTCCTCCAGTGGCATTGGACGCAGTACTTCTTACATCTCCAAATAGCTGCGCTGACATCGCCACCATGGTGCCTACATCATGGCAAGCCAGGCCGCAAGAACGGACACGATTGAACGATACCTCTCTCAGGCCAAAGCTTTCACAGCAAACCAGGAATCCTTCTCGCCCAGGCCAGCCGACCTTGATCCACAACTCGAGCCGTCGGAGTGCTGGTCCAGGCAATGTCCAAGCGTCACTACCGCATGGTGGACGCCCGAGGAGCCGCGCCAGCTCGATTTCGGAGACGGAACTACGCGACCTCCAAGCTGCGTTCGCGTTTGTGGAAGAGCAGGAGCAGGAGGAGAACAAGATACGCGTGTGCCGGAGTTTGGAGCTGATCAGCCGAAACGCAGGGACGAAACTCGCTGCAGGTGCTGCCGGTCGCTGATGTGTTTGAGAGCTTGTACTTATACGATCGTCGCGCGCGCGGTGTTTCAGTGGTGCATGACGTACGGGAAGAGAGCACGCTCCACACTGACCAAACCGCCCAAAACAACTGGTGGGATTATGTTCTTTTCTGAAGGTGTTGTTCTATCTCTCTATTCACATCCACACCACCTTGTTCTTCGTTCTGCTGCGTCTATAGTCACAATGTGTATCTACTGCGTTCTTCTGACCCCTGCTGAATATGATATTCTCCAATCTCTCGGGTGATATGGCTGTCTTGAGCCTGCAGTGTCCAGAGCATTGCGCACCTAATGCCTTGTGGGTGCGAAGAGCGGTTTGAAGGTCTTAACAAGGTCTCTTTGCGAGCACTTGATGCCCTTAAGTCTGCAGTAGTGATAGGCTCCTACTATCTGATTCTTTTGAGGTGTTGAAAGGTGTTTGGTCATCTTGCAGTAGCTTCTCCAATCCAAGAAACAGGTGAAAAGTTTGCGACGGTAGCATGCGACAACAACACCACATATAGCCAATCCAAGCACGACAATTTGTTCAGTGATGTATCCAGATACGTGTATAAATTTGCTGGTTGCAATGGGCCTGATATTGGATAAAGAAAACACGATTGAAGATGTGGTGTTGTTTTTTGGTGGAGGTGGGCGCTTTGGTCCGTATGACGCGTGGAGAGGTATATGTGCTTGAGTAAGAGGAAGGCCGCTGATGGATGATGCCTGACCAAACTGTCACTACTTTTGGGCATCCACTTGTCTTGCTGCAAGCGGAAAGGGCTCTCGTTTCAGGATTGAGTTCGCGGGCCGCGATTCATGGATGTTGGCATGCTGCATGGCGCTAAGCTTGCGATGCATTATGCCAGGTTCTAGACAAATGATTTGCCCTCGAAGCAGTATTCGCACTGATTCCGATGGTATTCCTCACCAACGAGTGTTCTGGTGTTGTTCAGCGCTTGGCGGTTCGGCCTCGGGACGTTCGCAGAATGTCTGAGATTGGGGTGGGGCAGTGGTTCTAGCAGTGTACCTAGGTAGCGCGTGTGATTATCGATATGCTTCGAGGCTAGAGAGTCGTTCGGCGCTGCTGGGTAAAGTGGCAGCGCTGGCGGCTCTGGCGCTCGCAGTTGAGATGTGGTATAGCTGCAGTCGAGGCGTTTGGCGCTGCAGCCTGCAGCAGCTGTCAAACAGATGTACAGTCGATCTTATATGCCGGCAGCGAGGCAGCGTAGGTTTCGTGTGTGGCAGCTCGCGGTGATCATCGAGCACTTGGACAATGCTGCAGCGAACGTGCGTAGCGAACGGCTAATGAGCAGTCGAGGAGGCTGGGGCGATTGCCTGCTAGTCGAGATAGAACGTGGGACACGGCGTCTACATCGCGCTTGGAGACATCGTGCATCATTTGCTGCTGCTGCTGCTGCTGCTGCTGCGTCTGCTGTTTGTGTGCATTCTGCTTCTCTTTGTATACAATATACCGCGTCTTTGTTGTTACACGGCGGAACGAGCACGCTGCATGATACTGACCTGCAGGACGGCGGAAGCGCACAAGTAGGCCAGACGATCAGCGGCTTTGCATTGGGTGCGGACGCCTCTTTGCGACGGCGGCGCGTTGTCGATCTCGCTCGTGGTTGCCAGCAGCAGAACGCACGCCTGCTGCACCTCCCACAACACGGCCAAGCTCCTCTCCCTCGCACCTACCCTACCCTCCCCGGCATTCCCACTGCCACTGCCACTGCCACTGCCACTGCCACTGCCATCTCGTGCGCACGCCGACAACGCAGCCCGACACGTGCGGTGCAGGTGGCCCTCGTGCGAACATCATCCCACAGCGTGCAGCCCCAATCGCATCGCAATCGCATACAGCAGACACCAGCAGATAGCACTTTCTACCGCAAGCAGCACAGCAGCAGCTCCTCGACGCTCGCTCGTTTCTTTGGGTCGGCAAGCATCTCGCCGCTTAGCGTCCCGACAGCGCCGCCAGCAGCAGTCTGCATTGAGCGCCATCCGCATCTGCAGGAGGGCGCAAGGCCACACTACACAACGAGGGAAAGTAGGACGCGCCTGCTCGCAATTCCGGCCTCTGAGATCCGGTGTCGCGGACCACAGCGCCGCGTGTGCCACCAGGACTCGGCGTGAGCACAGTACAGCATCCGTACTGAATCACGTCCTCACCCACTGCCGCACTGTCGCCGACGAAGCAGCCGCCCACGCACGTCGCCCGCCAGACCATGTCGTCGGCTGCCGTGCAGCAAAGCTCCCTGGCCCAGCAGCAGACGTACAGCAACAGCTCCAGCTCGCGCGACCGCTTCTCGCCCTCCACCGCCGCCGCCAGCGCCAACCCTACGCCCGCACTCTCGTCGTCCCCGCCGTCGCGGCGACCTGCAGCCCGAGCAGATCATGACACGCCGCAACAGCAGCCACAGCCACAATACCCTACCAGCGCATCTATGACATCTCCTCGCGGCCAGCCCGCGTCGCCCACGGCAGGTGCCATGAGCTCATCAATATACAACCAGTTCTACCCAGACCAAGCAGCACAATCCTCATTACCACCGACACAGCTGCCCATACGGACATCAGCACAGCAAACGCCCGCACACCAGCCTACAGCAGCATCATACGACGCACGCGGATATGCCTCGCGGCCCTCGCGATCACAAGGCCAGGCTCAGCCTGGCTACGCCAACCAAGGCGACAACGACCGACGCCAGCAAGGACCTCGTTCACCGCGGGAAGAGCAACCGGGCAGCGGAAGGGCTCAGCGTACGCGCAATGCTCCTACATCTAGCAGATCAGCCACTGCCGTTGGCCAGCCGCCGATGGGCACTGATCTACCGCGTGAGAACAGCGCGGTTATCAACCGCATAGTGGTGGATGACCCACAAGCCGACCTCGCTCGCGAAGAAGCTCGCAAAGCTGAAGGTCGACCACATGGAGAAATGGCCCAGTATGCACAGGAGACTGAGCCGGCGCCAGTGCAGAGAAGTCGGCAGGAACACCTCAAGCACTTCTCGTCAAGTCGAAAAGAGGTCAAATTCGGCGAGTACATTCTTGGTCAGACTATCGGTGAAGGAGAGTTTGGCAAGGTGAAGATGGGCTGGAAGAAGGACTCCACTGTCCAGGTTGCCATCAAGCTGATAAGAAAAGAAAGCCTGGCTGGCAACACCACCCGGCTACCCAAAATCTACCGCGAAATCGCCATCCTTCGCGAACTACAGCATCCCAACATTGTACGCCTACACGAATTCGTTGAGACGGAAAGACACATGGGCATCATCCTCGAATACGCCTCTGGAGGCGAGCTATTCGACTACATCCTCAACCACCGATACCTAAAGGACCCTGCAGCTAGGCGACTGTTCGCTCAACTGGTCTCTGGTGTTGGTTACCTCCATAAGAAGGGTATCGTTCACCGTGACCTGAAGCTCGAGAACCTCCTACTCGATAGGAATAAGCACATCATCATCACTGACTTCGGCTTTGCGAACACGTTCAATCCGGAAGATGAGCTTGGGGAGGACATCGAGAACAGGATATCCGATAAGGACTTTGTTAAACGCCAGGGACTGGACAAGATAATACCCCACCAAGGTGAAAGAGACGGAGGTCACAGACGTGGTGATCTCATGCAGACATCGTGTGGTAGCCCTTGTTATGCAGCTCCTGAGCTGGTAGTAAGTGACGGGCTGTACACCGGCCGCAAGGTTGATGTGTGGAGTTGTGGTGTCATTCTGGTGAGTGTCCCGTTTTGGGGATTGTTATTCGTTGTGCTGACCATATTGAAAGTACGCCATGCTCGCCGGCTACCTCCCCTTCGACGACGATCCAGCCAACCCAGAAGGCGACAACATCAACCTACTCTACAAATACATTGTCAGCACACCTCTAACCTTCCCCGAATATGTCACGCCGCATGCACGCGATCTGCTGCGAAGAATCCTCGTCCCCGATCCACGACGAAGAGCAGATTTATTTGAGGTTGCGAGACACAGCTGGCTTAGTGAGTACACTCATGTCGTTGGATTCATTGGCAGCCGAGTGAAGGGTGAGTCAACCAATATACTCCAAGACGGTGACGAAGGACAACTCCAACGCAGCTCTTCAGTACGCGAGCCAACGAGCAGAAGCCCGGCGGTGGACAGAATCACCAATCAGCCTCCCAAGCATGCTCCAGCTGCTAGCATGGGCGGAGATGAAGCAAGCGACATTCGGAACAAGCAGGCAAGAGATGCCAAGAGAAGGACTGTGCAGGTCGAATACGTTGCTCCTCACGGCTCGAACGCCCGTGTCGATCGTAGTCCTGAAGCCACCGCCCAACCCAAACCTATACCCATCTCAGCTGGCTCTGCAGGAAGAACGAAAGCTCGCGCCGAGGTTGGACCTGTCGAGATCTCATCCACGAGAAGAGAAGAGAACACAATGGCACCTCCATCGAGGCCTGGAGGCAGGGACCAGATCAGAGCTGCTTCGGATTCTGCCAACGCCTTTGGGACTTCCGCTGGAACCGCAACATCTCGACCAAACACGAGCGGAACATTCGGCGGCAACGCACGTCTTCCATCCCGTGGAAACTCATACAGCCAGCCTGCTGCAGCACAGCCGACCAACACGACAGCGCAAGGCTCCTTCTCTCAGCCCAAGTCTGGCTCTGGATACATCATCTCCTCTGAGCCATCATCAGCTGTTGATGCCAGTGGCCGCCCGATGAGCGAACAGCAACATTCTGGACCTCAACATCAGCAGAGCCGACAATCTTCGTATCAAGGCAAGCCGCCTGGACACCGACGAAGTAGTACTTTGGGCAGTCTTGCAGACAAGGTGCTGAACAAGAGTAACTCTAAGCGTCAATCTCAGCAGGAACCAGCTGCAATCAACAACGAGAAGAGGGACCGCAGATATCCTCCAGTCAGCATGAAGAATGCCATACCCACAAACGACGAACCTGGTCCACGTACATCATCTGACAGTCGACGACCAAGCTTTGGCTTCAACAGGAAGGCTTCCAAGGAACGTGACCCCAGCTTGCAAGGCAGAAGATCGTCGAGGCGCTTTTCTTGGTTGCCTGGCAGCATGAGCTTGGCAAGTTTCACTGGCGGTCCTAAGCGAGATCAAGGCTACGATTCCGGCGACGATGGCTATAGACCACCTAGGGATCCCTACCAGCAGCCACCGATGTCGCAACAATCTCAGCAGTCGCGGATTGGCAGCGGAGGCAGACCTCAGAGCAAGGGCATGGCATTTGGCCGCGGACAATCGCAAACTCCGAGCGAAGAGACGACCAATAGCACCATCCCGCTGTACTACGACGAAGAAAGGGAGAAGGGTCGCGATCAACGACGACACCAAGGCCGGTACGATAAGCCATTGCCATCGTCACCAGGCGCCGAGCAAGGCTACGGAGAGAGTCGGCCAGTGCCTGCAAAGACTGGCACCCCGCCAGCTGGCGGAGTACAGCGGAAACAGTTCCGAGATGATGGTTACGGCAACAACTTGCTTGAGAGTGACTCCCGACCGCAAGACCCGCCGGAGCGTTTCTACACGCCAAGCCAGGATCCCGAGTTGGGCGGGTCGTCCAGTCAACCTCGACTTGGGCAGTACGGACCAGACAGCTCTGGTCAATGGGAACCATATGGAACAAGCCCTCGACAGACCAGTCTTCGACCACAGCAGAGGAAGTTCGGGTACGATGATCATGGTCACGGCGGCAGCTCCAGTGCGACGAGGCGTGTTATGGACTTCTTCCGTCGGCGTGGTAAGGACCGAGAGGGCTAGGAGCTTCCACTTATGCGCCGATTCAGCAGTCGAAAGAAACCGTCAGAGGCCACACCTGTGCGACAGAGGACGCGTGCAAGCCGTGGAGGTGGAGGACAATTTTTCAGCAGCATAGCCTAGGAGACATGATCTCCATACATTAGACGCAGACCTGCGCTTCGAACGTGCAACGAGTGGCCGAGCCGAGATGCCGGGCCCGTGATGAATGGGCAGGGCAGTGTGAAAGATATTCAGTTCATGTTGTAATGGACTATGGGATAATTATGTCTGTATTGCAAGATGCATGCAAGCGAGGCGTAACGATGAATGGTACAGGATGGTTGTATTGCTTTACGAGCTTTCTGGTTGTGAGATGTATGTGTGGGAGGGAGCGTGTGTGCATAGCTTTCTTCTAATGGAGAAGCAATAAGACTTCGATGAAGATGGTGTTCTTTTACATGCAGGTGCACGGAGTTCCTCAAAGCGTGGGTTGCGCGAACGTGATCGTGCAAAGGTCATGCCATGTGCCGTCAGGTGATTCGTACCGGTGTTGTCACGACGTTCCGCACAACAACCTTTATCGGAGTGTGTTGTCTCCGTTGCCATCGATAGGCAACGACGCAACGTTGAACACCGAGCAATCCTGGTATGTCATGGCGTGAGAGCTGAGCTGAAGGTTGAAGGTAGGCTTCGTTCAATGCTCTAGGATGTGCTGACCGCTTATCTGTGGGGTTCAACAGTCGACTCCATGTTCTCGCAGCAGTCGAAGCCCTCGCGCATCACGCTCATGATTTCATAGCACCTTTCGAGTCGAAGCAGGAACAGGACCATGAACACCTGCGCATTCTAGAGCACGAAAGCAGAAGATAGAGCAACACGAGACCAAGCTTCGGGCGCCCGCGATCATCCCTGCCACACGCGCTGTCACGCGGAAACGTCGTTCCCGCAATCCTGGTCTATTCCTAGCCAACCGACCCACCGAGACATGTCTTGATTCTGTTCGACCTCCTCCATCCATATCTTACACATCATGTGACAGCACAGTCTTTGTCCGCTTTGTCATTGTCGGTTTATCTTGGACGTGCGACATCTCAGCATTGCATCAGCGGCGCCTATTGAACTACCCGTCGATAGCAGCGACAGTATTCCATACGATCGTGCCACCATTGCCTCACGAATTGTACGGCGCTCTTTCACGCTTGCGACCACGACCTGTAACCATTTTGCAGCCGGAAAGGACGCTGGTGCCCTGGCGCACCCATAGTGCTACACGGAGCATACCGATAGCTTGACCCGACACGATGCCTTCCTCGAAAGTGGCGCCCGGCGCCCATATGACGACCACGACCCTCAGAGTAGATGGAATGACATGTGGAGCATGTACCTCTGCTGTAGAGTCGGCGTTTCAGGATGTACAAGGCGTGGGCAGTGTCTCCGTCAGCTTAGTCATGGAGCGGGCAGTGGTCACACATGATGCGGAGCAGATCAAGGCCGAACAGATAAGAGACATGATTGACGACAGAGGGTTCGATGCGGAAGTTATCGCTTCAGATATGCCCGAGCCTCCCATATTCGACGCCTCCGAGGATGATGCTTTGCTAGACGATGATGAAGTAGAGATACTGGGGAGCGGGATGTCCATGACGACCATACATGTCGGCGGCATGACTTGTGGAGCTTGTACATCGGCGGTGGAGGGTGCGTTCAAGAATGTTGCGGGAGTCAAAACGTTCAACATATCTTTGCTTTCTGAACGGGCTGTGATTGAGCATGATGCGAGTATAATAAGCCCGGAGACATTGGCCGAGACCATCGAGGACACAGGATTCGATGCTGAGATCGTGGAGACCAAGGTAGCAGAACCAGCCACAGCAAAGCGCAAGCAACGGAGGAAGAGCGTTTCCAAGAAGCTCATGACGACGACAGTAGCTATCGAAGGCATGACTTGCGGGGCGTGCACTTCATCAGTGGAGGGCGGCTTCAAAGACATTCCTGGACTTGTACAACTTAACATCAGCTTGCTGGCCGAGCGGGCAGTCGTTGTGCATGATCCGGAGGTGTTGCCCGTGGCTAGCATTGTGGAAGCCATCGAGGATCGCGGATTCGACGCTACCGTCGTTTCCAGCGTTGAGGAAGGTGTCCAGACATCGAACAGCAATGTCTCGGTGCAGCTTAAGATATTTGGTCTACCCAGCCCGGAGTCAGCAGCGGATCTACAAACCACGTTGAAGAACATTCCTGGGATCGTTTCAGCAAACGTCACCTTTGGTACTTCGCGCGCATCTGTGTCGCATACGCCGGCCAAGATCGGTCTGCGGGCTATAGTCGAGGCCGTAGAGAAGTTGGGATACAATGCGCTGGTCGCTGACTCTGACGATAACAATGCACAGCTGGAGTCACTAGCGAAGACCAAAGAGATCCAGGAGTGGCGGCGAGCTTTCAGAACGTCTCTAACATTCGCGATACCGGTGTTCATCATTAGTATGTTCCTTCCAATGTTCATACCAGTACTGGACGTTGGCGGTATCAAACTGCCAATAATACCTGGACTCTGGCTCGGCGATGTGCTGTGCTTGCTACTTACGATCCCAGTGCAATTCGGCATTGGCAAGCGCTTCTACAAGTCTGCATACAACTCGATACGGCATGGTGCGCCGACTATGGACGTCTTGGTCGTTTTGGGCACTTCGGCAGCGTTCTTCTTCAGCTGCGCGGCGATGCTTGTGTCAATCCTGATACCACCACATTCGAGGCCTGATACCGTGTTTGACACGAGTACTATGCTGATCACGTTTATCACCCTTGGACGTTACCTCGAGAACCACGCGAAGGGTCAGACGTCGAAAGCTCTGTCACGTCTGATGAGTCTTGCGCCGCCGATGGCCACCATATATGCTGATCCGATCGCAGCAGCGAAGGCTGCCCAGACTTGGGACGCGTCGGAAGAAGTGCTTGAGAAGCAAAGTAGTGTTGCAGAGAAGGAGCCCACTGGATCTGCGGTTGAAGAAAGGACTATTCCGACCGAGCTGATCGAGGTCGGCGATGTCGTGATCCTGAAGCCTGGCGACAAGATTCCTGCAGATGGACTCGTCACGCGTGGTGAAAGCTACGTGAATGAGAGCATGGTCACAGGTGAAGCTATGCCGGTCAACAAGACACCAGGCTCTCCTCTCATGGCCGGCACTGTCAACAATGCTGGACGCCTTGACTTCAAGGTCACCAGAGCTGGTCGTGACACACAGCTGAGTCAGATTGTGCGACTGGTCCAAGAAGCGCAGACGAGCCGAGCACACATCCAGCGGATGGCGGATCGTGTTGCTGGCTACTTCGTCCCGGTCATCATCACGCTCGGTCTGGCCACATTTGTTGGTTGGATGGTGCTCAGTCATATTCTGCCACACCCGCCACAGATCTTCCTACGATATGCCAGTGGAGGTCGGCTGATGGTCTGCGTGAAGCTGTGTATTGCTGTGATCGTCTTCGCATGTCCTTGTGCCCTTGGCTTAGCAACACCGACAGCCGTCATGGTTGGCACTGGCGTTGGCGCCGAGCAAGGCATCCTCGTCAAGGGTGGTGCAGCATTGGAGACAGCGACGCGGATAACACATGTGATCTTGGACAAGACTGGAACTCTCACCCAGGGAAAGATGAGCGTAGCTCGCTCAGAGCCCAGCGCCAATTGGAAAGCCAACAGTCAGCGCGTGAGCCTTTGGTGGACGCTTGTCGGATTGGCTGAGATGAGCAGCGAACACCCTATCGCTACAGCTCTCCTCGCAGGAGCCAAGAGCAAGCTCGGCGTCGATCTTGACGGGCAAATCGAAGGTACAATGGGTGATTTCCAGGCTACCGTTGGCAAGGGCATCACGGCATCGGTCGAGCCAGCGAAATCGCTTGACCGCAAGCGGTACGACATGGCGATCGGAAATGCGGCTTTCCTTCTCAAACAGGGCATAAATGTTCCAGCATCACCTGAAGATGAATATGACGAGTACGAAACTGCGAGACGAGCGTCAAAGTCTGGAGCCTCGTCATCCAAAGCAGCACAAAATGCCGGTATCACCACTATCCATGTTGCGATTGACGGAGCCTACGCCGGTCATGTTGGACTTTCAGACACTTTGAAATCGTCAGCACGCTCGGCCATCGCTGCACTACAGGCCATGAACATTGAATGCTCTCTTGTGACCGGCGATCAAGCAGCCACAGCCCATCACGTTGCAGCTCTCGTCGGCATTCCTCCCGACAACGTCTACGCCGGAGTCCTTCCCGAAGGCAAGAAGGGCATTGTCAATGAGCTGCAAGGCCAAGGTCAAATAGTGGCAATGGTAGGCGATGGCATAAACGACTCGCCCGCACTCGCGACCGCCAACGTCGGCATTTCACTGGCGAGCGGCACGGACGTGGCGATGGATGCTGCTGATATCGTGCTCATGAAGCCGAATCAGCTTATGGATATTCCAGCATCTCTGCATCTCTCAAGGACGATCTTCCGACGGATCAAGATGAACCTGCTGTTGTCATGTGTGTACAATGCGGTAGGACTGCCGATCGCAATGGGGTTCTTCCTACCGTGGGGCATCACGCTACCACCACTGGCTGCGGGTGCTGCTATGGCGTGCTCGAGTGTCACGGTTGTGGTCAGCTCGTTGCTACTCAAGCTCTGGAAGCGGCCGGAATGGATGCACGAGAATGAGGAACTCGCTATCAAGTCTAGTCTGAGGAAGGCGGGCTTCGGAGCGAGAGTAAGAGAGGTGGTGGGTAGCGTCACTGGACGACGGAGAAGAAAGTCGGAGAGAGATCGAGGCGCTTATGTACAGCTGGAGAATATTGACGCTGTATAGGCGATGGTGTTACTTGGGGATGTGTGTTCGTTATTGCTATCGTTGGATCCGGATACCCTGTGTGCGAAATGAATGGCCTGTGAATGAAAGCGTTTGAAATCATAGGTGGTGGCCGAATCGCTCATCGAAATGTCACTCTTTCTCGCTTGGTGAACGCTCATGACGGAGGTGCACGACAGGACAATGTTGACTTGCTGTTGAGCCGGTGCTGTTGTATCGCTTGCATGGCGCCCGCCTCACATGCATACATGTAGCAAGAACTTGGTGGTTTGTGACGAAGACCTGTTAATTGGTCTGACCAGATTTGTTGCCCCACCATGACGTAGAGTTCGCGTGCCACATGCATTCACTTCATGCAAGGATTAACGCGCGTGGTGTGGGTGGATGATGGTTCACTCTGCTTGCACCTCGCCTCGCCTCCCACTTTATCTTCTTGTTCTTCCCCATCCTGCATACGTGTACAGCATAGTCGGCATCGCATGATAGGCGTAGCATTTATCCAACAGCCAGCATTGCAACGCATTCTTCCGAGACAGATCGAGCATGACACGAACCACACGCGCGAGCAGGCAGCGGCCTGATCTGACGGAGTCTTGGGACGATGTGGACTCCAGCTACCACGAGGAAGCCGAGCCGATCTACGACGAGGAAGAGGAGCGCGACGAGCTGGGCGAAGAGTACAGATCGAGGATGAAGGATAGCAGGACATCGCAGAACGGATCCCACGAAGAACCACGGAGAAGAAGTATCAGATCTTCAGTCGAGCCCGAACTTGTGATGCCTACGTCACCAGATGCCGCAGCTGCGAGACGCGACTCGAAACAAAGAGCGGCAACGCCACACATGCGCATGAATCAACGGAGCATGACGAGTGATGCTGGACAGATACGGAAGGCACAGCGATCGGCAACACCGCGCATGAGGCTGAGTGAGAGGTCTATGACGAGCGATGCTGGGAGGATGAGGTCTTCACGATTGAAAGAGCAGCAGGATGCGGATTACGATAGTGACGAGGAGCAGAGCGGAATTCAGTACGGCAGTCTTGCGTGGAAGAACGTACTACGACCGCTGCTACAATACGCATCTGGCGTTGTCGGCATCCTCATGCAGAACTTGAAGCCTGTCTTCGCGCTCGCGCTATTGGCGTATCTGCTCTTCGCGGCGCTGACGTTCGGTGCTGGGTTCCTGAACAACAGCATCAACCATGCCCTTTCGCCCATATGCAGGCTGCCTTTCACTGGATCGCTACCTTTCTGCCCGCTGCCCGATCGACCTGAGTTCAAGGGTACAGCAGAGTTCGACAAGCTCGTACAGGCGCAGGATGCATTTCAAGATGTACTGGCCAGCGCCTCGACTGGTGTCAACTTGCCACTAGACATGAAGCGGAGCGAAGCCAGTGTGCGGGATTTGAAGCACGTCGTGCAATACTCGTCACTGCCATCGCGTAACGAGCTGGTCTTCGAGTTCACGGGCTTCATCGACACTGCACGGCAAGCATCGCAAGACTTGAGCAAATTCAATTCGAGGATCGGTAGAGCTGTCGACCACATTCTCAGCACAAACCGCTGGACTCTGAGTGTGATTGACGGCGTCTCCGCAACCGAGGCCTCAAGAGGCTCAATCTCGAAGTTCATCAGCAACAACCTCGACATCTTCGCACCCTTCCGACCACAAAGTCTCTCCCGCGAACCACTCATGGATCAATACCTCCGCCACACCGGCGCAGTCGAAGAGCAGATCCAGAGTCTGATCGAAGAAGCCCTTGCCCTCCGCGACATTCTCGAAAACCTCGATGGCCGTCTCGACGTCATCAACGGTATCGCCACCCGTGACGATCACAAACTCGCAGCCAGCAAGGAAGAACTCTTCGCAACCCTCTGGTCTAAGCTAGGCGGGAATCGCGCCGACAAGCAAAAACTTGAAAAACAAATCACCCTCCTCAGGAGTGTCGATACGTACCGCCGAACTGCTTGGGCCCATGTCACAACTACAATTGTCAAACTTCAGGCGATTCAGCATAGTCTGGAGGACTTGAGGGAGAGAGTGAGCATGCCGGAGATTGTGGGAGACAAACTGCCTTTGGAGGTACATATTGAGAGTATCAATTTGGGCATTGAGAGGTTGGAGCATCAGAGGGATGCGGGTCGACGGTTGGAGGCGGAGAATTATGCGAGAGTCATCAGTAAGGGGGAGGCGAGTGAGAGGAAGATGTTGGAGGGGAGGGAGGAGCTTTAGGACTTGCTTGGGGGCGTTCGACGAAGAGGTAAGACCTTGGATATGACATGATTGGATGAAGCTCTGATGATGCATTTGGATTTGTACGATGATACCCATAACGTTGAGTCACGCGTTATTTTTGGCTTTGTTGGCTGGTGCTTGCCGCTTCATCTCTCTCTCCTACTCTGCGCGCTGTACACAGACTTCTCTCGTGCCGAAGGGGCATTTCGATAGCCTGGCTGTGGCGATGTACCCGGGATATCATCAGTCGAGGCGCTTGCTTCAATGTCATCAGGTGCAGATATGCTAAAGAAGTATCCTTCCAACGTTATGAGACTCTATATGCCATGATATCTGTCAATATTCGCTATGCCGCCCAGTCCTCACTGCTTACCCTGCTCAAGCAACCATCCAACCCCATCAACAGACTCCTTCACGAACTTCTTGCTCCCCTCCAACTGCGGGAACAAGCTCCAGAATCCATGGGGAACGCCCTCGTACATGTCTACCTTGGTCTTTGTGCCCTCCTTCTCCCGCAAGTGTCGCTCATACAACAGTGCCTCGTCCCGCAACGGATCCATCCCACAAATCTGGAAGTACTGCGCTGGCAAGTCCTTGTGGCCGGTTTTCCAGAGGTAGGGACTGAAGAGCTGATTCCCGCGATCCTCGATGTTGGGAATGTAGTTGTCGAGGAACAGTTTACAGGCCGCATGGCTCAAGATCGGTGCAAATTCGAGCTGGCCCCAGGATGCAAGGTCCTTATCCTTCGGGTGGAAACTGTCAGCGCAGACCATCGGGATCATGAGATGGCACCCCGTGATCTTCGGCGTCAGACCCTCGTCACGCCAGAGATGAGATACAGCAGCGGTAATGTTTCCACCCGCCGAAGTCCCACCAATGATGAAACCTTTTGATGGGTCGGCTCCTAGAGACGAGGCATTCTCAGCTGCCCACTTGGTCGCATCGTAGCAATCATGATGGCCCGTTGGGAACTTATGCTCGGGACCCAGGCGGTAGTCTACATTAACCACGACCATATTGTATTTGCTGACCATAAGGCGACACAACAGCTCCTCGTTAATGAGGCCGCCTATGCACCAGCCGCCGCCATGGTAGACAACTCCCAATGGACTCCTGCCAGCTGCTGGCTTCTCGGGACCATGGATCCGGACTGCGATTTGCTGGCCATCCCGCATTGTGATGTGGCGGTCTTCTTCCTTCACGTTGGGAATTGGCTCGTGGGTTGCTACCATGTTGGCTTTGTTGTCTTCGATGAATTGCCGCATGGCTGCTATGGAGGGGAACTTGCCCATGTCGGGAGCGCCGCCAATGGCTTTGATGGCGGCGTCATATTCTGGGTCGGACTTTGCTGTGGTGGGCCAGGTCTTGGGGTCGTTGAGGATGAAAGGCATTGTTTGTGTTCTTGGAAGAGGTGAGAGCCCTGGTGTTGGTGGGCTGGAAACTCAAAGATGAAATGTTGGAGACGGTATTGAGAGGGGGGACGGTGTTATATGCTTAGAGAGGACGAGCGGCTTCACCGGACTCACTGTAGCGCTACGGTAGATGGAACGGTTGAATGCCTGCACAAGAATCCTGCGTGGTTCGCGAGTCGTGCGAGGAGCTGTTAGAGGGAAAGCACGACGCACCTCGGCAAACCTTTTCCGGGCCCGAGCAGGGATGTGAAAGCTGAACGTCACTTCATCGATCCTATGCCTCCTTCACCTTCATCAACATAGGTCATCGAATATCCTGCTACTTTACGACGGTACCAGTCCCTCAGAGCATCCCGGCAGGAACGACGCCAGTCCCATGTCTGCCAGCCGCTTGTTGTTCCGGCGCTTTCCCCATCTCTCCAGACAACGCACCGCTTGCGTTCCCAACTCCTGCTCTTCACCTCCAAGAAGCCGAAACAACCCACTGGGTCTCCCTGTCGGTCGACTATCGTCGACTTAGAGAGCTGCTTCGACAGCGCGTGAAGCGTCTCGCATGGGTCTGCTGGCACTCATTTCGTCGAAGATGAAACATTGAGTGAGCTTATCATAAGCTCATCATGACGAGCTGCTGTCAGTCTACTGTCTGTGATGAGGCCGGAACGGCTTGCACGTGGCACCATTCTTGACTTGACCTCATCATTGTGAACCGCGGCTCGCGATATGTCGTCGATGGGATGCAGGCCGCACGACAGGCAAGGGATGGACCACAAAAGATAAAAATCGCCTGTGATGTGGGACGCATAAGTTCTTGCATAGCCTCCCATGTGGCAAAAAGAATAGAGAATTTTGACTGCCGGCGAGAATCGAGCTCACGTCCATGGGGCTTCCGCGTTCAGCAACCGTCCCTCCCATGATCTTGCCACTGGACCACGACAGCCGAAGACAACCAAGTTCTGCCGCTATATAGGGCTTGTGCGGGTGGCTGCGCCACATGTCTGGATTAGTGCATGCAGATCAATCTCCGGGATGAGCATGGACGCGAAGCGCTCTGGTGACTCAAGACCTTGGCGCTACGCTCGCTAGCATGTGATAGCCGGCCCGTGCGGATACTTTCCGTGCACCCTCGAATGCTCTTGCTTCAGTGTCCTCACTTTGTTTCCGCACCTGTGGACCACATACAAGAGCTCACTACTACACCAACAGGGGTAGCCCCACACGACCGCTTGACGATGTGCGCCCTGCAGATGGTCATGCCATGTCCAAAGCGCGGGCAAGGAGACTAAAACGCAAGATCAAAGAAGGACGCCCCACTCTCGCACCCGACGAGTACAAGCGCAGAAGGCAACAGCAAGAAGAGGGTGAGCGTCGTAACCGCCAGATCCTACAGCAGAAGAGACTCTTTCCAGCACCAGCAGACTTGGAGCGCGAGAAATTTGAGGAGTATGCGCCTGGTCTCTGCTGCGACCTTCGAGAGCATAAGGTACATTCCTTCTTCACTATTGATTCTCTCGAGTCCTCGCTAATCACACCAGACTATCCGCACCACCCAAAATGACACACCATATCGCGCTCGCGCAATCTGGTTCAACGACTTCGACGAGAGACACACTTTCCACAAGAAGCACCGTCAGGCCCGCCAACTGTACAATATCCTCGTCCACCGTCTGATCAAAGGCGGAACCCTCCACTCCTCGAGCTGCTCTTCGTCGCGGGCTGCCTAGAGCGCCAAGCTTCGGACCAACACCTTCTTCCGTTGGGCGAGCAGTTCAAGCGGAGGGAGGCCTTCGTCAAAGCCTGGTTGAAGTCGCCGTCTGATCTTTACGTCTTCACCAAGTCCGATATCGCACGCTTTGTGCGCATGAAGAAGGATTTTGAAGGCGAGACTCATGGATGTGGACGACGGAGCGCAGACGAAGAAGTTCAACGAGGCGCCTTTGCTTACGTTTGCTGAGGAGCTGCCAGGCATATTTCGTGGCGAGGAGGACCGCGAGGCGCTCGAGGACGGCGAGGAATGGTCAGGGGGCGAGGGCGGTGATCAGCTGCTTGGTCGTGCGTGTGCAAACGGTAGCACTTGGCAGGAGATGCTAGCTGATTACGACAAGATCAAGGACATTGCACTGGCGGACACGATTAGCTGTGAGAAAGCTACGGCTCTACTGGCCCGTCTGCAGGCTGACAAAGCGGGTGCGGACGTTCGAGGGCTGGTCGAGAAGGCGCTGGAGGCTGCGGCGGGTGGAGTGATTGGAACGCAGTCGATGTATGTGGTGCAAAAGTAGGTGCGTGTCCCACTCGGCACATAGCACACTCTTGGAGGCTGCGGCAGTCTGTTCATCATGGATCTGGTGGGAAACATGAATAGAGTAATGCTTCTGTCGATAGCAGTCATACGACTCTATCAATGTGAGAAGCCCACCACAAAGACTTCCCTACTGTCGATTTTACAGACTGTCTCTAATATGGCACAGCGGTAACAGATCTGGGTCAACGCTCTTCTGGCTTTACTGATGGTCATTCGCTGTCCAGAAGGTGGTGTGCGGTTGATACTGGCTCACCTAATAGCGCTGGCGAGGTGATACTCTGTCGCTTCTACGATCTTTGTGTACTCGCCTGTGCGCGTGCAGACGTATCAGTCGTTTGTGATCAGTGATTGTTATTGGTATTCAGGCTATCCCAGAACTCGCTCACGTGGAAGAGATACTGACCAGCGACCTTCCATCGACGATCAAGCAATACTAGTACTTCTTTGATCTCTTGTAGACGTTCGTGGCACTCTGGTCTGGACGATTCTCTAACGTACCAGGCATCTAGATATTGTCAGCAACAGTGTGTAAATATATGCTATGTAAGACATACAGTTCGCTGCTGCCTGATACAGGCTATCAATTACGAGTGGACTGACACGACCGAGGCCGGCTTTCTCGATGAAGCCACGGACTCGTCGTGCGAGGTGTACAACCTCTGCAGACACCGCACTCAAGCCATCTATCGCCTCTTTCTGCATCACGAGCTGCTCTTCTGGCCCGTTTTCTAGTCTCTTCTCGGTGCAGCTGTATGCATCATACAGCGTCAGCAAAGCGGAATAGCAGACTGCCATGGAAGTGCAAAGTGTCGGCTTATGCGTCGGATCGTCCTCTGCAGCCTCATCAGGCAGTACACTGGATAGGGCTTGAAGTGTTCGATGTAGTTGTAGCGCTTCGGTGAATCGATAGTCCGCCGGGAGGTTCTTCTCATTCACGTGCCTTACCACTTTACCGAGAAGGTGACTCGCTTGGCATGTGCGTGCGAATGGCGCGGCTCTGATGGTCTGACTTGCCGATAGCGCAAGAGGTGCAGCTACCAGCATTTGTCCTTGGTCCCAAGAGCTGTCGTCTGTGGGAAGAATAGCGTCAAGGCTGGGGTCCGAGCTGGCGAAAGGTTTGCTGCGGTGACCGATGTTGACGAACCGATCAAGCACAATCACCGACCACCATACGCGTCTACGCTCTTCTTGCTCTGTCCAGGTATTTGGTCTTGGCAGCATTTGCGGAGCACCCTTTTCGTGCAGTCCCATGGCATGCCCAAGCCGTGCTGCATGGCCGATCGACAAGTACACTGCGGGATAGATGCAGTGGCCTAGCTCATAGAGCGATACTAACAAGAGCGCTTGCATCATCTGTATACTGAACCCGTTTTGTGCTTCGACGTAACTCAGGAAGGACTTCACATCCTGGTAGAGTTGGGTCTGTGGCACCATCCTATCAGAAGTCAAAAGTCAGTGCAGGTTCAGGTTCTGGATAGATAGTTTCTTGGGCGAGAACAGTAGTGTCACGCTCTCAACCAAGCCGTATCGAGCTTTGCTACAGATGGGCGAGGCCGTTTCGCCAAGCAGCCCAGCCACTTTGGCATACTACCAGCCCAACCACGACCAAAGGCCCGTCTTGAGATGACTTACCCCTCGGGTACCTCGCTAGTCACCAACTTCATCGCCAGAAAGGGGAGAGCAATCTCTGCACCAGGTTCGTGCATCGGGCTCGACAAGTGCTGGTAGAGACGAATCTTCGAGATGATAGGCATGTATGTGTGAATAGTGGCAAAGTATAACTCGATCATCTCTCTGAGCTCTGCCGAGCTTCCGAGAGCAGTCAGAGCGCCTGGTGGTACCTTGACGTACGGCATCTGAACATGAAATCGGTCGTATTCGAAGGCATCCGAATCTAGGAAGAACATGCTTGGGAATGTAGTCGGTCCCGGCCAGGGACCCGGCGGTGGGGCAGGCGATAGAGCCAGAACGTTGGCGGGGCTCTGGCCGTTGCTCAAAGACGACGAGCCATTGCTCATGTTCACGCCACCGCTGCTGCCGTTGGACAGGCCGCTGTTCGGGGTGTTCACGGCTCGGGACAGAAGGCCTTCCAAGTCCATCACCTTCTGCCTGAGCGCTTCGAAATCATCGGCTGAAGGCATTGGAGGAGGTGCATCGGCACTGTAGTCGCATGCTCGACCGATCCTCAGGCAAAGACCACATTGCGGTATCTGCTTGTCGCATTTCCGCTTCTGCTTTCGACATGACGAGCAAGCTTGAGGTGCCAAATTGGCAGGCGCAAGATGCTGCGGTTGCTGCTGCTGCTGTGGGTGTGGCTGGTATCCATGCTGAGGACTGAGACTTTGCTGATATTCCAGCTGTTCCCGAAGAGAAGACATGATGGCGCCGGGTCGTTGTTGATTAAGATAACACTGCGGAGCGGACGGACGACCCGGCGGCCTCGATCGCGCCTTCTCAGTTTGGCCATGAGGATGCACGTGCCACATCTGTTCCTGCATTAGCGCCGGAGATTGCTGCCCCGCCGTCTTCTTCATATGTGACACAATCTTCTTGCTGCAGCTTCACCATCCGATCGAAGATGAAGATCCTCGATGCTGGAGACCATCCGCTCTCTAACGCGGACGTACTGGACTGGATCAAGCGAAAGCGCGCACAACACGAGACCGAAGATGCTGAGGAGACAGCCGCCAAAGGAAAAGGCGCAAAGGCGACACCACGACCCAAAAACTTCATCACAGCTCTCAACCGACATGAGCGCGAGCTCAACTCCCCGCGATACCCTTACGCTAAAAACGTAGGAGCATATGCGGGTGATGCCCGTGACAAGCAGTTCAAAAAGTTCTGCCAGGAAGCCGAAAATGTTATTCAGGACAACCTCGAGGCAGAATGGAAGGAGAAGCTCAGCACCATGAACAAGGAGCAGGTCGAGAAGGGGCTCGCGATTGAGCAGGATAAGAAGTGCCTCACAGAGCCGGAGCTTCTGATGCTGTACAACCACGCCCCGGTACACGCTGAATTGCTTCAGCCCATGATCGAGAACGTGGAGGACCGATTTTCCGCGAAGGAGCAAGCATTACTCATTGATGTGATCTGGAGGACACTACGGGTTAATGAACAGCGGCCAGTGGAAGAAGAGTAGTGCACTACCAGGATTTCGGACTACAGCAGCATGATTTGGCGTTCTGGATAGAGGAGAGACACTGAGGTGCATGAATTTGAGATACCCAACACGCGAGAGCAGATCCGAAATTGGATAAGCTATGAGGTGCGAGTGGAAAGGAGCTTGCAAGGATTGAATATGAGTCTTGTTGGCCACATGGGATAACATTAGAGCACGAATGCTGGATCTCCATCGGTTGCGCTCGTACGACGGAGCAGTGTCAACACGGACCCTCCCAAAGTCACGAATGGTCTACATGCGACGACCGATCACAGCCAAGCACAAGTCCACCATCACTCACTTCTTCAACCGCTCCCTCACCCACTCCAACGCCTTTCCCAACTTATTTTCTCCCCACTCACCCTCCTTCCCTTCCGCCTCCTCAGTATTAAACCCAATCCCCCAAAGTCTATCATTCGGACTCGTCTCCACAATCTGTCTCTCCTCCGTCCCCACCAACACCTTCCCCAACTCCTCGTTCTGGCTAAACTTCAAGAAGTTCCCTGCTTCCTATACCTTCATCAGCTACCGGGCTCACGACAACAACAAAAGCAACATCCACTCACGACAACCCCATCACAACTCCCATCCCAAACCATCTGATCGAAATTTCTCACCTCCCTCCCCAACTTCTTCGCTTTAGCGGGTGTATCCGCTTGCAAGATCCTCGCAGCCACATCCTTGTCACCCATGAGGAGCGCTTTGTGGTACATCATGTACTGCTCACTAGTATGGAATGGAACTGATTGGGCCCCTCAGTGGAAGGGGAAGGGTACCATTGTTGCAAACAACATTCCTTCTCTGCCCTGTCGAACCCGAAGAAGAAGACGTATTCGTCCGTGACTTTCGGAGGAAGATCTTGGGCGTATTGAAGGGTTGCGGGCAGGCCTGGAATATCGTCACCGATCCAGCGGGGTCCTTTGCCGTCGAGTTGTTCCCAGGACATGATTTGGTGCTGGCACAAGAGAGGATGAGATTGGTGTATCACGTGATGGGACGAGGAAAAGTGGAGACGAGGCAAAGTGAGGGATCGGAAGAAGTCGTAAAGTTTGCCTCGGAGTATAGATAGTGCCCTTGAGGGTATAACAGCTCGTACTTCCTCTCAGTTTGAAGATGAGCTGCTGTGAGCTTACACTTATATGCACAGAGCCACTATGCGCCACTGCTGCATCCGTGAGCCCGCCCTTTCGACCGAGTGAGAAGCTGTCAACAATCCAAAAACTTGCTTGCTCGCTGCATGCAGGACACAAGACCAGAAGAGAAGATACTGAATGCCCGCTAAAGTGCTACGATATGGCCCAAGTCTGGGATCAGCAAAGATCAAGAACAACTCCCCCCGACATTCGCTACGCTGCCACCGACAATTGAGCTGAGATGAACCCGCCGCCTACGCCTCGTAATATTCAACATGGCCATCATTCTGGTTTACAGTCCAGCGTCTCTTAGGCGTAGGATCGAACCTTCTGACGACTCTATCACCGGAAGCCTGTTTACCCCAGAGTGCCTTCACGCTAAGGCCTCTGCTCAACGACTGAGGTGGCGCTTCGCCGACCTTGAGAGGAAGCTCAGACACACCGTCTTCACTCTCAGCGAGGACACTGTCCTGTTGCTTTGGCTCTGGCTTTTGGTCTCCATTGGCCTGGCTGGGACGCCCCCTCGCATTGGAACTGTTCCGTCTTGAGTCGGGCGGCGAGTTGGCGAACTTCAGCATCTTATGGCCAGGGCTTGTCCGTCCATTGGTCTCATTGAGTTTCGAGAAGATTGCATTCTTCTCGTCTTTCATCCTTTGGGCATCCAGGCGTGGGGTACTTCCTGATGGCGGTGTCCACAGGCCAGGA